>NC_136527.1:120708186-120850686 GCF_053919585.1 Euprymna scolopes
TTATTTGGAGGTAATGTCCTAAATTAGTGTCGCTAAGAATTTTTCAATTTTAGGAAGGGCAGATAACTCTGTCCTAAATCAGTTCAAATTCAAGTTATTTTAAACCAAGTACTGTAATATATTATTTTATTGATTTCCCTTTTCTTTTCGTTCAAACTTGTAGAGTTTAATGTAATAATCACAGAAGAAATTGCCCGCATGTGTATGTATTGTGTGGTTATACAACTTACCTTCGCATGGGATCTGAGAGAGAGAGAAATTAAAGATGGCAGCCATGGATTTATAAGGTGTAGTCTCATGGAATCTCATCTGGAATGGGTATTATGATAAAGTATACTTATGAGATGAGAGAATTCGGCTAACATTGAAGCGCTGGTAGTACTCGAGAAACCTCTGATCTTTGACCTGCTTCTATGATGCCATCAGAGCCATAGGTGGTGCTCACATAACGCAGACAAGGGCGGTACAGTTTAATGAGAAGTTTCCAGTGTGCGCCGCTTTGAAGATTGACCAGCCAGACTTTACTGTCGAACTTGACTAAGACAAATTTGGACAGTCACGTTGAAGTGGTCGGAAAACCAGGAACCAGCCAAACTGCAAAACAAGGTAACAAGATGGATACGAGCTCTCTAGCAATTGGTGTGCTGTTGGAGAAGAATGGGGCTGCGATTGAAGACGCCTGCTGGTTGCGACCGGTGAATGATGCTACTCATATCAATCTGACACAGCTCAATGTGCTGATAAAAGGTATCAACCTGGCACTCCAGTGGAAAGTCAGGAAATTACGCATACACACGGATTCGCCACTGGATATAAGATACACTAACAGGCAAGACCAATGTGCCGACTAAAATAGCCAACAAGGTGCTGATCAGACGGAGGTTGGAGACGGTAAAAGGCTGGTACAACGAGTCTGTGGATGCGGTACTGGTCACTTCAAATTGCAACCTTGTTGATAGGCTCACTCGAATGCCACATAGATGATATGACACCATAAAGAAGCAAGCTGAGCCGGTATCATTATTATGTGCCGCCTCTATTGATGTGGCGGATGAAATCAGGAAGATACACCGGAGTTAGACAGGCATATTATTTAGTGCAGTTGTCCAATCCGTCGGGGTCCAAAAATACAGTGAAAGCAGTAGTCAAAGAATGCCAAACATGCCAGTCAATCAACCCCACCCCGGCCAGAAAGGTCAGCCGGGAGTAGACACGACTTGGAGCCGACTGGGTATGGACATAACCCACTATGGCAGCCAGTACTTTCTCACCCTGATCTATTGTGGACCGACAATGTTTGCGATCTGACGTCCGTAAATAAGACATGATTCCTTCAATGTCATCCGTGAATTGGAGTCCATATTTTATGAAAGGGGGCCACCTTAAGAGATCCTCACAGACAACGACAGGGCCTTCTGCAGTGGGGTGTTCAGACGTTTCGTAGACAAGCTAAGACACAGATGTGCATATGTACCGAGTGACATCTATTTATTGTCATATATTTCTCAATTTGTCAATCCTAAATTTCTATAAACACATACTTAATATCTATTTATTGTTATATATTTCTCAATCCTAAATTTGTATAAACACATAATTAACATCTTCTATTTATTGTTATATATTTTTCAATTTGTCAATCCTAAATTTCTATAAACACATACTTAATATCTATTTATTGTCATATATTTCTCAATTTGTCAATCCTAAATTTCTATAAACACATACTTAATATCTATTTATTGTTATATATTTTTCAATTTGTCAATCCTAAATTTCTATAAACACATACTTAACATCTTCTATTTATTGTTATATATTTTTCAATTTGTCAATCCTAAATTTCTATAAACACATACTTAATATTTTCTATTTATTGTTATATATTTTTCAATTTGTCAATCCTAAATTTCTATAAACACATACTTAATATCTATTTATTGTTATATATTTTTCAATTTGTCAATCCTAAATTTATATAAACACATACTTAACATCTATTTATTGTTATATATTTCTCAATTTGTCAATCCTAAATTTCTATAAACACATACTTAACATTTTCTATTTATTGTTATATATTTTTCAATTTGTCAATCCTAAATTTCTATAAACACATACTTAACATCTATTTATTGTTATATATTTCTCAATTTGTCAATCCTAAATTTCTATAAACACATACTTAACATCTTCTATTTAATGTTATATATTTTTCAATTTGTCAATCCTAAATTTCTATAAACACATACTTAACATCTATTTATTGTTATATATTTCTCAATTTGTCAATCCTAAATTTCTATAAACACATATTTAACATCTATTTATTGTCATATATTTCTCAATTTGTCAATCCTAAATTTCTATAAACACATACTTAACATCTATTTATTGTCATATATTTCTCAATTTGTTAATCCTATTTTCTCAAGTCAAGAGTTTTTGAAGAGAAATATCCGTTTACATCGAATGTAATTTAATGTTAAATTATCTGTGACCAGATGCGTTAAACTTAGTGTTTTAAATGTTTGTTTTAAATATCACAAAAATGATTAATGTTTGAATTAATACAAACGTCTACGCGTATTTCATTGGATTTTATGTCGCAAATTCTTGCTTCTTCCAGTATTACATTTTCCATTTGTTTTTTCACATTGTATATAAAACAAATTCACAATCAAGCATACCCCACAATGCATGGAACTCCCATTAAAAATGTAACGAAATATTTTATGACAATACGATAACACATTCATATTTATTCAAACTATTATTTTAAACTCACATGTAAGATAAACAAATTAAATGATAAAACTGTGATTCAAAAAATAATTATTAAAATTTAATTATTTAAAGATTAAAATTATTTTCTGTATGTGTTATCATGTGTTGAAACAAATGTGACTTATGTGCAAAAGAACCACATACTTCACAAGAATGTGGTTTCTCTCTTGTATGTGGAAACATGTTGCAACAAGTGTGAGTTCTGTGTAAAAAAAGCACATACTTCACAAAAATGTGTTTCTTTCTACGGTATGTCTTAACATATGTTGCAACAAAGTTGACTTTCGTGTAAAAGAAGAACAACATACTTCAAAAGAATGTGGTTTGTCTCCTGTATGTGTTCGTATATGATTGAACAAAGTTGTTTTTTGTGCAAAAGAAGAACCACAAACTTCACAAGAATGTTGTTTGTCTCCTGTATGTGTTCGCATATGTCGCATGAAATCTGACTTGCTTGTAAAAGAAGAACCACATACTTCTTAAGAATGTTGTTTGTCTCCTGTATGTGTTCGCATATGTCGCATGAAATCTGACTTGGTTGTAAAAGAAGAACCACATACTTCACAAGAATGTTGTTTGTCTCCTATATGTCTCCGCATATGTCTCAACAAATTTGATTTTTGTGCAAAAGGCAAACCACATACTTCACAAGTATGTGGTTTGTCTCCTGTATGTGTTGGCATATGTCTCAACAAATGAGACTTCTCTGTAAAAGAAGAACCACATACTTCACAAGAATGTGGTTTGTCTCCTGTATGTGTTCGCATATGTCGCATCAAATCTGACTTGGTTGTAAAAGAAGAACCACATACTTCACAAGAATGTGGTTTCTCTCCTGTATGTGTTCGTATATGATTGACCAAAGTAGACTTCTGTGTAAAAGAAGAACCACATATTTCACAAGAATGTGGTTTCTCTCCTGTATGTGTTCGCCTATGTCGAAACAAATGTGACTTCCGTGCAAAAGAAGAACCACATACTTCACAAGAATGTGGTTTCTCTCCTGTATGTGTTCGTATATGATTGACCAAAGTAGACTTCTCTGTAAAAGAAGAACCACATACTTCACAAGAATGTGGTTTATCTGCTTTATGTCTTTGTATATGCTTCAACAAATATGATTTTCGTGCAAAAGAAGAACCACATACTTCACAAAAATGTGGTTTATCTTCTGTATGTGTAAACATATGTTGCAACAAATTCGACTTTTCTTTAAAAGAACCACATACTTTACCAGAATGTGGTTTGTCTCCTGTATGTGTTCGCATATGTTGCAATAAATGTGACTTCTTTGTAAAATAGGAACTACATACTTTACAAGAATATAGTTTTTTTCCATATGACTTTGCATACAGTAAAACAAATTTATTTTCAATAATAAAAAACACACAATTTAATTTTAATTAGACAACACACAGTTTACTAAAATTATTAATCTATAGTACGTGTTCGAATGTTCCACAATAATATGACTTTCACTAATAAAAACAACACACATTTATTAAAGAATTTTACTTTTTCGTATTTGTTTCTATTTTACTTAACCTTTGGTCATTGATACATTTATTAAAGAATTTTTCTTTTTCTTATTTGTTTCTATTTTACTTAACCTTTGGTCTTTGATACATTTATTAAAGAATTTTTCTTTTTCGTATTTGTTTCTATTTTACTTAACCTTAACGAAATTTATATGTGGACATTTCCAAATATGTTATGAGTTTCTTATATCATCAACGGAAAATGAAGATCCATTCTAATCAAATAATTGGAGTTTCTTATTTCATCAAGGGAAACTGAAGATCCATTCTAATAAAATAATCGATTTATTTCGATTGCTGCAAACACTGAAAATATAAAATAGATTCCATGCGATAATTTTTAAATGAATTCTTACAAAAAGTCAACAAATTTGAAAACCAAAATTTAATTATTACTTCTTCATCTAAAACAATATAATTATTTCTGAAATTACATTCTATTACGTTCAAGGCATATTATGTTCTATTATGATTGAGTCATATTATGTTGTATTATGTTTTATTATGTTAAAATCATATTATGTTCTACTAAATTAAAGCCATATTACGTTCTATTAGGTCCAAGTCATATAACGTTCTATCATTTTCCATTACGTCCAAGTCATATTATGTCCTGTTATGTTCATGCCATATTACGTTCAAGTCATATTATGTTCTTTTACATTCAAGCGTTATTATAATCTATTACGTTAAAGCCATTTTGTATTTTATTACAGTCAAGTCATATTATATTGTATTACATTTATGTAACATTACACTCTATTACGGTCAAGTCATCTTACGTTCTAATCTGTTCAAGTCATATTATGTTCTATTAAGTTGAAGTTATATTACATTCAAATCTGTTCAAGTCATATAACGTTCTATTATGTTCTATTACGTTCAAAACATAGTCATATTACGTTCTATTCATATAACCTTCTATTACACTCTATTATCGTCAAGCCATCTTACGTTCTAATCTGTTCACGTCATATAACGTTCTATTATGTTTTAGTGATATTACTCTCTATTATGTTTCAGTGGTATTATGTTCTGTTACGTTCAAAACATTAAGTTTTATCATGTTCACATCATATTATGTTCTATAACTTAAAGTCATATTACGTTCTATTACATTCAAGTCATATTACGTTCTATTACATTCAAGTCATATTACATTATATTACGTTCAAATAATATTACGTTCTATTACGTTCACATATTACGTTCTATTATATTCTATTACGTTCAAGTCACATCATGTTATATTACATTTACGACATATTATGTTCAAGTCATGTTACGTTCTATTACCTTCACATCATAATATCTTCTATAACATTCAAATCATATGATGTTCAATTCACATTACGTTTTATTACATTCATTACGTTGAAGTCATAATATGTTCTTTTATGTTAAAATTGCCTATGGTCTATTACGTTCAAGTCATATCACGCTCTATTACATTCCAGTAATAATAGGATTTGAATGTAATAGAACGTAATAAGACTTGAATGTCATAGAACATAATATGACTTGAACATAATAGAACATAATATGACTGGAATGTAATATGTTTAAGTCTTATGTTCTATCACATTTTGGTCGCATTACGTTCTATAACGCTCAAGTCATATGCCATTCCATTATTTTCAAGTCATATTATGTTCTATTACATTTTGGTCGCATTACGTTCTATAACGTTCAAGTCATATGCCATTCCATTATTTTCAAGTCATATTATGTTCTATCACATTTTGGTCGCATTACGTTCTATAACGTCCAAGTCATATGACATTCCATTATTTTCAAGTCATATTATGTTCTATCACATTTTGGTCGCATTACGTTCTATAACGTTCAAGTCATATGCCATTCCATTATTTTCAAGTCATATTATGTTCTATCACATTTTGGTCGCATTACGTTCTATAACGTCCAAGTCATATGACATTCCATTATTTTCAAGTCATATTATGTTCTATCACATTTTGGTCGCATTACGTTCTATAACGTTCAAGTTATATTCCATTCCATTATTTTCAAGTCATATTATGTTCTATTACATTTTGGTCGCATTACGTTCTATAACGTTCAAGTTATATTCCATTCCATTATTTTCAAGTCATATTATGTTCTATCACATTTTGGTCGCATTACGTTCTATAACGTTCAAGTCATATGCCATTCCATTATTTTCAAGTCATATTATGTTCTATTACATTTTGGTCGCATTACGTTCTATAACGTTCAAGTCATATGCCATTCCATTATTTTCAAGTCATATTATGTTCTATTATGTTCAAATTATATTACTTTCTATTACATACAAATCAAAGGCTGTGTCAACTTATCTCCTTTTGGGACAAAATTGTCTTCAGTTAAATTGTTTAATGAAATCATGTCTATAAAATAGTTCATAACGCCATGTCATTATATTTCAAATAAATTTATCAAGATGACTTAGAAAAGCACTTGAACATGCGGAGGGGATTTGTTAAAAATATTTTTGGAGGATTTGTAAAAATGAAAACATTTCAAGTAATAATAAATATATTTGTAATTAAAACAAAATTAAAAGTTCTACTAAGAGAAATCACATAAAAAATTATGTGTTGGCTTAGACTTCCATATGTACTAAATATGCAAGGAACTGATTTTAGCAATAAACTGTTGATTGCTGAAGCATTTTTTGTTTTAAGCTGCAATTCACGTCATAAAGCAATTGTAACCAAACTAATTACATACGTGCTGTTGCACAAGTTGTTCAGAATTTAGAAAAAGAGTTGTCGGTAGGTCCCTTTAAAAATTGTACCATCAAGTAAATCAAATAAAAATTGTTTATTAAAAATACGCCCCACCCACGCACACGGAATACATTTCTGTTATACATAAAAATCTAAATAAAAACAAAAATATTTTACTATCTAATCCAGCATAGTTTTCCCCCTAAATGTTCAATATGTATCTTTTGAAGCCTTTTATATTTCAACAGTGGCTTAACTAGAGTATATTAACCCAGGGCAGTCTGTGTAAATGTCACACCACTGACATTGTGTCACCCCTCCTTTGCTGTCATATGGACCGCCTCCCTTAGATATGACATTATTTATATATATGTACTAGCATATACAGGGTGGGCCAAAATAAGGGTCCTATCTTTAAATTTAAATAACTTCCACAAAATAAAAGTTAAACTCACCAAACTTTATGTGTGTGTAGACTGACCCTTCCGAGATTTTTTTGAAATAAACAAAACAAATTGTGGCCGAAAAACACTTCTTAAAACTTACATGAACTTTTAAAAAATAGGACCCTTATTATTGCCCACCCTATATATATATATATATATATATATATATATATATATATATATATATGTACTACCAGTACATCCAAGCCAAGTACATCCAAGGATGGAATACTGCTGCCATATCTGGGTAGGAGCTGCTAAAAACAGCCTATACTGCCTTGACAGAGTACAAAATAGACTTCATGGCCTAGTGGGGGATGCCCTTTTCTCTTCCCTGCAACCTCTCTCCCACAGAAGAGACGTTGTGAACCTATCTTTGTTTTATCATTATTTCTATGGCAAGTGCTCGTTTGAGCTCCAATGTCTGGTCAATCTTTCACGAAAAACACCCATCTAGCTGAAACCACTGTTAATATTTTTCCCCACTCTTTATCTGTGCCTAAATCAAAATGTAGATTCCATGAACAAAGCTACATTCTTAGAACTGCACACCCGTGGAACTTCCTACCGCTTTCCTGTTTCACTTCTGACTTCAACATGGATGTCTTCAATTTCAACAGAAACAAATTCCTGATGAACCACACCTTTCAGTTATGACACTTTATCAAATCTCCAATACTAACGAATACTACAACATTATTCCGTTTATTACTGTACACACAATAACCCTTATCCCTGAGTGGCTTCTGGCCCTTGATAAGTTGCGACCTCCATGCAAAAAAAGAATGAAAGGGTTAAATTTCACTTTTAAATTCGGGGAGAGGACATTTTTTATGCACTCTTTTTTTGTTCTGTATTAAATAAAAAGGATATTTTCTCCAGTAATTTTATAAACAAAAGATACCATAAAAATATTGTTGGCTTTTTTAAATGTTAAAATTCAAATTCATATTTGATATTTTTAAAAAGTGCCATCCTATTTATTTTTTATTTACATTCTATAAAAATAAAGGAAATTTTAAATCCGGGGAGGGGACATTTACTCATACATTATATATTTTTAAAAAGGACACCTCCACTTACTAATAATAATGATATTATTTAGAAAGCTATTCTTAATATGAGAAATTGGTCCCTTTTTTGTCTTTTTTAAATGTTAAAATTCAAATTTATATTTGATACCATAAAAATATTGTTGGCTTTTTTAAATGTTAAAATTCAAATTTATATTTGATACCATAAAAATATTGTTGGCTTTTTTAAATGTTAAAATTCAAATTTATATTTGATACCATAAAAATATTGTTCCCTTTTTTAAATGTTAAAATTCAAATTAATATTTGATGCCATAAAAATATTGTTGGCTTTTTTAATGTTAAAATTCAAATTTATATTTGATACCGTGAAAATAATGTTGGCTTTTTTAAATGATAAAATTAAAATTTATATTGGATACCATAAAAATATTGTTGGCTTTTTTAAATGTTAAAATTCAAATTTATATTTGATACCATAAAAATATTGTTCCCTTTTTTAAATGTTAAAATTCAAATTAATATTTGATGCCATAAAAATATTGTTGGCTTTTTTAATGTAAAAATTCAAATTTATATTTGATACCATAAAAATATTGTTGACTTTTTTAAATGTTTAAATTCAAATTTATATTTGATACCATAAAAATATTGTTGGCTTTTTAAATGTAAAAATCAAATTTATATTTTATGCTATAAAAATATTGTTGGCTTTTTGAATGTTAAAATTCAAATTTATATTTGATGCCATAAAAATACTGTTGGCTTTTTTAAATGTTAAAATTCAAATTTATATTTGATACTATAAAAATATTGTTGGCTTTTTTAAATGTTTAAATTCAAATTTATATTTGATACCATAAAAATATTGTTGGCTTTTTTAAATGTTAAAATTCAAATTTATATTTGATACCATAAAAATATTGTTTGCTTTTTTTAATGTTAAAATTCCAATTTATATTTGATACCATGAAAATATTGTTGGCTTTTTTAAATGTTAAAATTCAAATTTATATTTGATACCATAAAAATATTGTTGGCTTTTTTAATGTAAAAATTCAAATTTATATTTGATACCATAAAAGTATTGTTGGCTTTTTTAAATGTTAAAATTCAAATTTATATTTGATACCATGAAAATATTGTTGGCTGTTTTAAATGTTAAAATTCAAATTTGTTTTTGATACCATAAAAATATTGTTGGCTTTTTTGAATGTTAAAATTCAAATTTATATTTGATACCATGAAAATATTGTTGGCTTTTTTAATGTTAAAATTCAAATTTATATTTGATACCATAAAAATATTGTTGGCTTTTTTAAATGTTAAAATTCAAATTTATATTTGATACCATAAAAATATTGTTGGCTTTTTTAATGTAAAAATTCAAATTTATATTTGATACCATAAAAATATTGTTGTCTTTTTTAAATGTTAAAATTCAAATTTATACTTGATAACATAAAAATATTGTAATCTTTTTTAAATGTTAAAATTAAAATTTATATTTGATACCATAAAAATATTGTTGGCTTTTTTAAATGTAAAAATTCAAATTTATATTTGATACTATAAAAATATTGTTGGCTTTTCGAATGTTAAAATTCAAATTTATATTTGATACCATAAAAATATTGTTGGCTTTTTTAATGTTAAAATTCAAATTTATATTTGATACCATGAACATATTGTTGGCTTTTTTAAATGTTAAAATACAAATTTATATTTGATACCATGAAAATATTGTTGGCTTTTTAATGTTAAAATTCAAATTTATATTTGATACCATAAAAATATTGTTGGCTTTTTTAAATGTTAAAATTCAAATTTATATTTGATACAATAAAAATATTGTAATCTTTTTTAAATGTTAAAATTCAAATTTATATTTAATACAATAAAAATATTGTTGGCTTTTTTAAATGTTAAAATTCAAATTTATATTTGATACATTAAAAATACTGTTGGCTTTTTAAATGTTAAAATTCAAATTTATATTTGATACCATAAAAATATTGTTGGCTTTTTTAAATGTTAAAATGCAAATTTATATTTGATACCATAAAAATATTGTTGGCTTTTTTAATGTAAAATTTCAAATTTATATTTGATACCATAACAATATTGTTGACTTTTTTAAATGTTTAAATTCAAATTTATATTTGATACCATAAAAATATTGTTGGCTTTTTAAATGTAAAAATCACATTTATATTTGATACCATAAAAATATTGTTGGCTTTTTGAATGTTAAAATTCAAATTAATATTTGATGCCAATAAATACTGTTGCCTTTTTTAAATGTTAAAATTCAAATTTATATTTGATACCATAAAAATATTGTTGGCTTTTTTAATGTAAAAATTCAAATTTATATTTGATGCCATAAAAATACTGTTGCCTTTTTTAAATGTTTAAATTCAAATTTATATTTGATACCATAAAAATATTGTTGGCTTTTTTAAATGTTTAAATTCAAATTTTTATTTTATACCATAAAAATATTGTTCGCTTTTTTAAATGTTAAAATTCAAATTTATATTTGATACCATAAAAATATTGTTTGCTTTTTTTAATGTTAAAATTCCAATTTATATTTGATACCATGAAAATATTGTTGGCTTTTTTAAATGTTAAAATTCAAATTTATATTTGATACCATAAAAATATTGTTGGCTTTTTTAATGTAAAAATTCAAATTTATATTTGATACCATAAAAATATTGTTGACCTTTTTTAAATGTTAAAATTCAAATTTATATTTGATACCATAAAAATATTGTTGGCTTTTTTAAATGTGTAAATTTAAATTTATATTTGATACCATAAAAATATTGTTGGCTTTTTTAAATGTTAAAATTCAAATTTATATTTGATACCATAAAAATATTGTTGGCTTTTTTTAATGTTAAAATTCAAATTTATATTTGATACCATGAAAATATTGTTGGCTGTTTTAAATGTTAAAATTCAAATTTGTATTTGATATCATAAAAATATTGTTGGCTTTTTTGAATGTTAAAATTCAAATTTATATTTGATACCATGAAAATATTGTTGGCTTTTTTAATGTTAAAATTCAAATTTATATTTGATACCATGAAAATATTGTTGGCTGTTTTAAATGTTAAAATTCAAATTTGTATTTGATACCATACAAATTTATTGGCTTTTTTAATGTAAAAATTCAAATTTATATTTGATACCATGAAAATATTGTTTGCTTTTTTAATGTTAAAATTCAAATTTATATTTGATACCATAAAAATATTGTTGGCTTTTTTAATGTAAAAATTCAAATTTATATTTGATACCATAAAAATATTGTTGGCTTTTTTAAATGTTTAAATTCAAATTTATATTTGATACCATAAAAATATTGTTGGCTTTTTTAAATGTTAAAATTCAAATTTATATTTGATACCATAAAAATATTGTTTGCTTTTTTTAATGTTAAAATTCCAATTTATATTTGATACCATAAAAATATTGTTGGCTTTTTAAATGTAACAATCAAATTTATATTTTATGCTATAAAAATATTGTTGGCTTTTTTAATGTAAAAATTCAAATTAATATTTGATGCCATAAAAATACTGTTGGCTTTTTTAAATGTTAAAATTCAAATTTATATTTGATACCATAAAAATATTGTTGGCTTTTTTAAATGTTTAAATTCAAATTTATATGTGATACCATGAAAATATTGTTGGCTTTTTTAAATGTTAAAATTCAAATTTATATTTGATACCATAAAAATATTGTTTGCTTTTTTTAATGTTAAAATTCAAATTTATATTTGATACCATGAAAATATTGTTGGCTTTTTTAAATGTTAAAATTCAAATTTATATTTGATACCATAAAAATATTGTTGGCTTTTTTAATGTAAACATTCAAATTTATATTTGATACCATAAAAATATTGTTGTCTTTTTTAAATGTTAAAATTCAAATTTATACTTGATAACATAAAAATATTGTAATCTTTTTTAAATGTTAAAATTCAAATTTGTATTTGATACCATAAAAATATTGTTGGCTTTTTTGAATGTTAAAATTCAAATTTATATTTGATACCATGAAAATATTGTTGGCTTTTTTAATGTTACAATTCAAATTTATATTTGATACCATAAAAATATTGTTGGCTTTTTTAAATGTTAAAATTCAAATTTATATTTGATACCATAAAAATATTGTTGGCTTTTTTAAATGTTAAAATTCAAATTTATATTTGATACCATACAAATATTGTTGGCTTTTTTAATGTAAAAATTCAAATTTATATTTGATACCATAAAAATATTGTTGTCTTTTTTAAATGTTAAAATTCAAATTTATACTTGATAACATAAAAATATTGTAATCTTTTTTAAATGTTAAAATTCAAATTTATATTTGATACCATAAAAATAATGTTGGCTTTTTTAAATGTTAAAATTCAAATTTATTTTTGATACCATAAAAATATTGTTGGCTTTTTGAATGTTAAAATTCAAATTTATATTTGATACCATAAAAATATTGTTGGCTTTTTTAATGTTAAAATTCAAATTTATATTTGATACCATAAAAATATTGTTGGCTTTTTTAAATGTTAAAATTAAATTTTATATTTGATACCATGAAAATATTGTTGGCTGTTTTAAATGGATAAATTCCAATTTGTATTTGATACCATAAAAATATTGTTGGCTTTTTTAAATGTTAAAATTCAAATTTATTTTTGATACCATAAAACTATTGTTGGCTTTTTTAAATGTTAAAATTCAAATTTATATTTGATACCATAAAAATATTGTAATCTTTTTTAAATGTTAAAATTCAAATTTATATTTGATACCATAAAAATATTGTTGGCTTTTTTAATGTTAAAATTCAAATTTATATTTGATACCATAAAAATATTGTTGGCTTTTTAAATGTAAAAATCAAATTTATATTTTATGCTATAAAAATATTGTTGGCTTTTTTAATGTTAAAATTAAAATTAATATTTGATGCCATAAAAATACTGTTGGCTTTTTTAAATGTTAAAATTCAAATTTATATTTGATACCATAAAAATATTGTTGGCTTTTTTAAATGTTTAAATTCAAATTTATATTTGATACCATGAAAATATTGTTGGCTTTTTTAAATTTTAAAATTCAAATTTATATTTGATACCATAAAAATATTGTTGGCTTTTTTTAATGTTAAAATTCAAATTTATATTTGATACCATGAAAATATTGTTGGCTTTTTTAAATGTTAAAATTCAAATTTATATTTGATACCATAAAAATATTGTTGGCTTTTTTAATGTAAAAATTCAAATTTATATTTGATACCATAAAAATATTGTTGGCTTTTTAAAATGTTAAAATTCAAATTTATATTTGATACCATGAAAATATTGTTGGCTGTTTTAAATGTTGAAATTCAAATTTGTATTTGATACCATAAAAATATTGTTGGCTTTTTTGAATGTTAAAATTCAAATTTATATTTGATACCATGAAAATATTGTTGGCTTTTTTAATGTAAAAATTCAAATTTATATTTGATACCATAAAAATATTGTTGGCTTTTTTAAATGTTAAAATTCAAATTTATATTTGATACCATAAAAATATTGTTGGCTTTTTTAAATGTTAAAATTCAAATTTATATTTGATACCATACAAATATTGTTGGCTTTTTTAATGTAAAAATTCAAATTTATATTTGATACCATAAAAATATTGTTGTCTTTTTTAAATGTTAAAATTCAAATTTATACTTGATAACATAAAAATATTGTAATCTTTTTAAATGTTAAAATTCAAATTTATATTTGATACCATAAAAATATTGTTGGCTTTTTTAAATGTTAAAATTCAAATTTATTTTTGATACCATAAAACTATTGTTGGCTTTTTTAAATGTTAAAATTCAAATTTATATTTGATACCATAAAAATATTGTATTTTTTTTTTAAATGTTAAAATTCAAATTTATATTTGATACCATAAAAATATTGTTGGCTTTTTTAAGGTTAAAATTCAAATTTATATTTGATACCATAAAAATATTGTTGGCTTTTTAAATTGTTAAAATTCAAATTTATATTTGATACCATGAAAATATTGTTGGCTGTTTTAAATGTTAAAATTCAAATTTGTATTTGATACCATACAAATATTATTGGCTTTTTTTAATGTAAAAATTCAAATTTATATTTGATACCATGAAAATATTGTTGGCTTTTTTAATGTTAAAATTCAAATTTATATTTGATGCCATAAAAATATTGTTGGCTTTTTGAATGTTAAAATTCAAATTTATATTTGATACCATAAAAATATTGTTGGCTTTTTTAATGTTAAAATTCAAATTTATATTTGATACCATAAAAATATTGTTGGCTTTTTTAAATGTTAAAATAAAATTTTATATTTGATACCATGAAAATATTGTTGGCTGTTTTAAATGTTAAAATTCAAATTTGTATTTGATACCATACAAATATTGTTGGCTTTTTTTAATGTAAAAATACAAATTTATATTTGATACCATGAAAATATTGTTGGCTTTTTAATGTTAAAATGCAAATTTATATTTGATACCATAAAAATATTGTTGGCTTTTTTAAATGTTAAAATTCAAATTTATATTTGATACCATAAAAATATTGTTGGCTTTTTTAATGTAAAAATTCAAATTTATATTTGATACCATAAAAATATTGTTGGCTTTTTTAAATGTTAAAATTCAAATTTATATTTGATAACATAAAAATATTGTAATCTTTTTTAAATGTTAAAATTCAAATTTATATTTGATACAATAAAAATATTGTTGGCTTTTTGAAATGTTAAAATTCAAATTTATATTTGATACCATAAAAATATTGTTGGCTTTTTTAATGTAAAAATTCAAATTTATATTTGATACCATAAAAATATTGTTGACTTTTTTAAATGTTTAAATTCAAATTTATATTTGATACCATAAGAATATTGTTGGCTTTTTAAATGTAAAAATCAAATTTATATTTGATACCATAAAAATATTGTTGGCTTTTTGAATGTAAAAATTCAAATTAATATTTGATGCCATAAGAATACTGTTGCCTTTTTTAAATGTTAAAATTCAAATTTATATTTGATACCATAAAAATATTGTTGGCTTTTTTAAATGTTTAAATTCCAATTTATATTTGATACCATAAAAATATTGTTTGCTTTTTTTAATGTTAAAATTCCAATTTATATTTGATACCATGAAAATATTGTTGGCTTTTTTAAATGTTAAAATTCAAATTTATATTTGATACCATAAAAATATTGTTGGCTTTTTTAAATGTTAAAATTCAAATTTATATTTGATACCATAAAAATATTGTTGGCTTTTTTAAATGTTAAAATTCAAATTTATATTTGATACCATAAAAATATTGTTGGCTTTTTAAATTGTTAAAATTCAAATTTATATTTGATACCATGAAAATATTGTTGGCTGTTTTAAATGTTAAAATTCAAATTTGTATTTGATACCATACAAATATTATTGGCTTTTTTTAATGTAAAAATTCAAATTTATATTTGATACCATGAAAATATTGTTGGCTTTTTTAATGTTAAAATTCAAATTTATATTTGATGCCATAAAAATATTGTTGGCTTTTTGAATGTTAAAATTCAAATTTATATTTGATACCATAAAAATATTGTTGGCTTTTTTAATGTTAAAATTCAAATTTATATTTGATACCATAAAAATATTGTTGGCTTTTTTAAATGTTAAAATTAAATTTTATATTTGATACCATGAAAATATTGTTGGCTGTTTTGAATGGATAAATTCCAATTTGTATTTGATACCATAAAAATATTGTTGGCTTTTTTTAATGTAAAAATACAAATTTATATTTGATACCATGAAAATATTGTTGGCTTTTTAATGTTAAAATGCAAATTTATATTTGATACCATAAAAATATTGTTGGCTTTTTTAAATGTTAAAATTCAAATTTATATTTGATACCATAAAAATATTGTTGGCTTTTTTAATGTAAAAATTCAAATTTATATTTGATACCATAAAAATATTGTTGGCTTTTTTAAATGTTAAAATTCAAATTTATATTTGATAACATAAAAATATTGTAATCTTTTTTAAATGTTAAAATTCAAATTTATATTTGATACAATAAAAATATTGTTGGCTTTTTGAAATGTTAAAATTCAAATTTATATTTGATACCATAAAAATATTGTTGGCTTTTTTAATGTAAAAATTCAAATTTATATTTGATACCATAAAAATATTGTTGACTTTTTTAAATGTTTAAATTCAAATTTATATTTTATACCATAAAAATATTGTTGGCTTTTTAAATGTAAAAATCAAATTTATATTTGATACCATAAAAATATTGTTGGCTTTTTGAATGTAAAAATTCAAATTAATATTTGATGCCATAAGAATACTGTTGCCTTTTTTAAATGTTAAAATTCAAATTAATATTTGATACCATAAAAATATTGTTGGCTTTTTTAAATGTTTAAATTCAAATTTATATTTGATACTATAAAAATATTGTTTGCTTTTTTTAATGTTAAAATTCCAATTTATATTTGATACCATGAAAATATTGTTGGCTTTTTTAAATGTTAAAATTCCAATTTATATTTGATACCATAAAAATATTGTTGGCTTTTTTAAATGTTAAAATTCAAATTTATATTTGATACCATAAAAATATTGTTGGCTTTTTTAAATGTTAAAATTCAAATTTATATTTGATACCATGAAAATATTGTTGGCTGTTTAAAATGTTAAAAGTCAAATTTGTCTTTGATACCATAAAAATATTGTTGGCTTTTTTGAATGTTAAAATTCAAATTTATATTTGATTCCATGAAAATATTGTTGGCTTTTTTAATGTTAAAATTCAAATTTATTTTTGATACCATAAAAATATTGTTGGCTTTTTTAAATGTTAAAATTCAAATTTATATTTGATACCATAAAAATATTGTTGGCTTTTTTAATGTAAAAATTCAAATTTATATTTGATACCATAAAAATATTGTTGGCTTTTTTAAATGTTAAAATTCAAATTTATACTTGATAACATGAAAATATTGTAATCTTTTTTAAATGTTAAAATTCAAATTTATATTTGATACCATAAAAATATTGTTGGCTTTTTTGAATGTTAAAATTCAAATTTATATTTGATACCATAAAAATATTGTTTGCTTTTTTTAATGTTAAAATTCAAATTTATATGTGATACCATGGAAATATTGTTGGCTTTTTTAAATGTTAAAATTCAAATTTATATTTGATACAATAAAAATATTATTGGCTTTTTTAATGTAAAAATTCAAATTTATATTTGATACCATAAAAATATTGTTGGCTTTTTTAAATGTTAAAATTCAAATTTATATTTGATACCATGAAAATATTGTTGGCTGTTTTAAATGTTAAAATTCAAATTTTTATTTGATACTATAAAAATATTGTTGGCTTTTTTGAATGCTTGAATTCAAATTTATATTTGATACCATGAAAATATTGTTGGCTTTTTTAATGTTAAAATTCAAATTTATATTTGATACCATAAAAATATTGTTGGCTTTTTTAAATGTTAAAATTCAAATTTATATTTGATACACTAAAAATATTGTTGGCTTTTTTAATGTAAAAATTCAAATTTATATTTGATACCATAAAAATATTGTTGGCTTTTTTAAATGTTAAAATTCAAATTTATATTTGATAACATAAAAATATTGTAATCTTTTTTAAATGTTAAAATTCAAATTTATATTTGATACAATAAAAATATTGTTGGCCTTTTTAAATGTTAAAATTCAAATTTATATTTGATACTATAAAAATATTGTTGGCTTTTTGAATGTTAAAATTCAAATTTATATTTGATACCATAAAAATATTATTGGCTTTTTTAAATGTTAAAATTCAAATTTATATTTGATACCATAAAAATATTGTTGGCTTTTTTTAATGTTAAAATTCCAATTTATATGTGATACCATGAAAATATTGTTGGCTTTTTTAAATGTTAAAATTCAAATTTATATTTGATACCATAAAAATATTGTTGGCTTTTTTAATGTAAAAATTCAAATTTATATTTGATACCATAAAAATATTGTTGGCTTTTTTAAATGTTAAAATTCCAATTTATATTTGATAACATAAAAATATTGTTGGCTTTTTTAAATGTTAAAATTCCAATTTATATTTGATACCATAAAAATATTGTTGGCTTTTTTAAATGTTAAAATTCCAATTTATATTTGATACCATAAAAATATTGTTGGCTTTTTTAAATGTTAAAATTCAAATTTATATTTGATACCATAAAAATATTGTTGGCTTTTTTAATGTAAAAATTCAAATTTATATTTGATACCATAAAAATATTGTTGACTTTTTTAAATGTTTAAATTCAAATTTATATTTTATACCATAAAAATATTGTTGGCTTTTTAAATGTAAAAATCAAATTTATATTTGATACCATAAAAATATTGTTGGCTTTTTGAATGTAAAAATTCAAATTAATATTTGATGCCATAAGAATACTGTTGCCTTTTTTAAATGTTAAAATTCAAATTTATATTTGATACCATAAAAATATTGTTGGCTTTTTTAAATGTTTAAATTCAAATTTATATTTGATACTATAAAAATATTGTTTGCTTTTTTTAATGTTAAAATTCCAATTTATATTTGATACCATGAAAATATTGTTGGCTTTTTTAAATGTTAAAATTCCAATTTATATTTGATACCATAAAAATATTGTTGGCTTTTTTAAATGTTAAAATTCAAATTTATATTTGATACCATAAAAATATTGTTGGCTTTTTTAAATGTTAAAATTCAAATTTATATTTGATACCATGAAAATATTGTTGGCTGTTTAAAATGTTAAAAGTCAAATTTGTCTTTGATACCATAAAAATATTGTTGGCTTTTTTGAATGTTAAAATTCAAATTTATATTTGATTCCATGAAAATATTGTTGGCTTTTTTAATGTTAAAATTCAAATTTATTTTTGATACCATAAAAATATTGTTGGCTTTTTTAAATGTTAAAATTCAAATTTATATTTGATACCATAAAAATATTGTTGGCTTTTTTAATGTAAAAATTCAAATTTATATTTGATACCATAAAAATATTGTTGGCTTTTTTAAATGTTAAAATTCAAATTTATACTTGATAACATAAAAATATTGTAATCTTTTTTAAATGTTAAAATTCAAATTTATATTTGATACCATAAAAATATTGTTTGCTTTTTTGAATGTTAAAATTCAAATTTATATTTGATACCATAAAAATATTGTTTGCTTTTTTTAATGTTAAAATTCAAATTTATATGTGATACCATGGAAATATTGTTGGCTTTTTTAAATGTTAAAATTCAAATTTATATTTGATAAAATAAAAATATTATTGGCTTTTTTAATGTTAAAATTCAAATTTATATTTGATACCATAAAAATATTGTTGGCTTTTTTAAATGTTAAAATTCAAATTTATATTTGATACCATGAAAATATTGTTGGCTGTTTTAAATGTTAAAATTCAAATTTGTATTTGATACTATAAAAATATTGTTGGCTTTTTTGAATGCTTGAATTCAAATTTATATTTGATACCATGAAAATATTGTTGGCTTTTTTAATGTTAAAATTCAAATTTATATTTGATACCATAAAAATATTGTTGGCTTTTTTAAATGTTAAAATTCAAATTTATATTTGATACACTAAAAATATTGTTGGCTTTTTTAATGTAAAAATTCAAATTTATATTTGATACCATAAAAATATTGTTGGCTTTTTTAAATGTTAAAATTCAAATTTATATTTGATAACATAAAAATATTGTAATCTTTTTTAAATGTTAAAATTCAAATTTATATTTGATACAATAAAAATATTGTTGGCCTTTTTAAATGTTAAAATTCAAATTTATATTTGATACTATAAAAATATTGTTGGCTTTTTGAATGTTAAAATTCAAATTTATATTTGATACCATAAAAATATTATTGGCTTTTTTAAATGTTAAAATTCAAATTTATATTTGATACCATAAAAATATTGTTGGCTTTTTTTAATGTTAAAATTCCAATTTATATGTGATACCATGAAAATATTGTTGGCTTTTTTAAATGTTAAAATTCAAATTTATATTTGATACCATAAAAATATTGTTGGCTTTTTTAATGTAAAAATTCAAATTTATATTTGATACCATAAAAATATTGTTGGCTTTTTTAAATGTTAAAATTCAAATTTATATTTGATACCATAAAAATATTGTTGGCTTTTTGAATGTTAAAATTCAAATTTATATTTGATACCATAAAAATATTGTTGGCTTTTTTAAATGTTAAAATTCCAATTTATATTTGATACCATAAAAATATTGTTGGCTTTTTTAAATGTTAAAATTCCAATTTATATTTGATACCATAAAAATATTGTTGGCTTTTTTAAATGTTAAAATTCCAATTTATATTTGATACCATAAAAATATTGTTGGCTTTTTTAAATGTTAAAATTCCAATTTATATTTGATACCATAAAAATATTGTTGGCTTTTTTAAATGTTAAAATTCAAATTTATATTTGATACCATAAAAATATTGTTGGCTTTTTTAAATGTTAAAATTCCAATTTATATTTGATACCATAAAAATATTGTTGGCTTTTTTAAATGTTAAAATTCAAATTTATATTTGATACCATAAAAATATTGTTGGCTTTTTTAAATGTTAAAATTCCAATTTATATTTGATACCATAAAAATATTGTTGGCTTTTTTAAATGTTAAAATTCAAATTTATATTTATACCATAAAAATATTGTTGGCTTTTTTAAATGTTAAAATTCCAATTTATATTTGATACCATAAAAATATTGTTGGCTTTTTTAAATGTTAAAATTCCAATTTATATTTGATACCATAAAAATATTGTTGGCTTTTTTAAATGTTAAAATTCAAATTTATATTTGATACCATAAAAATATTGTTGGCTTTTTTAAATGTTAAAATTCCAATTTATATTTGATACCATAAAAATATTGTTGGCTTTTTTAAATGTTAAAATTCCAATTTATATTTTATACCATAAAAATATTGTTGGCTTTTTTAAATGTTTAAATTCCAATTTATATTTGATACCATAAAAATATTGTTGGCTTTTTTAAATGTTAAAATTCAAATTTATATTTGATACCATAAAAATATTGTTGGCTTTTTGAATGTTAAAATTCAAGTTTATATTTGATACCATAAAAATATTGTTGTCTTTTTTAAATGTTAAAATTCAAATTTATATTTGATACTATAAAAGTATTGTTGGCTTTTTGAATGTTAAAATTCAAATTTATATTTGATACTATAAAAGTATTGTTGGCTTTTTGAATGTTAAAATTCAAATTTATATTTGATACTATAAAAGTATTGTTGCCTTTTTGAATGTTAAAATTCAAATTTATATTTGATACCATAAAAATATTGTTGGTTTTTTAAATGTTAAAATTCAAGTTTATATTTGATACCATAAAAATGTTGTTGGCTTTTTTAAATGTTAAAATTCAAATTTATATTTGATACCATAAAAATATTGTTGGCTTTTTGAATGTTAAAATTCAAGTTTATATTTGAGACCATAAAAATATTGTTGTCTTTTTTAAATGTTAAAATTCAAATTTATATTTGATACCATAAAAATGTTGTTGGCTTTTTTAAATGTTAAAATTCAAATTTATATTTGATACCATAAAAATAATGTTGGCTTTTTGAATGTTAAAATTCAAATTTATATTTGATACCATAAAAATACTGTTGGCTTTTTTAAATGTTAAAATTCAAATTAATATTTGATACCATAAAAATATTGTTGGCTTTTTTAATGTAAAAATTCAAATTTATATTTGATACAATAAAAATATTGTTGGCTTTTTGAATGTTAAAATTCAAATTTATATTTGATACCATAAAAATATTGTTGGCTTTTTTAATGTAAAAATACAAATTTATATTTGATACCATGAAAATATTGTTGGCTTTTTAATGTTAAAATTCAAATTTATATTTGATACCATAAAAATATTGTTGGCTTTTTTAAATGTTAAAATTCAAATTTATATTTGATACCATAAAAATGTTGTTGGCTTTTTAAATGTTAAAATTCAAATTTATATTTGATACAATAAAAATATTGTTGGCTTTTTGAATGTTAAAATTCAAGTTTATATTTGATACCATAAAAATATTGTTGGCTTTTTTAATGTAAAAATACAAATTTATATTTGATACCATGAAAATATTGTTGGCTTTTTAATGTTAAAATTCAAATTTATATTTGATACCATAAAAATATTGTTGGCTTTTTTAAATGTTAAAATTCAAATTTATATTTGATACCATAAAAATATTGTTGGCTTTTTTAATGTAAAAATTCAAATTTATATTTGATACCATAAAAATATTGTTGGCTTTTTTAAATGTTAAAATTCAAATTTATATTTGATAACATAAAAATATTGTAATCTTTTTTAAATGTTAAAATTCAAATTTGTATTTGATACAATAAAAATATTGTTGGCTTTTTGAATGTAAAAATTCAAATTAATATTTGATGCCATAAGAATACTGTTGCCTTTTTTAAATGTTAAAATTCAAATTTATATTTGATACCATAAAAATATTGTTGGCTTTTTTAAATGTTTAAATTCAAATTTATATTTGATACCATAAAAATATTGTTGGCTTTTTTAAATGTTAAAATTAAAATTTATATTTTATACCATAACAATATTGTTTGCTTTTTTTAATGTTAAAATTCCAATTTATATTTGATACCATGAAAATATTGTTGGCTTTTTTAAATGTTAAAATTCAAATTTATATTTGATACCATAAAAATATTGTTGGCTTTTTTAAATGTTAAAATTCAAATTTATATTTGATACCATGAAAATATTGTTGGCTTTTTTAAATGTTAAAATTCAAATTTATATTTGATACCATGAAAATATTGTTGGCTGTTTTAAATGTTAAAATTCAAATTGGTATTTGATTCCATAAAAATATTGTTGGCTTTTTTGAATGTTAAAATTCAAATTTATATTTGATACCATAAAAATACTGTTGGCTTTTTTAAATGTTAAAATTCAAATTAATATTTGATACCATAAAAATATTGTTGGCTTTTTTAATGTAAAAATTCAAATTTATATTTGATACAATAAAAATATTGTTGGCTTTTTGAATGTTAAAATTCAAATTTATATTTGATACCATAAAAATATTGTTGGCTTTTTTAATGTAAAAATACAAATTTATATTTGATACCATGAAAATATTGTTGGCTTTTTAATGTTAAAATTCAAATTTATATTTGATACCATAAAAATATTGTTGGCTTTTTTAAATGTTAAAATTCAAATTTATATTTGATACCATAAAAATGTTGTTGGCTTTTTAAATGTTAAAATTCAAATTTATATTTGATACAATAAAAATATTGTTGGCTTTTTGAATGTTAAAATTCAAGTTTATATTTGATACCATAAAAATATTGTTGGCTTTTTTAATGTAAAAATACAAATTTATATTTGATACCATGAAAATATTGTTGGCTTTTTAATGTTAAAATTCAAATTTATATTTGATACCATAAAAATATTGTTGGCTTTTTTAAATGTTAAAATTCAAATTTATATTTGATACCATAAAAATATTGTTGGCTTTTTTAATGTAAAAATTCAAATTTATATTTGATACCATAAAAATATTGTTGGCTTTTTTAAATGTTAAAATTCAAATTTATATTTGATAACATAAAAATATTGTAATCTTTTTTAAATGTTAAAATTCAAATTTATATTTGATACAATAAAAATATTGTTGGCTTTTTGAATGTAAAAATTCAAATTAATATTTGATGCCATAAGAATACTGTTGCCTTTTTTAAATGTTAAAATTCAAATTTATATTTGATACCATAAAAATATTGTTGGCTTTTTTAAATGTTTAAATTCAAATTTATATTTGATACCATAAAAATATTGTTGGCTTTTTTAAATGTTAAAATTAAAATTTATATTTTATACCATAACAATATTGTTTGCTTTTTTTAATGTTAAAATTCCAATTTATATTTGATACCATGAAAATATTGTTGGCTTTTTTAAATGTTAAAATTCAAATTTATATTTGATACCATAAAAATATTGTTGGCTTTTTTAAATGTTAAAATTCAAATTTATATTTGATACCATGAAAATATTGTTGGCTTTTTTAAATGTTAAAATTCAAATTTATATTTGATACCATGAAAATATTGTTGGCTGTTTTAAATGTTAAAATTCAAATTGGTATTTGATTCCATAAAAATATTGTTGGCTTTTTTGAATGTTAAAATTCAAATTTATATTTGATACCATGAAAATATTGTTGGCTTTTTGAATGTTAAAATTCAAATTTATATTTGATACCATAAAAATATTGTTGGCTTTTTTAAATGTTAAAATTCAAATTTATATTTGATACCATAAAAATATTGTTGGATTTTTAAATGTTAAAATTCAAGTTTATATTTGATACCATAAAAATATTGTTGGCTTTTTTAATGTTAAAATTCAAATTTATATTTGATACCATAAAAATATTGTTAGCTTTTTTAAATGTTTAAATTCAAATTTATATTTGATACCATGAAAATATTGTTGGCTGTTTAAAATGTTAAAATTCAAATTTGTATTTTATACCATAAAAATATTGTTGGCTTTTTTGAATGTTAAAATTCAAATTTATATTTGATACCATGAAAATATTGTTGGCTTTTTTAATGTTAAAATTCAAATTTATATTTGATACCATAAAAATATTGTTTGCTTTTTTTAATGTTAAAATTCCAATTTATATGTGATACCATGAAAATATTGTTGGCTTTTTTAAACGTTAAAATTCAAATTTATATTTGATACCATAAAAATATTGTTGGCTTTTTTAATGTAAAAATTCAAATTTATATTTGATACCATAAAAATATTGTTGGCTTTTTTAAATGTTAAAATTCCAATTTATATTTGATATCATAAAAATATTGTTGGCTTTTTGAATGTTAAAATTCAAGTTTATATTTGATACCATAAAAATGTTGTTGGCTTTTTTAAATGTTAAAATTCAAATTTATATTTGATACCATAAAAATATTGTTGGCTTTTTGAATGTTAAAATTCAAGTTTATATTTGATACCATAAAAATATTGTTGGCTTTTTTGAATGTTAAAATTCAAATTTATATTTGATACCATGAAAATATTGTTGGCTTTTTTAATGTTAAAATTCAAATTTATATTTGATACCATAAAAATATTTTTTGCTTTTTTTAATGTTAAAATTCCAATTTATATGTGATACCATGAAAATATTGTTGGCTTTTTTAAATGTTAAAATTCAAAGTTATATTTGATACCATAAAAATATTGTTGGCTTTTTTAATGTAAAAATTCAAATTTATATTTGATACCATAAAAATATTGTTGGCTTTTTTAAATGTTAAAATTCAAATTTATATTTGATACCATAAAAATATTGTTGGCTTTTTTAATGTTAAAATTCAAATTTATATTTGATACCATAAAAATGTTGTTGGCTTTTTTAAATGTTAAAATTCAAATTTATATTTGATACCATAAAAATATTGTTGGCTTTTTTAATGTAAAAATTCAAATTTATATTTGATACCATAAAAATATTGTTGGCTTTTTTAAATGTTAAAATTCCAATTTATATTTGATACCATAAAAATATTGTTGGCTTTTTGAATGTTAAAATTCAAGTTTATATTTGATACCATAAAAATGTTGTTGGCTTTTTTAAATGTTAAAATTCAAATTTGTATTTGATACCATAAAAATGTTGTTGGCTTTTTGAATGTTAAAATTCAAATTTATATTTGATACCATAAAAATATTGTTTGCTTTTTTGAATGTTAAAATTCAAATTTATATTTGATACCATAAAATATTGTTGGCTTTTTTAATGTTAAAATTCAAATTTATATTTGATACCATGAAAATATTGTTGGCTTTTTGAATGTTAAACTTCAAATTTATATTTGATACCATAAAATATTGTTGGCTTTTTTAAATGTTAAAATTCAAATTTATATTTGATACCATAAAAATATTGTTGGCTTTTTTAATGTTAAAATTCAAGTTTATATTTGATACAATAAAAATACTGTTGGCTTTTTTAATGTAAAAATACAAATTTATATTTGATACCATGAAAATATTGTTGGCTTTTTAATGTTAAAATTCAAATTTATATTTGATACCATAAAAATATTGTTGGCTTTTTAATGTTAAAATTCAAATTTATATTTGATACCATAAAAATATTGTTGGCTTTTTTAAATGTTAAAATTCAAATTTATATTTGATACCATAAAAATATTGTTGGCTTTTTTAATGTAAAAATTCAAATTTATATTTGATAACATAAAAATATTGTAATCTTTTTTAAATGTTAAAATTCAAATTTATATTTGATACAATAAAAATATTGTTGGCTTTTTGAATGTAAAAATTCAAATTAATATTTGATGCCATAAGAATACTGTTGCCTTTTTTAAATGTTAAAATTCAAATTTATATTTGATACCATAAAAATATTGTTGGCTTTTTTAAATGTTTAAATTCAAATTTATATTTGATACCATAAAAATATTGTTGGCTTTTTTAAATGTTAAAATTCAAATTTATATTTTATACCATAACAATATTGTTTGCTTTTTTTAATGTTAAAATTCCAATTTATATTTGATACCATGAAAATATTGTTGGCTTTTTTAAATGTTAAAATTCAAATTTATATTTGATACCATAAAAATATTGTTGGCTTTTTTAAATGTTAAAATTCAAATTTATATTTGATACCATGAAAATATTGTTGGCTTTTTTAAATGTTAAAATTCAAATTTATATTTGATACCATGAAAATATTGTTGGCTGTTTTAAATGTTAAAATTCAAATTGGTATTTGATTCCATAAAAATATTGTTGGCTTTTTTGAATGTTAAAATTCAAATTTATATTTGATACCATGAAAATATTGTTGGCTTTTTTAATGTAAAAATTCAAATTTATATTTGATATCATAAAAATATTGTTGGCTTTTTTAAATGTTAAAATTCAAATTTATATTTGATACCATAAAAATATTGTTGGATTTTTAAATGTAAAAATTCAAGTTTATATTTGATACCATAAAAATATTGTTGGCTTTTTTAATGTTAAAATTCAAATTTATATTTGATACCATAAAAATATTGTTAGCTTTTTTAAATGTTTAAATTCAAATTTATATTTGATACCATGAAAATATTGTTGGCTGTTTAAAATGTTAAAATTCAAATTTGTATTTTATACCATAAAAATATTGTTGGCTTTTTTGAATGTTAAAATTCAAATTTATATTTGATACCATGAAAATATTGTTGGCTTTTTTAATGTTAAAATTAAAATTTATATTTGATACCATAAAAATATTGTTTGCTTTTTTTAATGTTAAAATTCCAATTTATATGTGATACCATGAAAATATTGTTGGCTTTTTTAAACGTTAAAATTCAAATTTATATTTGATACCATAAAAATATTGTTGGCTTTTTTAATGTAAAAATTCAAATTTATATTTGATACCATAAAAATATTGTTGGCTTTTTTAAATGTTAAAATTCCAATTTATATTTGATACCATAAAAATATTGTTGGCTTTTTGAATGTTAAAATTCAAGTTTATATTTGATACCATAAAAATGTTGTTGGCTTTTTTAAATGTTAAAATTCAAATTTATATTTGATACCATAAAAATATTGTTGGCTTTTTGAATGTTAAAATTCAAGTTTATATTTGATACCATAAAAATATTGTTGGCTTTTTTGAATGTTAAAATTCAAATTTATATTTGATACCATGAAAATATTGTTGGCTTTTTTAATGTTAAAATTCAAATTTATATTTGATACCATAAAAATATTGTTTGCTTTTTTTAATGTTAAAATTCCAATTTATATGTGATACCATGAAAATATTGTTGGCTTTTTTAAATGTTAAAATTCAAATTTATATTTGATACCATAAAAATATTGTTGGCTTTTTTAATGTAAAAATTCAAATTTATATTTGATACCATAAAAATATTGTTGGCTTTTTTAAATGTTAAAATTCAAATTTATATTTGATACCATAAAAATATTGTTGGCTTTTTTAATGTTAAAATTCAAATTTATATTTGATACCATAAAAATGTTGTTGGCTTTTTTAAATGTTAAAATTCAAATTTATATTTGATACCATAAAAATATTGTTGGCTTTTTTAATGTAAAAATTCAAATTTATATTTGATACCATAAAAATATTGTTGGCTTTTTTAAATGTTAAAATTCCAATTTATATTTGATACCATAAAAATATTGTTGGCTTTTTGAATGTTAAAATTCAAGTTTATATTTGATACCATAAAAATGTTGTTGGCTTTTTTAAATGTTAAAATTCAAATTTGTATTTGATACCATAAAAATGTTGTTGGCTTTTTGAATGTTAAAATTCAAATTTATATTTGATACCATAAAAATATTGTTTGCTTTTTTGAATGTTAAAATTCAAATTTATATTTGATACCATAAAATATTGTTGGCTTTTTTAATGTTAAAATTCAAATTTATATTTGATACCATGAAAATATTGTTGGCTTTTTGAATGTTAAACTTCAAATTTATATTTGATACCATAAAATATTGTTGGCTTTTTTAAATGTTAAAATTCAAATTTATATTTGATACCATGAAAATATTGTTGGCTTTTTTAATGTTAAAATTCAAGTTTATATTTGATACCATAAAAATATTGTTGGCTTTTTTAATGTAAAAATACAAATTTATATTTGATACCATGAAAATATTGTTGGCTTTTTAATGTTAAAATTCAAATTTATATTTGATACCATAAAAATATTGTTGGCTTTTTTAAATGTTAAAATTCAAATTTATATTTGATACCATAAAAATATTGTTGGCTTTTTTAATGTAAAAATTCAAATTTATATTTGATACCATAAAAATATTGTTGGCTTTTTTAAATGTTAAAATTCAAATTTATATTTGATAACATAAAAATATTGTAATCTTTTTTAAATGTTAAAATTCAAATTTATATTTGATACAATAAAAATATTGTTGGCTTTTTGAATGTAAAAATTCAAATTAATATTTGATGCCATAAGAATACTGTTGCCTTTTTTAAATGTTAAAATTCAAATTTATATTTGATACCATAAAAATATTGTTGGCTTTTTTAAATGTTTAAATTCAAATTTATATTTGATACCATAAAAATATTGTTGGCTTTTTTAAATGTTAAAATTCAAATTTATATTTGATACCATAACAATATTGTTTGCTTTTTTTAATGTTAAAATTCAAATTTATATTTGATACCATAAAATATTGTTGGCTTTTTTAATGTTAAAATTCAAATTTATATTTGATACCATGAAAATATTGTTGGCTTTTTGAATGTTAAACTTCAAATTTATATTTGATACCATAAAATATTGTTGGCTTTTTTAAATGTTAAAATTCAAATTTATATTTGATACCATAAAAATATTGTTGGCTTTTTTAATGTTAAAATTCAAGTTTATATTTGATACCATAAAAATATTGTTGGCTTTTTTAATGTAAAAATACAAATTTATATTTGATACCATGAAAATATTGTTGGCTTTTTAATGTTAAAATTCAAATTTGTATTTGATACCATAAAAATATTGTTGGCTTTTTTAAATGTTAAAATTCAAATTTATATTTGATACCATAAAAATATTGTTGGCTTTTTTAAATGTTAAAATTCAAATTTATATTTGATACCATGAAAATATTGTTGGCTGTTTTAAATGTTAAAAGTCAAATTTGTCTTTGATACCATAAAAATATTGTTGGCTTTTTTGAATGTTAAAATTAAAATTTATATTTGATTCCATGAAAATATTGTTGGCTTTTTTAATGTGAAAATTCAAATATATTTTTGATACCATAAAAATATTGTTGGCTTTTTTAAATGTTAAAATTCAAATTTATATTTGTTACCATAAAAATATTGTTGGCTTTTTTAATGTAAAAATTCAAATTTATATTTGATACCATAAAAATATTGTTGGCTTTTTTAATGTAAAAATTCAAATTTATATTTGATACCATAAAAATATTGTTGGCTTTTTTAAATGTTAAAATTCAAATTTATATTTGATAACATAAAAATATTGTAATCTTTTTTAAATGTTAAAATTCAAATTTATATTTGATACAATAAAAATATTGTTGGCTTTTTGAATGTAAAAATTCAAATTAATATTTGATGCCATAAGAATACTGTTGCCTTTTTTAAATGTTAAAATTCAAATTTATATTTGATACCATAAAAATATTGTTGGCTTTTTTAAATGTTTAAATTCAAATTTATATTTGATACCATAAAAATATTGTTGGCTTTTTTAAATGTTAAAATTCAAATTTATATTTGATACCATAACAATATTGTTTGCTTTTTTTAATGTTAAAATTCAAATTTATATTTGATACCATAAAATATTGTTGGCTTTTTTAATGTTAAAATTCAAATTTATATTTGATACCATGAAAATATTGTTGGCTTTTTGAATGTTAAACTTCAAATTTATATTTGATACCATAAAATATTGTTGGCTTTTTTAAATGTTAAAATTCAAATTTATATTTGATACCATAAAAATATTGTTGGCTTTTTTAATGTTAAAATTCAAGTTTATATTTGATACCATAAAAATATTGTTGGCTTTTTTAATGTAAAAATACAAATTTATATTTGATACCATGAAAATATTGTTGGCTTTTTAATGTTAAAATTCAAATTTGTATTTGATACCATAAAAATATTGTTGGCTTTTTTAAATGTTAAAATTCAAATTTATATTTGATACCATAAAAATATTGTTGGCTTTTTTAAATGTTAAAATTCAAATTTATATTTGATACCATGAAAATATTGTTGGCTGTTTTAAATGTTAAAAGTCAAATTTGTCTTTGATACCATAAAAATATTGTTGGCTTTTTTGAATGTTAAAATTAAAATTTATATTTGATTCCATGAAAATATTGTTGGCTTTTTTAATGTGAAAATTCAAATATATTTTTGATACCATAAAAATATTGTTGGCTTTTTTAAATGTTAAAATTCAAATTTATATTTGTTACCATAAAAATATTGTTGGCTTTTTTAATGTAAAAATTCAAATTTATATTTGATACCATAAAAATATTGTTGGCTTTTTTAAATGTTAAAATTCAAATTTATACTTGAAAACATAAAAATATTGTAATCTTTTTTAAATGTTAAAATTCAAATTTATATTTGATACCATAAAAATATTATTGGCTTTTTTAATGTTAAAATTCAAATTTATATTTGATACCATAAAAATATTGTTGGCTTTTTTAAATGTTAAAATTCAAATTTATATTTGATACCATGAAAATATTGTTGGCTGTTTTAAATGTTAAAATTCAAATTTGTATTTGATACTATAAAAATATTGTTGGCTTTTTTGAATGCTTAAATTCAAATTTATATTTGATACCATGAAAATATTGTTGGCTTTTTTAATGTTAAAATTCAAATTTATATTTGATACCATAAAAATATTGTTGGCTTTTTTAAATGTTAAAATTCAAATTTATATTTGATACCATAAAAATATTGTTGGCTTTTTTAATGTAAAAATTCAAATTTATATTTGATACCATAAAAATATTGTTGGCTTTTTTAAATGTTAAAATTCAAATTTTTATTTGATAACATAAAAATATTGTAATCTTTTTTAAATGTTAAAATTCAAATTTATATTTGATACAATAAAAATATTGTTGGCCTTTTTAAATGTTAAAATTCAAATTTATATTTGATACCATAAAAATATTGTTGGCTTTTTGAATGTTAAAATTCAAATTTATATTTGATACCATAAAAATATTATTGGCTTTTTTAAATGTTAAAATTCAAATTTATATTTGATACCATAAAAATATTGTTGGCTTTTTTAATGTAAAAATCAAATTTATATTTGATACCATAAAAATATTGTTGACTTTTTTAAATGTTTAAATTCAAATTTATATTTGATACCATAAAAATATTGTTGGCTTTTTAAATGTAAAAATCAAATTTATATTTGATACCATAAAAATATTTTTGGGTTTTTTTAATGTTAAAATTCCAATTTATATGTGATACCATGAAAATATTGTTGGCTTTTTTAAATATTAAAATTCAAATTTATATTTGATACCATAAAAATATTGTTGGCTTTTTTAATGTTAAAATTCAAATTTATATTTGATACCATAAAAATATTGTTGGCTTTTTTAAATGTTAAAATTCAAATTTATATTTGATACCATGAAAATATTGTTGGCTGTTTTAAATGTTAAAATTCAAATTTATATTTGATACCATGAAAATATTGTTGGCTGTTTTAAATGTTAAAATTCAAATTTGTATTTGATACCATAAAAATATTGTTGGCTTTTTTGAATGTTAAAATTCAAATTTATATTTGATACCATGAAAATATTGTTGGCTTTTTGAATGTTAAAATTCAAATTTATATTTGATACCATAAAAATATTGTTGGCTTTTTTAAATGTGAAAATTCAAATTTATATTTGATACCATAAAAATATTGTTGGCTTTTTTAATGTAAAAATTCAAATTTATATTTGATACCATAAAAATATTGTTGGCTTTTTTAAATGTTAAAATTCAAATTTATATTTGATAACATAAAAATATTGTAATCTTTTTTAAATGTTAAAATTCAAATTCATATTTGATACAATAAAAATATTGTTGGCTTTTTGAATGTTAAAATTCCAATTTATATTTGATACCATAAAAATATTGTTGGCTTTTTTAAATGTTAAAATTCAAATTTATATTTGATACCATAAAAATATTGTTGGCTTTTTGAATGTTAAAATTCCAATTTATATTTGATACCATAAAAATATTGTTGGCTTTTTTAAATGTTAAAATTCAAATTTGTATTTGATACCATAAAAATCTTGTTGGCTTTTTTAATGTAAAAATTGAAATTTATATTTGATACCATAAAAATATTGTTGTCTTTTTTAAATGTTTAAATTCAAATTTATATTTGATACTATAAAAATATTGTTGGCTTTTTAAATGTAAAAATCAAATTTATATTTTATTCTATAAAAATATTGTTGGCTTTTTGAATGTTAAAATTCAAATTAATATTTGATGCCATAAAAATACTGTTGGCTTTTTGAAATGTTAAAATTCAAATTTGAATTTGATACCATGAAAATATTGTTGGCTTTTTTAAATGTTAAAAATCAAATTTATATTTGATACCATAAAAATATTGTTGACTTTTTTAAATGTTGAAATTCAAATTTATATTTGATACCATAAAAATATTGTTGGCTTTTTTAAATGTAAAAATTCAAATTTATATTTGATACCATAAAAATATTGTTGGCTTTTTAAAATGTAAAAATTCAAATTTATATTTGATACCATAAGAATATTGTTGGCTTTTTTAAATGTTAAGATTCAAATTTATATTTTATACCATAAAAATATTGTTGGCTGTTTTAAATGTTAAAATTCAAATTTATATTTGATACCATAAAAATATTGTTGGCTTTTTTAAATGTTAAGATTCAAATTTATATTTGATACCATAAAAATATTGTTGGCTTTTTTAAATGTTAAAATTCAAATTTATATTTGATACCATAAAAATATTGTTGTCTTTTTTAAATGTTAAAATTCATATTTATATTTGATACCATAAAAATATTGTTGGCTTTTTTAAATGTAAAAATTCAAATTTATATTTGATACCATAAAAATATTGTTGGCTTTTTTAAATGTTAAAATTCAAATTTATATTTGATACAATAAAATATTGTTGACTTTTTTAAATGTTAAAATTCAAATTTATATTTGATACCATAAAAATATTGTTGTCTTTTTTAAATGTTAAAATTCATATTTATATTTGATACCATAAAAATATTGTTGTCTTTTTTAAATGTTAAGATTCAAATTTATATTTGATACCATAAAAATATTGTTGGCTTTTTTAAATGTTAAAATTCAAATTTATATTTGATACCATAAAAATATTGTTGGCTTTTTTAAATGTTAAGATTCAAATTTATATTTGATACCATAAAAATATTGTTGGCTTTTTTAAATGTTAAAATTCAAATTTATATTTGATACCATAAAAATATTGTTGTCTTTTTTAAATGTTAAAATTCAAATTTATATTTGATACCATAAAAATATTGTTGGCTTTTTTAAATGTTAAAATTCAAATTTATATTTGATACCATAAAAATATTGTTGACTTTTTTAAATGTTAAAATTCCAATTTATATTTGATACCATAAAAATATTGTTGGCTTTTTTAAATGTTAAAATTCAAATTTATATTTGATACCATAAAAATATTGTTGGCTTTTTTAAATGTTAAAATTCAAATGTATATTTGATACCATAAAAATATTGTTGGCATTTTTAAATGTTAAAATTCCAATTTATATTTGATACCATACAAATATTGTTGTCTATTTTAAATGTTAAAATTCAAATTTATATTTGATACCATAAAAATATTGTTGGCTTTTTTAAATGTTAAAATTCAGATTTATATTTGATACCATAAAAATATTGTTGGCTGTTTTAAATGTTAAAATTCAAATTTATATTAGATACCATAAACATATTTTTGGCTTTTTTAAAAGTAAAAATTCAAATTTATATTTGATACCATAAAAATATTGTTGGCATTTTTAATGTTAAAATTCAAATTTATATTTGATACCATAAAAATATTGTTGGCTTTTTTAAATGTTAAGATTCAAATTTATATTTGATACCATAAAACTATTGTTGGCTTTTTTAAATGTTAAAATTCAAATTTATATTTGATACCATACAAATATTGTTGGCTTTTTTAATGTAAAAATTCAAATTTATATTTGATACCATAAAAATATTGTTGTCTTTTTTAAATGTTAAAATTCAAATTTATACTTGATAACATAAAAATATTGTAATCTTTTTTAAATGTTAAAATTCAAATTTATATTTGATACCATAAAAATATTGTTGGCTTTTTTAAATGTTAAAATTCAAATTTATTTTTGATACCATAAAACTATTGTTGGCTTTTTTAAATGTTAAAATTCAAATTAATATTTGATACCATAAAAATATTGTTGGCTTTTTTAATGTAAAAATTCAAATTTATATTTGATACAATAAAAATATTGTTGGCTTTTTGAATGTTAAAATTCAAATTTATATTTGATACCATAAAAATATTGTTGGCTTTTTTAATGTAAAAATACAAATTTATATTTGATACCATGAAAATATTGTTGGCTTTTTAATGTTAAAATTCAAATTTATATTTGATACCATAAAAATATTGTTGGCTTTTTTAAATGTTAAAATTCAAATTTATATTTGATACCATAAAAATATTGTTGGCTTTTTTAATGTAAAAATTCAAATTTATATTTGATACCATAAAAATATTGTTGGCTTTTTTAAATGTTAAAATTCAAATTTATATTTGATAACATAAAAATATTGTAATCTTTTTTAAATGTTAAAATTCAAATTTATATTTGATACAATAAAAATATTGTTGGCTTTTTGAATGTAAAAATTCAAATTAATATTTGATGCCATAAGAATACTGTTGCCTTTTTTAAATGTTAAAATTCAAATTTATATTTGATACCATAAAAATATTGTTGGCTTTTTTAAATGTTTAAATTCAAATTTATATTTGATACCATAAAAATATTGTTGGCTTTTTTAAATGTTAAAATTCAAATTTATATTTGATACCATGAAAATATTGTTGGCTTTTTTAATGTTAAAATTCAAATTTATATTTGATACCATAAAAATATTGTTGGCTTTTTTAAATGTTAAAATTCAAATTTATATTTGATACCATAAAAATATTGTTGGCTTTTTTAATGTAAAAATTCAAATTTATATTTGATACCATAAAAATATTGTTGGCTTTTTTAAATGTTAAAATTCAAATTTATATTTGATAACATAAAAATATTGTAATCTTTTTTAAATGTTAAAATTCAAATTTATATTTGATACAATAAAAATATTGTTGACCTTTTTAAATGTTAAAATTCAAATTTATATTTGATACCATAAAAATATTGTTGGCTTTTTGAATGTTAAAATTCAAATTTATATTTGATACCATAAAAATATTATTGGCTTTTTTAAATGTTAAAATTCAAATTTATATTTGATACCATGAAAATATTGTTGACTTTTTTAAATGTTAAAATTCCAATTTATATTTGATACCATAAAAATATTATTGGCTTTTTTAAATGTTAAAATTCAAATTTATATTTGATACCATAAAAATATTATTGGCTTTTTTAAATGTTAAAATTCAAATTTATATTTGATACCATAAAAATATTGTTGACTTTTTTAAATGTTTAAATTCAAATTTATATTTGATACCATAAAAATATTGTTGGCTTTTTAAATGTAAAAATCAAATTTATATTTGATACCATAAAAATATTGTTGGCTTTTTTAATGTAAAAATTCCAATTTATATGTGATACCATAAAAATATTGTTGGCATTTTTTAAATGTTTAAATTCAAATTTATATTTGATACCATAAAAATATTGTTGGCTTTTTAAATGTAAAAATCAAATTTATATTTGATACCACAAAAATATTTTTGGCTTTTTTTAATGTTAAAATTCCCATTTATATGTGATACCATGAAAATATTGTTGGCTTTTTTAAATGTTAAAATTCAAATTTATATTTGATACCATAAAAATATTGTTGGCTTTTTTAATGTTAAAATTCAAATTTATATTTGATACCATAAAAATATTGTTGGCTTTTTTAAATGTTAAAATTCAAATTCATATTTGATACAATAAAAATATTGTTGGCTTTTTGAATGTTAAAATTCCAATTTATATTTGATACCATAAAAATATTGTTGGCTTTTTTAAATGTTAAAATTCAAATTTATATTTGATACCATAAAAATATTGTTGGCTTTTTGAATGTTAAAATTCCAATTTATATTTGATACCATAAAAATATTGTTGGCTTTTTTAAATGTTAAAATTAAAATTTATATTTGATACCATAAAAATATTGTTGGCTTTTTTAATGTAAAAATTGAAATTTATATTTGATACCATAAAAATATTGTTGACTTTTTTAAATGTTTAAATTCAAATTTATATTTGATACTATAAAAATATTGTTGGCTTTTTAAATGTAAAAATCAAATTTATATTTTATTCTATAAAAATATTGTTGGCTTTTTGAATGTTAAAATTCAAATTAATATTTGATGCCATAAAAATACTGTTGGCTTTTTGAAATGTTAAAATTCAAATTTGAATTTGATACCATACAAATATTGTTGGCTTTTTTAAATGTTAAAATTCAAATTTATATTTGATACCATAAAAATATTGTTGGCTTTTTTGAATGTTAAAATTCAAATTTATATTTGATACCATAAAAATATTGTTTGCTGTTTTTAATGTTAAAATTCAAATTTATATGTGATACCATGGAAATATTGTTGGCTTTTTTAAATGTTAAAATTCAAATTTATATTTGATACCATAAAAATATTATTGGCTTTTTTAATGTTAAAATTCAAATTTATATTTGATACCATAAAAATATTGTTGGCTTTTTTAAATGTTAAAATTCAAATTTATATTTGATACCATGAAAATATTGTTGGCTGTTTTAAATGTTAAAATTCAAATTTGTATTTGATACCATAAAAATATTGTTGGCTTTTTTGAATGCTTAAATTCAAATTTATATTTGATACCATGAAAATATTGTTGGCTTTTTGAATGTTAAAATTCCAATTTATATTTGATACCATAAAAATATTGTTGGCTTTTTTAAATGTTAAAATTCAAATTTATATTTGATACCATAAAAATATTGTTGGCTGTTTTAAATGTTAAAATTCAAATTTATATTTGATACCATAAAAATATTGTTGACTTTTTTGAATGTTTAAATTCAAATTTATATTTGATACCATAAAAATATTGTGGGCTTTTTAAATGTAAAAATTCAATTTATATTTTATTCTATAAAAATATTGTTGGCCTTTTGAATGTTAAAATTCAAATTAATATTTGATGCCACAAAAATACTGTTGGCTTTTTGAAATGTTAAAATTCAAATTTGAATTTGATACCATCAACATATTGTTGGCTTTTTTAAATGTTAAAATTCAAATTTATATTTGATACCATGAAAATATTGTTGGCTTTTTTAAATGTTAAAATGCAAATTTATATTTGATACCATAAAAATATTGTTGGCTTTTTTAAATGTTAAAATTCACATTTATATTTGATACCATAAACATATTGTTGGCTTTTTTAAATGTTAAAATTCAAATTTATATTTGATACCATAAAAATATTTTTGGCTTTTTTATATGTTAAAATTCAAATTTATATTTGATACCATAAAAATATTGTTGGCTGTTTTAAATATTAAAATTCAAATTTATATTTGATGCCATAAAAATATTGTTGGCATTTTTTAATGTTAAAATTCAAATTTATATTTGATACCATAAAAATATTGTTGTCTTTTTAAAATGGTAAAATTCAAATTTATATTTGATACCATAAAAATATTGTTGGCTTTTTTAAATGTTAAAATTCCAATTTATATTTGATACCATAAAAATATTGTTGGCTTTTTTAAATGTTAAAATTCAAATTTATATTTGATACCATAAAAATATTGTTGGCTTTTTTAAATGTTAAAATTCAAATTTATATTTGATACCATAAAAATATTGTTGGCTTTTTGAATGTTAAAATTCAAATTTATATTTGATACCATAAAAATATTGTTGGTTTTTTTTAATGTTAAAATTCAAATTTATATTTGAGACCATAAAAATATTGTTGGCTTTTTAAATGTTAAAATTCCAATTTATATTTGATACCATAAAAATATTGTTGTCTTTTTTAAATGTTAAAATTCAAATGTATATTTGATACCATAAAAATACTGTTGGCATTTTTAAATGTTAAAATTCCAATTTATTTTTGATACCATAAAAATATTGTTGTCTTTTTTAAATGTTAAAATTCAAATTTATATTTGATACCATAAAAATATTGTTGGCTGTTTTAAATGTTAAAATTCAGATTTATATTTGATACCATAAAAATATTGTTGGCTGTTTTAAATGTAAAAATTCAAATTTATATTAGATACCATGAAAATATTTTTGGCTTTTTTAAATGTTAAAATTCAAATTTATATTTGATACCATAAAAATATTGTTGGCTTTTTTAAATGTTTAAATTCAAATTTATATTTGATACCATAAAAATATTGTTGGCTTTTTTAAATGTTAAAATTCAAATTTATATTTGATACCATAAAAATATTGTTGGCTTTTTTAAATGTTAAGATTCAAATTTATATTTGATACCATACAAATATTGTTGGCTTTTTTAAATGTTAAAATGCAAATTTATATTTGATACCATAAAAATATTGTTGGCTTTTTTAATGTAAAAATTCACATTTATATTTCATACCATAAAATATTGTTGGCTTTTTTAAATGTTAAAATTCAAATTTATATTTGATACCATAAAAATATTGTTGGCTTTTTTGAATGTTAAAATTCAAATTTATATTTGATACCATAAAAATATTGTTGGCTTTCTTATATGTTAAAATTCAAATTTATATTTGATACCATAAAAATATTGTTGGCTTTTTGAATGTTAAAATTCAAATTTATATTTGATGCCATTAAAATATTGTTGGCTGTTTTAAATGTTAAAATTCAAATTTATATTTGATACCATGAAAATATTTTTGGCTTTTTTTAATGTTAAAATTCAAATTTATATTTGATACCATAAAAATATTGTTGGCTTTTTTAAATGTTTAAATTCAAATTTATATTTGATACCATAAAAATATTGTTGTCTTTTTTAAATGTTAAAATTCAAATTTATATTTGATACCATACAAATATTGTTGGCATTTTTAAATGTTAAAATTCAAATTTATATTTGATACCATAAAAATATTGTTGTCTTTTTTAAATGTTAAAATTCAAATTTATATTTGATACCATAAAAATATTGTTGGCTTTTTTAATGTTAAAATTCCAATTTATATTTGATACCATAAAAATATTGTTGGCTGTTTTAAATGTTAAAATTCAAATTTATATTTGATACCATAAAAATATTGTTGGCTTTTTTAAATGTTAAAATTCAAATTTATATTTGAGACCATAAAAATATTGTTGGCCTTTGTAATGTTAAAATTCAAATTTATATTTGATACCATAAAAATATTGTTGTCTTTTTTAAATGTTAAGATTCAAATTTATATTTGATACCATAAAAATATTGTTGGTTTTTTTAAATGTGAACATTCAAATTTATATTTAATACCATAAAAATATTGTTGGCTTTTTTAAATGTAAAAATTAAAATTTATATTTGATACCATAAAAATATTTTTGGCTTTTTTAAATGTTAAAATTCAAATTTATATTTGATGCCATAAAAATATTGTTAGCTTTTTTTAATGTTAAAATTCAAATTTATATTTGATAACATAAAAATATTGTAATCTTTTTTAAATGTTTAAATTCAAATTTATATTTGATACAATAAAAATATTGTTGGCTTTGTTAAATGTAAAAATTCAAATTTATATTTGATACCATAAAAATATTGTTGGCTTTTTGAATGTTAAAATTCAAATTTATATTTGATACCATAAAAATATTGTTGGCTTTTTTAAATGTTAAAATTCAAATTTATATTTGATACCATAAAAATATTGTTGGCTGTTTTAAATGTTAAAATTCAAATTTATTTTTGATACCATAAAAATATTGTTGACTTTTTTGAATGTTTAAATTCAAATTTATATTTGATACCATAAAAATATTGTGGGCTTTTTAAATGTAAAAATCAAATTTATATTTTATTCTATAAAAATATTGTTGGCCTTTTGAATGTTAAAATTCTAATTAATATTTGATGCCATAAAAATACTGTTGGCTTTTTGAAATGTTAAAATTCAAATTTGTATTTGATACCATCAACATATTGTTGGCTTTTTTAAATGTTAAAATTCAAATTTATATTTGATACCATAAAAATATTGTTGGCTTTTTTAAATGTTAAAATGCAAATTTATATTTGATACCATAAAAATATTGTTGCCTTTTTTCAATGTTAAAATTCACATTTATGTTTGATACCATAAACATATTGTTGGCTTTTTTAAATGTTAAAATTCAAATTTATATTTGATACCATAAAAATATTTTTGGCTTTTTTATATGTTAAAATTAAAATTTATATTTGATACCATAAAAATATTGTTGGCTGTTTTAAATATTAAAATTCAAATTTATATTTGATGCCATAAAAATATTGTTGGCTTTTTTAAATGTTAAAATTCAAATTTATATTTGATACTATTAAAATATTGTTGGCTTTTTTAAATGTTTAAATTCAAATTTATATTTGATACCATAAAAATATTGTTGGCTTTTTTAAATGTTAAAATTCAAATTTATATTTGATACCATAAAAATATTGTTGGCCTTTGTAATGTTAAAATTCAAATTTATATTTGATACCATAAAAATATTGTTGTCTTTTTTAAATGTTAAAATTCAAATTTATATTTGATACCATAAAAATATTGTTGGTTTTTTTAAATGTGAACATTCAAATTTATATTTGATACCATAAAAATATTGTTGGCTTTTTTAAATGTAAAAATTAAAATTTATATTTGATACCATAAAAATATTGTTGGCTTTTTTAAATGTTAAAATTCAAATTTATATTTGATGCCATAAAAATATTGTTGGCTTTTTTAAATGTTAAAATTCAAATTTATATTTGATAACATAAAAATATTGTAATCTTTTTTAAATGTTTAAATTCAAATTTATATTTGATACAATAAAAATATTGTTGGCTTTGTTAAATGTTAAAATTCAAATTTATATTTGATACCATAAAAATATTGTTGGCTTTTTGAATGTTAAAATTCAAATTTATATTTGATACCATAAAAATATGTTGGCTTTTTTAAATGTTAAAATTCAAATTTATATTTGATACCATAAAAATATTGTTGTCTTTTTTAAATGGTAAAATTCAAATTTATATTTGATACCATAAAAATATTGTTGGCTTTTTTAAATGTTAAAATTCCAATTTATATTTGATACCATAAAAATATTGTTGGCTTTTTTAAATGTTAAAATTCAAATTTATATTTGATACCATAAAAATATTGTTGGCTTTTTTAAATGTTAAAATTCAAATTTATATTTGATACCATAAAAATATTGTTGGCTTTTTGAATGTTAAAATTCAAATTTATATTTGATACCATAAAAATATTGTTGGTTTTTTTTAATGTTAAAATTCAAATTTATATTTGAGACCATAAAAATATTGTTGGCTTTTTAAATGTTAAAATTCCAATTTATATTTGATACCATAAAAATATTGTTGTCTTTTTTAAATGTTAAAATTCAAATGTATATTTGATACCATAAAAATACTGTTGGAATTTTTAAATGTTAAAATTCCAATTTATATTTGATACCATAAAAATATTGTTGTCTTTTTTAAATGTTAAAATTGAAATTTATATTTGATACCATAAAAATATTGTTGGCTGTTTTAAATGTTAAAATTCAGATTTATATTTGATACCATAAAAATATTGTTGGCTGTTTTAAATGTAAAAATTCAAATTTATATTAGATACCATGAAAATATTTTTGGCTTTTTTAAATGTTAAAATTCAAATTTATATTTGATACCATAAAAATATTGTTGGCTTTTTAAATTGTTAAAATTCAAATTTATATTTGATACCATGAAAATATTGTTGGCTGTTTTAAATGTTAAAATTCAAATTTGTATTTGATACCATAAAAATATTGTTGGCTTTTTTGAATGCTTAAATTCAAATTTATATTTGATACCATGAAAATATTGTTGGCTTTTTGAATGTTAAAATTCCAATTTATATTTGATACCATAAAAATATTGTTGGCTTTTTTAAATGTTAAAATTCAAATTTATATTTGATACCATAAAAATATTGTTGGCTGTTTTAAATGTTAAAATTCAAATTTATATTTGATACCATAAAAATATTGTTGACTTTTTTGAATGTTTAAATTCAAATTTATATTTGATACCATAAAAATATTGTGGGCTTTTTAAATGTAAAAATTCAATTTATATTTTATTCTATAAAAATATTGTTGGCCTTTTGAATGTTAAAATTCAAATTAATATTTGATGCCACAAAAATACTGTTGGCTTTTTGAAATGTTAAAATTCAAATTTGAATTTGATACCATCAACATATTGTTGGCTTTTTTAAATGTTAAAATTCAAATTTATATTTGATACCATGAAAATATTGTTGGCTTTTTTAAATGTTAAAATGCAAATTTATATTTGATACCATAAAAATATTGTTGGCTTTTTTAAATGTTAAAATTCACATTTATATTTGATACCATAAACATATTGTTGGCTTTTTTAAATGTTAAAATTCAAATTTATATTTGATACCATAAAAATATTTTTGGCTTTTTTATATGTTAAAATTCAAATTTATATTTGATACCATAAAAATATTGTTGGCTGTTTTAAATATTAAAATTCAAATTTATATTTGATGCCATAAAAATATTGTTGGCATTTTTTAATGTTAAAATTCAAATTTATATTTGATACCATAAAAATATTGTTGTCTTTTTAAAATGGTAAAATTCAAATTTATATTTGATACCATAAAAATATTGTTGGCTTTTTTAAATGTTAAAATTCCAATTTATATTTGATACCATAAAAATATTGTTGGCTTTTTTAAATGTTAAAATTCAAATTTATATTTGATACCATAAAAATATTGTTGGCTTTTTTAAATGTTAAAATTCAAATTTATATTTGATACCATAAAAATATTGTTGGCTTTTTGAATGTTAAAATTCAAATTTATATTTGATACCATAAAAATATTGTTGGTTTTTTTTAATGTTAAAATTCAAATTTATATTTGAGACCATAAAAATATTGTTGGCTTTTTAAATGTTAAAATTCCAATTTATATTTGATACCATAAAAATATTGTTGTCTTTTTTAAATGTTAAAATTCAAATGTATATTTGATACCATAAAAATACTGTTGGCATTTTTAAATGTTAAAATTCCAATTTATATTTGATACCATAAAAATAATGTTGTCTTTTTTAAATGTTAAAATTCAAATTTATATTTGATACCATAAAAATATTGTTGGCTGTTTTAAATGTTAAAATTCAGATTTATATTTGATACCATAAAAATATTGTTGGCTGTTTTAAATGTAAAAATTCAAATTTATATTAGATACCATGAAAATATTTTTGGCTTTTTTAAATGTTAAAATTCAAATTTATATTTGATACCATAAAAATATTGTTGGCTTTTTTAAATGTTTAAATTCAAATTTATATTTGATACCATAAAAATATTGTTGGCTTTTTTAAATGTTAAAATTCAAATTTATATTTGATACCATAAAAATATTGTTGGCTTTTTTAAATGTTAAGATTCAAATTTATATTTGATACCATACAAATATTGTTGGCTTTTTTAAATGTTAAAATGCAAATTTATATTTGATACCATAAAAATATTGTTGGCTTTTTTAATGTAAAAATTCAAATTTATATTTCATACCATAAAATATTGTTGGCTTTTTTAAATGTTAAAATTCAAATTTATATTTGATACCATAAAAATATTGTTGGCTTTTTTGAATGTTAAAATTCAAATTTATATTTGATACCATAAAAATATTGTTGGCTTTCTTATATGTTAAAATTCAAATTTATATTTGATACCATAAAAATATTGTTGGCTTTTTGAATGTAAAAATTCAAATTTATATTTGATGCCATTAAAATATTGTTGGCTGTTTTAAATGTTAAAATTCAAATTTATATTTGATACCATGAAAATATTTTTGGCTTTTTTTAATGTTAAAATTCAAATTTATATTTGATACCATAAAAATATTGTTGGCTTTTTTAAATGTTTAAATTCAAATTTATATTTGATACCATAAAAATATTGTTGTCTTTTTTAAATGTTAAAATTCAAATTTATATTTGATACCATACAAATATTGTTGGCATTTTTAAATGTTAAAATTCAAATTTATATTTGATACCATAAGAATATTCTTGTCTTTTTTAAATGTTAAAATTCAAATTTATATTAGATACCATAAAAATATTGTTGGCTTTTTTAATGTTAAAATTCCAATTTATATTTGATACCATAAAAATATTGTTGGCTGTTTTAAATGTTAAAATTCAAATTTATATTTGATACCATAAAAATATTGTTGGCTTTTTTAAATGTTAAAATTCAAATTTATATTTGAGACCATAAAAATATTGTTGGCCTTTGTAATGTTAAAATTCAAATTTATATTTGATACCATAAAAATATTGTTGTCTTTTTTAAATGTTAAGATTCAAATTTATATTTGATACCATAAAAATATTGTTGGTTTTTTTAAATGTGAACATTCAAATTTATATTTAATACCATAAAAATATTGTTGGCTTTTTTAAATGTAAAAATTAAAATTTATATTTGATACCATAAAAATATTTTTGGCTTTTTTAAATGTTAAAATTCAAATTTATATTTGATGCCATAAAAATATTGTTAGCTTTTTTTAATGTTAAAATTCAAATTTATATTTGATAACATAAAAATATTGTAATCTTTTTTAAATGTTTAAATTCAAATTTATATTTGATACAATAAAAATATTGTTGGCTTTGTTAAATGTTAAAATTCAAATTTATATTTGATACCATAAAAATATTGTTGGCTTTTTGAATGTTAAAATTCAAATTTATATTTGATACCATAAAAATATTGTTGGCTTTTTTAAATGTTAAAATTCAAATTTATATTTGATACCATAAAAATATTGTTGGCTGTTTTAAATGTTAAAATTCAAATTTATTTTTGATACCATAAAAATATTGTTGACTTTTTTGAATGTTTAAATTCAAATTTATATTTGATACCATAAAAATATTGTGGGCTTTTTAAATGTAAAAATCAAATTTATATTTTATTCTATAAAAATATTGTTGGCCTTTTGAATGTTAAAATTCTAATTAATATTTGATGCCATAAAAATACTGTTGGCTTTTTGAAATGTTAAAATTCAAATTTGTATTTGATACCATCAACATATTGTTGGCTTTTTTAAATGTTAAAATTCAAATTTATATTTGATACCATAAAAATATTGTTGGCTTTTTTAAATGTTAAAATGCAAATTTATATTTGATACCATAAAAATATTGTTGCCTTTTTTCAATGTTAAAATTCACATTTATGTTTGATACCATAAACATATTGTTGGCTTTTTTAAATGTTAAAATTCAAATTTATATTTGATACCATAAAAATATTTTTGGCTTTTTTATATGTTAAAATTAAAATTTATATTTGATACCATAAAAATATTGTTGGCTGTTTTAAATATTAAAATTCAAATTTATATTTGATGCCATAAAAATATTGTTGGCTTTTTTAAATGTTAAAATTCAAATTTATATTTGATACTATTAAAATATTGTTGGCTTTTTTAAATGTTTAAATTCAAATTTATATTTGATACCATAAAAATATTGTTGGCTTTTTTAAATGTTAAAATTCAAATTTATATTTGATACCATAAAAATATTGTTGGCCTTTGTAATGTTAAAATTCAAATTTATATTTGATACCATAAAAATATTGTTGTCTTTTTTAAATGTTAAAATTCAAATTTATATTTGATACCATAAAAATATTGTTGGTTTTTTTAAATGTGAACATTCAAATTTATATTTGATACCATAAAAATATTGTTGGCTTTTTTAAATGTAAAAATTAAAATTTATATTTGATACCATAAAAATATTGTTGGCTTTTTTAAATGTTAAAATTCAAATTTATATTTGATGCCATAAAAATATTGTTGGCTTTTTTAAATGTTAAAATTCAAATTTATATTTGATAACATAAAAATATTGTAATCTTTTTTAAATGTTTAAATTCAAATTTATATTTGATACAATAAAAATATTGTTGGCTTTGTTAAATGTTAAAATTCAAATTTATATTTGATACCATAAAAATATTGTTGGCTTTTTGAATGTTAAAATTCAAATTTATATTTGATACCATAAAAATATGTTGGCTTTTTTAAATGTTAAAATTCAAATTTATATTTGATACCATAAAAATATTGTTGTCTTTTTTAAATGGTAAAATTCAAATTTATATTTGATACCATAAAAATATTGTTGGCTTTTTTAAATGTTAAAATTCCAATTTATATTTGATACCATAAAAATATTGTTGGCTTTTTTAAATGTTAAAATTCAAATTTATATTTGATACCATAAAAATATTGTTGGCTTTTTTAAATGTTAAAATTCAAATTTATATTTGATACCATAAAAATATTGTTGGCTTTTTGAATGTTAAAATTCAAATTTATATTTGATACCATAAAAATATTGTTGGTTTTTTTTAATGTTAAAATTCAAATTTATATTTGAGACCATAAAAATATTGTTGGCTTTTTAAATGTTAAAATTCCAATTTATATTTGATACCATAAAAATATTGTTGTCTTTTTTAAATGTTAAAATTCAAATGTATATTTGATACCATAAAAATACTGTTGGAATTTTTAAATGTTAAAATTCCAATTTATATTTGATACCATAAAAATATTGTTGTCTTTTTTAAATGTTAAAATTGAAATTTATATTTGATACCATAAAAATATTGTTGGCTGTTTTAAATGTTAAAATTCAGATTTATATTTGATACCATAAAAATATTGTTGGCTGTTTTAAATGTAAAAATTCAAATTTATATTAGATACCATGAAAATATTTTTGGCTTTTTTAAATGTTAAAATTCAAATTTATATTTGATACCATAAAAATATTGTTGGCTTTTTTAAATGTTAAGATTCAAATTTATATTTGATACCATAAAAATATTGTTGGCTTTTTTAAATGTTAAAATGCAAATTTATATTTGATACCATAAAAATATTGTTGGCTTTTTTAATGTAAAATTCAAATTTATATTTGATACCATAAAATATTGTTGGCTTTTTTAAATGTTAAAATTCAAATTTATATTTGATACCATAAAAATATTGTTGGCTTTTTTGAATGTTAAAATTCAAATTTATATTTGATACCATAAAAATATTGTTGGCTTTCTTATATGTTAAAATTCAAATTTATATTTGATACCATAAAAATATTGTTGGCTTTTTGAATGTTAAAATTCAAATTTATATTTGATGCCATTAAAATATTGTTGGCTTTTTTAAATGTTTAAATTCAAATTTATATTTGATACCATAAAAATATTGTTGTCTTTTTTAAATGTTAAAATTCAAATTTATATTTGATACCATACAAATATTGTTGGCATTTTTAAATGTTAAAATTCAAATTTATATTTGATACCATAAGAATATTCTTGTCTTTTTTAAATGTTAAAATTCAAATTTATATTTGATACCATAAAAATATTGTTGGCTTTTTTAATGTTAAAATTCCAATTTATATTTGATACCATAAAAATATTGTTGGCTGTTTTAAATGTTAAAATTCAAATTTATATTTGATACCATAAAAATATTGTTGGCTTTTTTAAATGTTAAAATTCAAATTTATATTTGATACCATAAAAATATTGTTGGCCTTTGTAATGTTAAAATTCAAATTTATATTTGATACCATAAAAATATTGTTGTCTTTTTTAAATGTTAAGATTCAAATTTATATTTGATACCATAAAAATATTGTTGGTTTTTTTAAATGTGAACATTCAAATTTATATTTAATACCATAAAAATATTGTTGGCTTTTTTAAATGTAAAAATTAAAATTTATATTTGATACCATAAAAATATTTTTGGCTTTTTTAAATGTTAAAATTCAAATTTATATTTGATGCCATAAAAATATTGTTAGCTTTTTTTAATGTTAAAATTCAAATTTATATTTGATAACATAAAAATATTGTAATCTTTTTTAAATGTTTAAATTCAAATTTATATTTGATACCATTAAAATATTGTTGGCTTTTTTAATGTTAAAATTCCAATTTATATTTGATACCATAAAAATATTGTTGGCTGTTTTAAATGTTAAAATTCAAATTTATATTTGATACCATAAAAATATTGTTGGCTTTTTTAAATGTTAAAATTCAAATTTATATTTGATACCATAAAAATATTGTTGGCCTTTGTAATGTTAAAATTCAAATTTATATTTGATACCATAAAAATATTGTTGTCTTTTTTAAATGTTAAGATTCAAATTTATATTTGATACCATAAAAATATTGTTGGTTTTTTTAAATGTGAACATTCAAATTTATATTTAATACCATAAAAATATTGTTGGCTTTTTTAAATGTAAAAATTAAAATTTATATTTGATACCATAAAAATATTTTTGGCTTTTTTAAATGTTAAAATTCAAATTTATATTTGATGCCATAAAAATATTGTAAGCTTTTTTTAATGTTAAAATTCAAATTTATATTTGATAACATAAAAATATTGTAATCTTTTTTAAATGTTTAAATTCAAATTTATATTTGATACAATAAAAATATTGTTGGCTTTGTTAAATGTTAAAATTCAAATTTATATTTGATACCATAAAAATATTGTTGGCTTTTTGAATGTTAAAATTCAAATTTATATTTGATACCATAAAAATATTGTTGGCTTTTTTAAATGTTAAAATTCAAATTTATATTTGATACCATAAAAATATTGTTGGCTGTTTTAAATGTTAAAATTCAAATTTATTTTTGATACCATAAAAATATTGTTGACTTTTTTGAATGTTTAAATTCAAATTTATATTTGATACCATAAAAATATTGTGGGCTTTTTAAATGTAAAAATCAAATTTATATTTTATTCTATAAAAATATTGTTGGCCTTTTGAATGTTAAAATTCTAATTAATATTTGATGCCATAAAAATACTGTTGGCTTTTTGAAATGTTAAAATTCAAATTTGTATTTGATACCATCAACATATTGTTGGCTTTTTTAAATGTTAAAATTCAAATTTATATTTGATACCATGAAAATATTGTTGGCTTTTTTAAATGTTAAAATGCAAATTTATATTTGATACCATAAAAATATTGTTGCCTTTTTTCAATGTTAAAATTCACATTTATGTTTGATACCATAAACATATTGTTGGCTTTTTTAAATGTTAAAATTCAAATTTATATTTGATACCATAAAAATATTTTTGGCTTTTTTATATGTTAAAATTAAAATTTATATTTGATACCATAAAAATATTGTTGGCTGTTTTAAATATTAAAATTCAAATTTATATTTGATGCCATAAAAATATTGTTGGCTTTTTTAAATGTTAAAATTCAAATTTATATTTGATACTATTAAAATATTGTTGGCTTTTTTAAATGTTTAAATTCAAATTTATATTTGATACCATAAAAATATTGTTGGCTTTTTTAAATGTTAAAATTCAAATTTATATTTGATACCATAAAAATATTGTTGGCCTTTGTAATGTTAAAATTCAAATTTATATTTGATACCATAAAAATATTGTTGTCTTTTTTAAATGTTAAAATTCAAATTTATATTTGATACCATAAAAATATTGTTGGTTTTTTTAAATGTGAACATTCAAATTTATATTTGATACCATAAAAATATTGTTGGCTTTTTTAAATGTTAAAATTAAAATTTATATTTGATACCATAAAAATATTTTTGGCTTTTTTAAATGTTAAAATTCAAATTTATATTTGATGCCATAAAAATATTGTTGGCTTTTTTAAATGTTAAAATTCAAATTTATATTTGATAACATAAAAATATTGTAATCTTTTTTAAATGTTTAAATTCAAATTTATATTTGATACAATAAAAATATTGTTGGCTTTGTTAAATGTTAAAATTCAAATTTATATTTGATACCATAAAAATATTGTTGGCTTTTTGAATGTTAAAATTCAAATTTATATTTGATACCATAAAAATATGTTGGCTTTTTTAAATGTTAAAATTCAAATTTATATTTGATACCATAAAAATATTGTTGTCTTTTTTAAATGGTAAAATTCAAATTTATATTTGATACCATAAAAATATTGTTGGCTTTTTTAAATGTTAAAATTCCAATTTATATTTGATACCATAAAAATATTGTTGGCTTTTTTAAATGTTAAAATTCAAATTTATATTTGATACCATAAAAATATTGTTGGCTTTTTTAAATGTTAAAATTCAAATTTATATTTGATACCATAAAAATATTGTTGGCTTTTTGAATGTTAAAATTCAAATTTATATTTGATACCATAAAAATATTGTTGGTTTTTTTTAATGTTAAAATTCAAATTTATATTTGAGACCATAAAAATATTGTTGGCTTTTTAAATGTTAAAATTCCAATTTATATTTGATACCATAAAAATATTGTTGTCTTTTTTAAATTTTTAAATTCAAATGTATATTTGATACCATAAAAATACTGTTGGAATTTTTAAATGTTAAAATTCCAATTTATATTTGATACCATAAAAATATTGTTGTCTTTTTTAAATGTTAAAATTGAAATTTATATTTGATACCATAAAAATATTGTTGGCTGTTTTAAATGTTAAAATTCAGATTTATATTTGATACCATAAAAATATTGTTGGCTGTTTTAAATGTAAAAATTCAAATTTATATTAGATACCATGAAAATATTTTTGGCTTTTTTAAATGTTAAAATTCAAATTTATATTTGATACCATAAAAATATTGTTGGCTTTTTTAAATGTTTAAATTCAAATTTATATTTGATACCATAAAAATATTGTTGGCTTTTTTAAATGTTAAAATTCAAATTTATATTTGATACCATAAAAATATTGTTGGCTTTTTTAAATGTTAAGATTCAAATTTATATTTGATACCATAAAAATATTGTTGGCTTTTTTAAATGTTAAAATGCAAATTTATATTTGATACCATAAAAATATTGTTGGCTTTTTTAATGTAAAATTCAAATTTATATTTGATACCATAAAATATTGTTGGCTTTTTTAAATGTTAAAATTCAAATTTATATTTGATACCATAAAAATATTGTTGGCTTTTTTGAATGTTAAAATTCAAATTTATATTTGATACCATAAAAATATTGTTGGCTTTCTTATATGTTAAAATTCAAATTTATATTTGATACCATAAAAATATTGTTGGCTTTTTGAATGTTAAAATTCAAATTTATATTTGATGCCATTAAAATATTGTTGGCTTTTTTAAATGTTTAAATTCAAATTTATATTTGATACCATAAAAATATTGTTGTCTTTTTTAAATGTTAAAATTCAAATTTATATTTGATACCATACAAATATTGTTGGCATTTTTAAATATTAAAATTCAAATTTATATTTGATACCATAAGAATATTCTTGTCTTTTTTAAATGTTAAAATTCAAATTTATATTTGATACCATAAAAATATTGTTGGCTTTTTTAATGTTAAAATTCCAATTTATATTTGATACCATAAAAATATTGTTGGCTGTTTTAAATGTTAAAATTCAAATTTATATTTGATACCATAAAAATATTGTTGGCTTTTTTAAATGTTAAAATTCAAATTTATATTTGATACCATAAAAATATTGTTGGCCTTTGTAATGTTAAAATTCAAATTTATATTTGATACCATAAAAATATTGTTGTCTTTTTTAAATGTTAAGATTCAAATTTATATTTGATACCATAAAAATATTGTTGGTTTTTTTAAATGTGAACATTCAAATTTATATTTAATACCATAAAAATATTGTTGGCTTTTTTAAATGTAAAAATTAAAATTTATATTTGATACCATAAAAATATTTTTGGCTTTTTTAAATGTTAAAATTCAAATTTATATTTGATGCCATAAAAATATTGTTAGCTTTTTTTAATGTTAAAATTCAAATTTATATTTGATAACATAAAAATATTGTAATCTTTTTTAAATGTTTAAATTCAAATTTATATTTGATACAATAAAAATATTGTTGGCTTTGTTAAATGTTAAAATTCAAATTTATTTTTGATACCATAAAAATATTGTTGACTTTTTTGAATGTTTAAATTCAAATTTATATTTGATACCATAAAAATATTGTTGGCTTTTTTAAATGTCAAAATTCAAATTTATATTTGATACCATAAAAATATTGTGGGCTTTTTAAATGTAAAAATCAAATGTATATTTTATTCTATAAAAATATTGTTGGCCTTTTGAATGTTAAAATTCTAATTAATATTTGATGCCATAAAAATACTGTTGGCTTTTTGAAATGTTAAAATTCAAATTTGTATTTGATACCATCAACATATTGTTGGCTTTTTTAAATGTTAAAATTCAAATTTATATTTGATACCATGAAAATATTGTTGGCTTTTTTAAATGTTAAAATGCAAATTTATATTTGATACCATAAAAATATTGTTGCCTTTTTTCAATGTTAAAATTCACATTTATATTTGATACCATAAACATATTGTTGGCTTTTTTAAATGTTAAAATTCAAATTTATATTTGATACCATAAAAATATTTTTGGCTTTTTTATATGTTAAAATTAAAATTTATATTTGATACCATAAAAATATTGTTGGCTGTTTTAAATATTAAAATTCAAATTTATATTTAATGCCATAAAAATATTGTTGGCTTTTTTAAATGTTAAAATTCAAATTTATATTTGATACTATTAAAATATTGTTGGCTTTTTTAAATGTTTAAATTCAAATTTATATTTGATACCATAAAAATATTGTTGGCTTTTTTAAATGTTAAAATTCAAATTTATATTTGATACCATAAAAATATTGTTGGCCTTTGTAATGTTAAAATTCAAATTTATATTTGATACCATAAAAATATTGTTGTCTTTTTTAAATGTTAAAATTCAAATTTATATTTGATACCATAAAAATATTGTTGGTTTTTTTAAATGTGAACATTCACATTTATATTTGATACCATAGAAATATTGTTGGCTTTTTTAAATGTAAAAATTAAAATTTATATTTGATACCATAAAAATATTTTTGGCTTTTTTAAATGTTAAAATTCAAATTTATATTTGATGCCATAAAAATATTGTTGGCTTTTTTAAATGTTAAAATTCAAATTTATATTTGATAACATAAAAATATTGTAATCTTTTTTAAATGTTTAAATTCAAATTTATATTTGATACAATAAAAATATTGTTGGCTTTGTTAAATGTTAAAATTCAAATTTATATTTGATACCATAAAAATATTGTTGGCTTTTTGAATGTTAAAATTCAAATTTATATTTGATACCATAAAAATATGTTGGCTTTTTTAAATGTTAAAATTCAAATTTATATTTGATACCATAAAAATATTGTTGGCTGTTTTAAATGTTAAAATTCAAATTTATTTTTGATACCATAAAAATATTGTTGACCTTTTTGAATGTTTAAATTCAAATTTATATTTGATACCATAAAAATATTGTGGGCTTTTTAAATGTAAAAATCAAATTTATATTTTATTCTATAAAAATATTGTTGGCCTTTTGAATGTTAAAATTCAAATTAATATTTGATGCCATAAAAATACTGTTGGCTTTTTGAAATGTTAAAATTCAAATTTGTATTTGATACCATCAACATATTGTTGGCTTTTTTAAATGTTAAAATTCAAATTTATATTTGATACCATGAAAATATTGTTGGCTTTTTTAAATGTTAAAATGCAAATTTATATTTGATACCACAAAAATATTGTTGGCTTTTTTAAATGTTAAAATTCACATTTATATTTAATACCATAAACATATTGTTGGCTTTTTTAAATGTTAAAATTCAAATTTATATTTGATACCATAAAAATATTTTTGGCTTTTTTATATGTTAAAATTAAAATTTATATTTGATACCATAAAAATATTGTTGGCTGTTTTAAATATTAAAATTCAAATTTATATTTGATGCCATAAAATATTGTTGGCTTTTTTAAATGTTAAAATTCAAATTTATATTTGATACCATAAAAATATTGTTGACTTTTTTAAATGTTGAAATTCAAATTTATATTTGATACCATAAAAATATTGTTGGCTTTTTTAAATGTTAAAATTCAAATTTATATTTGATACCATAAAAATATTGTTGGCTTTTTTAAATGTTAAAATTCAAATTTATATTTGATACCATTAAAATATTGTTGGCTTTTTTAAATGTTAAGATTCAAATTTATATTTGATACCATAAAAATATTGTAATCTTTTTTAAATGTTAAAATTCAAATTTATATTTGATACCATAAAAATATTGTTGGCTTTTTGAATGTTAAAATTCAAATTTATATTTGATACCATAAAAATATTGTTGGCTTTTTTAAATGTTAAAATTCAAATTTATATTTGATACCATAAAAATATTGTTGGCTTTTTTAAATGTTAAAATTCACATTTATATTTGATACTATAAAAATATTGTTGGCATTTTTTAATGTTAAAATTCAAATTTATATTTGATACCATAAAAATATTGTTGTCTTTTTTAAATGTTAAAATTCAAATTTATATTTGATACCATAAAAATATTGTTGGCTTTTTTAAATGTTAAAATTCCAATTTATATTTGATACCATAAAAATATTGTTGGCTTTTTTAAATGTTAAAAGTCAAATTTATATTTGATACCATAAAAATATTGTTGGCTTTTTTAAATGTTAAAATTTAAATTTATATTGGATACCATAAAAATATTGTTGGCTTTTTGAATGTAAAAATTCAAATTTATATTTGATACCATAAAAATATTGTGGGTTTTTTTTTGTGTTAAAATTCAAATTTATATTTGAGACCATAAAAATATTGTTGGCTTTTTAAATGTTAAAATTCCAATTTAAATTTGATACCATAAAAATATTGTTGTCTTTTTTAAATGTTAAAATTCAAATGTATATTTGATACCATAAAAATATTGTTGGCATTTTTAAATGTTAAAATTCCAATTTATATTTGATACCATAAAAATATTGTTGGCTTTTTTAAATGTTAAAATTCAAATTTATATTTGATACCATAAAAATATTGTTGGCTTTTTTAAATGTTAAAATTCCTATTTATATTTGATACCATAAAAATATTGTTGGCTTTTTTAAATGTTAAAATTCCAATTTATATTTGATACGATAAAAATATTGTTGGCATTTTTAAATGTTAAAATTCCAATTTATATTTGATACCATAAAAATATTGTTGTCTTTTTTAAATGTAAAAATTCAAATTTATATTTGATACCATAAAAATATTGTTGTCTTTTTTAAATGTTAAAATTCAAATTTATATTTGATACCATAAAAATATTGTTGGCTTTTTTAAATGTTAAAATTCAAATTTATATTGGATACCATAAAAATAATGTTGGCTGTTTTAAATGTTAAAATTCAAATTTATATTTGATACCATAAAAATATTGTTGGCTTTTTTAAATGTTAAAATTCAAATTTATATTTGATACCATAAAAATATTGTTGGCTTTTTTAAATGTTAAAATTCAAATTTATATTTGATACCATAAAAATATTGTTGGCTTTTTTAAATGTTAAAATTCAAATTCATATTTGATACCATAAAAATATTGTTGGCTGTTTTAAATGTTAAAATTCAAATTTATATTTGATACCATAAAAATATTGTTGGCTTTTTTAAATGTTAAAATTCAAATTTATATTTGATACCATAAAAATATTGTTGGCTTTTTTAAATGTTAAAATTCAAATTTATATTTGATACCATAAAAATATTGTTGGCTTTTTTAAATGTTAAAATTCAAATTCATATTTGATACCATAAAAATATTGTTGGCTGTTTTAAATGTTAAAATTCAAATTTATATTTGATACCATAAAAATATTGTTGGCTTTTTTAAATGTTAAAATTCAAATTTATATTTGATACCATAAAAATATTGTTGGCTTTTTTAAATGTAAAAATTCAAATTTATATTTGATACCATAAAAATATTGTTGGCTTTTTTAAATGTTAAGATTCAAATTTATATTTGATACCATAAAAATATTGTTGGCTTTTTTAAATGTTAAAATTCAAATTTATATTTGATACCATAAAAATATTGTGGGCTTTTTGAATGTTAAAATTCAAATTTATATTTGATACCATAAAAATATTGTTGGCTTTTTTAAATGTTAAAATTCAAATTGATATTTGATACCATAAAAATATTGTTGGCTTTTTTTAATGTTAAAATTAAAATTTATATTTGATACTATAAAAATATTGTTGGCATTTTTTAATGTTAAAATTCCAATTTATATTTGATACCATAAAAATATTGTTGTCTTTTTTAAATGTTAAAATTCAAATTTATAGTTGATACCATAAAAATATTGTTGGCTTTTTTAAATGTTAAAATTCCAATTTATATTTGATACCATAAAAATAATGTTGGCTGTTTTAAATGGTAAAATTCAAATTTATATTTGATACCATAAAAATATTGTTGGCTTTTTTATATGTTAAAATTCAAATTTATATTTGATACCATAAAAATATTGTTGGCTTTTTGAAATGTTAAAATTCAAATTTATATTTGATACCATAAAAATATTGTTGGCTTTTTTAAATGTTAAAATTCACATTTATATTTGATACCATAAACATATTGTTGGCTTTTTTAAATGTTAAAATTCAAATTTATATTTGATACCATAAAAATATTGTTGGCTTTTTTATATGTTAAAATTAAAATTTATATTTGATACCATAAAAATATTGTTGGCTGTTTTAAATGTTAAAATTCCAATTTATATTTGATACCATAAAAATATTGTTGGCTTTTTTAAATGTTAAAATTCAAATTTATATTTGATACCATAAAAATATTGTTGACTTTTTTAAATGTTGAAATTAAAATTTATATTTGATACCATAAAAATATTGTTGGCTTTTTTAAATGTTAAAATTCAAATTTATATTTGATACCATAAAAATATTGTTGGCTTTTTTAAATGTTAAAATTCAAATTTATATTTGATACCATAAAATATTGTTGGCTTTTTTAAATGTTAAAATTCAAATTTATATTTGATACCATAAAAATATTGTTGGCTTTTTTAAATGTTAAGATTTAATTTTTATTTGATACCATAAAAATATTGTTGGCTTTTTTAAATGTTAAAATTCAAATTTATATTTTATACCATAAAAATATTGTTGGCTTTTTGAATGTTAAAATTCAAATTTATATTTGATACCATAAAAATATTGTTGGCTTTTTTAAATGTTAAAATTCAAATTTATATTTGATACCATAAAAATATTGTTGGCTTTTTTAAATGTTAAAATTCACATTTATATTTGATACTATAAAAATATTGTTGGCATTTTTTAATGTTAAAATTCAAATTTATATTTGATACCATAAAAATATTGTTGTCTTTTTTAAATGTTAAAATTCAAATTTATAGTTGATACCATAAAAATATTGTTGGCTTTTTTAAATGTTAAAATTCCAATTTATATTTGATACATTAAAAATATTGTTGGCTTTTTTAAATGTTAAAATTCAAATTTATATTTGATACCATAAAAATATTGTTGGCTTTTTTAAATGTTAAAATTCAAATTTATATTGGATACCATAAAAATAATGTTGGCTGTTTTAAATGTTAAAATTCAAATTTATATTTGATACCATAAAAATATTGTTGGCTTTTTTATATGTTAAAATTCCAATTTATATTTGATACCATAAAAATATTGTTGGCTTTTTGAAATGTTAAAATTCAAATTTATATTTGATACTATAAAAATATTGTTGGCTTTTTTAAATGTTAAAATTCACATTTATATTTGATACCATAAACATATTGTTGGCTTTTTTAAATGTTAAAATTCAAATTTATATTTGATACCATAAAAATATTGTTGGCTTTTTTATATGTTAAAATGCAAATTTATATTTGATACCATAAAAATATTGTTGGCTTTTTTAAATGTTAAAATTCAAATTTATATTTGATACCATAAAAATATTGTTGGCTTTTTTAAATGTTAATATTCAAATTTATATTTGATACCATAAAAATATTGTTGGCTTTTTTAAATGTTAAAATTCAAATTTATATTTGATACCATAAAAATATTGTTGGCTTTTTTAAATGTTAAAATTCAAATTTATATTTGATACCATAAAAATATTGTTGGCTTTTTTAAATGTTAAAATTCACATTTATATTTGATACTATAAAAATATTGTTGGCATTTTTTAATGTTAAAATTCAAATTTATATTTGATACCATAAAAATATTGTTGTCTTTTTTAAATGTTAAAATTCAAATTTATAGTTGATACCATAAAAATATTGTTGGCTTTTTTAAATGTTAAAATTCCAATTTATATTTGATACCATAAAAATATTGTTGGCTTTTTTAAATGTTAAAATTCAAATTTATATTTGATACCATAAAAATATTGTTGGCTTTTTTTAATGTTAAAATTCAAATTTATATTTGATACCATGAAAATATTGTTGGCTGTTTTAAATGTTAAAATTAAAATTTGTATTTGATATCATAAAAATATTGTTGGCTTTTTTGAATGTTAAAATTCAAATTTATATTTGATACCATGAAAATATTGTTGGCTTTTTTAATGTTAAAATTCAAATTTATATTTGATACCATGAAAATATTGTTGGCTGTTTTAAATGTTAAAATTCAAATTTGTATTTGATACCATACAAATTTATTGGCTTTTTTGAATGTAAAAATTCAAATTTATATTTGATACCATGAAAATATTGTTTGCTTTTTTAATGTTAAAATTCAAATTTATATTTGATTCCATAAAAATATTGTTGGCTTTTTTAATGTTAAAATTCAAATTTATATTTGATACCATAAAAATATTGTTGGCTTTTTTAAATGTTAAAATTCAAATTTATATTTGATACCATAAAAATATTGTTTGCTTTTTTTAATGTTAAAATTCCAATTTATATTTGATACCATGAAAATATTGTTGGCTTTTTTAAATGTTAAAATTCAAATTTATATTTGATACCATAAAAATATTGTTGGCTTTTTTAATGTAAAAATTCACATTTATATTTGATACCATAAAAATATTGTTGGCTTTTTTAATGTAAAAATTCAAATTTATATTTGATACAATAAAAATATTGTTGACTTTTTTAAATGTTTAAATTTAAATTTATATTTGATACCATAAAAATATTGTTGGCTTTTTAAATGTAAAACTCAAATTTATATTTTATGCTATAAAAATATTGTTGGCTTTTTGAATGTTAAAATTCAAATTAATATTTGATGCCATAAAAATACTGTTGGCTTTTTTAAATGTTAAAATTCAAATTTATATTTGATACCATAAAAATATTGTTGGCTTTTTTAAATGTTTAAATTCCAATTTATATTTTATACCATAAAAATATTGTTGGCTTTTTTAAATGTTAAAATTCAAATTTATATTTGATACCATAAAAATATTGTTTCCATTTTTTAATGTTAAAATTCAAATTTATATTTGAGACCATAAAAATATTGTTGGCTTTTTTAAATGTTAAAATTCCAATTTATATTTGATACCATAAAAATATTGTTGTCTTTTTTTAATGTTAAAATTCAAATGTATATTTGATACCATAAAAATATTGTTGGCATTTTTAAATGTTAAAATTCCAATTTATATTTGATACCATAAAAATATTGTTGTCTTTTTTAAATGTTAAAATAAAAATTTATATTTGATACCATAAAAATATTGTTGGCTTTTTTTAATGTTAAAATTCAGATTTATATTTGATACCATAAAAATATTGTTGGCTGTTTTAAATGTTAAAATTCAAATTTATATTAGATACCATAAAAATATTTTTGGCTTTTTTAAATGTTAAAATTAAATTTATATTTGATACCATAAAAATATTGTTGGCTTTTTTAAATGTTTAAATTCAAATTTATATTTGATACCATAAAAATATTGTTGGCTTTTTTAAATGTTAAAATTCAAATTTATATTTGATACCATAAAAATATTGTTGGCTTTTTTAAATGTTAAGAATCAAATTTATATTTGATACCATAAAAATATTGTTGGCTTTTTTAAATGTTAAAATGCAAATTTATATTTGATACCATAAAAATATTGTTGGCTTTTTTAAATGTAAAAATTCAAATTTATATTTGATACCATAAAATATTGTTGGCTCTTTGAATGTTAAAATTCAAATTTATATTAGATACCATAAAAATATTGTTGGCTTTTTTAAATGTTAAAATTCAAATTTATATTTGATACCATAAGAATATTCTTGTCTTTTTTAAATGTTAAAATTCAAATTTATATTTGATACCATAAAAATATTGTTGGCTTTTTTAATGTTGAAATTAAAATTTATATTTGATACCATAAAAATATTGTTGGCTGTTTTAAATGTTAAAATTCAAATTTATATTTGATACCATAAAAATATTGTTGGCTTTTTTAAATGTTAAAATTCAAATTTATATTTGATACCATAAAAATATTGTTGGCCTTTGTAATGTTAAAATTCAAATTTATATTTGATACCATAAAAATATTGTTGTCTTATTTAAATGTTAAGATTCAAATTTATATTTGATACTATAAAAATATTGTTGGCTTTTTTAAATGTTAAAATTCAAATTTATATTTGATACCATAAAAATATTGTTGGCTGTTTTAAATGTTAAAATTCAAATTTATATTTGATACCATAAAAATATTGTTGGCTTTTTTAAATGTTAAAATTCAAATTTATATTTGATACCATAAAAATATTGTTGGCTTTTTTACATGTTAAAATTCAAATTTATATTTGATACCATAAAAATATTGTTGACTTTTTAAAATGTTGAAATTCAAATTTATATTTGATACCATAAAAATATTGTTGGCTTTTTTACATGTTAAAATTCAAATTTATATTTGATACCATAAAAATATTGTTGGCTTTTTTAAATGTTAAAATTCAAATTTATATTTGATACCATAAAAATATTGTTGGCTTTTTTAAATGTTTAGATTCAAATTTATATTGGATACCATAAAAATATTGTTGGCTTTTTTAAATGTTAAAATTCAAATTTATATTTGATACCATAAAAATATTGTTGGCTTTTTTAAATGTTACAATTCAAATTTATATTTGATACCATAAAAATATTGTAGGCCTTTTTAAATGTTAAAATTCAAATTTATATTTGATACCATAAAAATATTGTTGCCCTTTTTAAATGTTTAAATTCAAATTTATATTTGATACCATAAAAATATTGTTAGCTTTTTTTAATGTTAAAATTAAAATTTATATTTGATACAATAAAAATATTGTTGGCTTTTTTAAATGTTAAAATTCAAATTTACATTTGATACCATAAAAATATTGTTGGCTTTTTAATGTTAAAATTTAAATTTATATTTTATACCATAAAAATATATTGGCTTTTTAAATGTTACAATTCAAATTTATATTTGATACCATAAAAATATTGTTGGCTTTTTTAATGTTAAAATTGAAATTAATATTTGATACCATAAAAATATTGTCGGCTTTTTTAAATGTTAAAATTCCAATTTATATTTGATACCATAAAAATATTGTTGGCTTTTTTAAATGTTAAAATTCCAATTTATATTTGATACCATAAAAATATTGTTGGCTTTTTTAAATGTTTAAATTCAAATTTATATTTGATACCATAAAAATATTGTTGGCTTTTTTAAATGTTAAAATTCATATTTATATATGATACCATAAAAATATTGTGTGCTTTTTTAAATGTTAAGATTCAAATTTATATTTGATACCATAAAAATATTGTTGGCTTTTTTAAATGTTAAAATGCAAATTTATATTTGATACCATAAAAATATTGTTGGCTTTTTTAAATGTAAAAATTCAAATTTATATTTGATACCATAAAATATTGTTGGCTCTTTGAATGTTTAAATTCAAATTTATATTAGATACCATAAAAATATTTTTGGCTTTTTTAAATGTTAAAATTAAAATTTATAGTTGATACAATAAAAATATTGTTGGCTTTTTTAAATGTTAAAATTCAAATTTATATTTTATACCATAAGAATATTCTTGTCTTTTTTAAATGTTAAAATTCAAATTTATATTTGATACCATAAAAATATTGTTGGCTTTTTTAATGTTAAAATTCCAATTTATATTTGATACCATAAAAATATTGTTGGCTGTTTTAAATGTTAAAATTCAAATTTATATTTGATACCATAAAAATATTGTTGGCCTTTGTAATGTTAAAATTCAAATTTATATTTGATACCATAAAAATATTGTTGGCTTTTTTAAATGTTAAAATTCAAATTTATATTTGATACCATGAAAATATTGTTGGCTGTTTTAAATGTTAAAATTCAAATTTGTATTTGATACCATACAAATATTATTGGCTTTTTTGAATGTTAAAATTCAAATTTATATTTGATACCATAAAAATATTGTTGGCTTTTTTAAATGTTAAAATTCAAATTTATATTTGATACCATAAGAATATTCTTGTCTTTTTTAAATGTTAAAATTCAAATTTATATTTGATACCATAAAAATATTGTTGGCTTTTTTAAATGTTGAAATTCAAATTTATATTTGATACCATAAAAATATTGTTGGCTTTTTTAAATGTTAAAATTCAAATTTATATTTGATACCATAAAAATATTGTTGGCTTTTTTAAATGTTAAAATTCAAATTTATATTTGATACCATAAAAATATTGTTGGCTTTTTTAAATGTTATGATTCAAATTTATATTTGATACCATAAAAATATTGTTGGCTTTTTTAAATGTTAAAATTCAAATTTATATTTGATACCATAAAAATATTGTTGGCTTTTTTAAATGTTAAGATTCAAATTTATATTTGATACCATAAAAATATTGTTGGCTTTTTTAAATGTTAAAATTCAAATTTATATTTGATACCATAAAAATATTGTTGGCTTTTTTAATGTTAAAATTCCAATTTATATTTGATACCATAAAAATATTGTTGGCTGTTTTAAATGTTAAAATTCAAATTTATATTTTATACCATAAAATATTGTTGACTTTTTTCATTTTGAAAATTCAAATTTATATTTGATACCATAAAAATATTGTTGGCTTTTTTAAATGTAAAAATTCAAATTCACATTTGATACCATAAAAATATGGTTTGCTTTTTTAAATGTCAAAATAAAAATTTCTATTTAATACCATAAAAATATTGTTGGCTTTTTTAAATGTTAAAATTCACATTTATATTTGATACCATAAAAATATTGTTGGCTTTTTAAAATGCCAAAATTCAAATTAATATTTGATGCCATAAAAATATTGTTGGCTTTTTTAATGTTAAAATTCTAATACATATTTGATACCATAAAATATTGTTGGCCTTTTTAATGTTAAAATTCAAATTTATATTTGATACCATAAAAATATTGTTGTCTTTTTTAAATGTTAAAATAAATTTATATTTGATACCATAAAAATATTGTTGGCTTTTTTAAATGTTAAAATTCAGATTTATATTTGATACCATAAAAATATTGTTGGCTGTTTTAAATGTTTAAATTCAAATTTATATTAGATACCATAAAAATATTTTTCGCTTTTTTAAATGTTAAAATTCAAATTTATATTTGATACCATAAAAATATTGTTGGCTTTTTTAAATGTTTAAATTCCAATTTATATTTGATACCATAAAAATATTGTTGGCTTTTTTAAATGTTAAAATTCAAATTTATATTTGATACCATAAAAATATTGTTGGCTTTTTTAAATGTTAAGATTCAAATTTATATTTGATACCATAAAAATATTGTTGGCTTTTTTAAATGTTAAAATTCCAATTTATATTTGATACCATAAAAATATTGTTGGCTTTTTGAATGTTAAAATTCAAATTTATATTTGATACCATAAAAATATTGTTGGCTTTTTTAAATGTTAAAATTCAAATTTATATTTGATACCATAAAAATATTGTTGGCTTTTTTAAATGTTAAAATTCACATTTATATTTGATACTATAAAAATATTGTTGGCATTTTTTAATGTTAAAATTCAAATTTATATTTGATACCATAAAAAAATTGTTGTCTTTTTTTAATGTTAAAATTCAAATTTATAGTTGATACCATAAAAATATTGTTGGCTTTTTTACATGTTAAAATTCCAATTTATATTTGATACCATAAAAATATTGTTGGCTTTTTTAAATGTTAAAATTCAAATTTATATTTGATACCATAAAAATATTGTTGGCTTTTTTAAATGTTAAAATTCAAATTTATATTAGATACCATAAAAATATTGTTGGCTTTTTTAAATGTTAAGATTCAAATTTATATTTGATACCATAAAAATATTGTTGGCTTTTTTAAATGTTAAAATGCAAATTTATATTTGATACCATAAAAATATTGTTGGCTTTTTTAAATGTTTAAATTCAAATTTATATTTGATACCATAAGAATATTCTTGTCTTTTTTAAATGTTAAAATTCAAATTTATATTTGATACCATAAAAATATTGTTGGCTTTTTGAAATGTTAAAATTCAAATTTATATTTGATACCATAAAAATATTGTTGGCTTTTTTAAATGTTAAGATTCAAATTTATATTTGATACTATAAAAATATTGTTGGCTTTTTTAAATGTTAAAATTCAAATTTATATTTGATACCATAAAAATATTGTTGGCTGTTTTAAATGTTAAAATTCAAATTTATATTTGATACCATAAAAATATTGTTGGCTTTTTTAAATGTTGAAATTCAAATTTATATTTGATACCATAAAAATATTGTTGGCTTTTTTACATGTTAAAATTCAAATTTATATTTGATACCATAAAAATATTGTTGGCTTTTTTAAATGTTAAAATTCAAATTTATATTTGATACCATAAAAATATTGTTGGCTTTTTTAAATGTTTAGATTCAAATTTATATTTGATACCATAAAAATATTGTTGGCTTTTTTAAATGTTAAAATTCAAATTTATATTTGATACCATAAAAATATTGTTGGCTTTTTTAAATGTTACAATTCAAATTTATATTTGATACCATAAAAATATTGTAGGCCTTTTTAAATGTTAAAATTCAAATTTATATTTGATACCATAAAAATATTGTTGCCCTTTTTAAATGTTTAAATTCAAATTTATATTTGATACCATAAAAATATTGTTAGCTTTTTTTAATGTTAAAATTAAAATTTATATTTGATACAATAAAAATATTGTTGGCTTTTTTAAATGTTAAAATTCAAATTTACATTTGATACCATAAAAATATTGTTGGCTTTTTAATGTTAAAATTTAAATTTATATTTGATACCATAAAAATATATTGGCTTTTTAAATGTTACAATTCAAATTTATATTTGATACCATAAAAATATTGTTGGCTTTTTTAATGTTAAAATTGAAATTAATATTTGATACCATAAAAATATTGTCGGCTTTTTTAAATGTTTAAATTCAAATTTATATTTTATACCGTAAGAATATTGTTGCCTTCGATAAATGTTAAAATTCAAATTTATATTTGATACCATAAAAATATTGTTGGCCTTTTTAATGTCAAAATTCAAATTTATATTTGATACCAAAAAAATATTGTTGGCTTTTTTAATGTTAAAATTCACATTTATATTTGATTCCATAAAAATATTGTTTGCTTTTTTAAATGTTAAAATTCAAATAAATATTTGATACCATCACAATATTGTTGGCTTTTTTAAATGTTAAAATTCAAATTTATATTTGATACCATAAAAATATTGTTGGCTTTTTTAAATGTAAAAATTCAAATTTATATTTGATACCATAACAATATTATTGGCTTTTTTAAATGTTAAAATTCAAATTTATATTTGATACCATAAAAATATTGTTGGCTTTTTTAAATGTTAAAATTCAAATTTATATTTGATACCATAAAATATTGTTGACTTTTTTCATTTTGAAAATTCAAATTTATATTTGATACCATAAAAATATTGTTGGCTTTTTTAAATGTAAAAATTCAAATTCACATTTGATACCATAAAAATATGGTTTGCTTTTTTAAATGTCAAAATAAAAATTTATATTTAATACCATAAAAATATTGTTGGCTTTTTTAAATGTTAAAATTCACATTTATATTTGATACCATAAAAATATTGTTGGCTTTTTAAAATGCCAAAATTCAAATTAATATTTGATGCCATAAAAATATTGTTGGCTTTTTTAATGTTAAAATTCAAATACATATTTGATACCATAAAATATTGTTGGCCTTTTTAATGTTAAAATTCAAATTTATATTTGATACCATAAAAATATTGTTGTCTTTTTTAAATGTTAAAATTAAAATTTATATTTGATACCATAAAAATATTGTTGGCTTTTTTAAATGTTAAAATTCAGATTTATATTTGATACCATAAAAATATTGTTGGCTGTTTTAAATGTTAAAATTCAAATTTATATTAGATACCATAAAAATATTTTTCGCTTTTTTAAATGTTAAAATTCAAATTTATATTTGATACCATAAAAATATTGTTGGCTTTTTTAAATGTTTAAATTCCAATTTATATTTGATACCATAAAAATATTGTTGGCTTTTTTAAATGTTAAAATTCAAATTTATATTTGATACCATAAAAATATTGTTGGCTTTTTTAAATGTTAAGATTCAAATTTATATTTGATACCATAAAAATATTGTTGGCTTTTTTAAATGTTAAAATTCCAATTTATATTTGATACCATAAAAATATTGTTGGCTTTTTGAATGTTAAAATTCAAATTTATATTTGATACCATAAAAATATTGTTGGCTTTTTTAAATGTTAAAATTCACATTTATATTTGATACTATAAAAATATTGTTGGCATTTTTTAATGTTAAAATTCAAATTTATATTTGATACCATAAAAATATTGTTGTCTTTTTTAAATGTTAAAATTCAAATTTATAGTTGATACCATAAAAATATTGTTGGCTTTTTTAAATGTTAAAATTCCAATTTATATTTGATACCATAAAAATATTGTTGGCTTTTTTAAATGTTAAAATTCAAATTTATATTTGATACCATAAAAATATTGTTGGCTTTTTTAAATGTTAAAATTCAAATTTATATTGGATACCATAAAAATATTGTTGGCTTTTTGAATGTTAAAATTCAAATTTATATTTGATACCATAAAAATATTGTTGGTTTTTTTTAATGTTAAAATTCAAATTTATATTTGAGACCATAAAAATATTGTTGGCTTTTTTAAATGTTAAAATTCCAATTTATATTTGATACCATAAAAATATTGTTGTCTTTTTTAAATGTTAAAATTCAAATTTATATTTGATGCCATAAAAATATTGTTGGCTTTTTTAAATGTTTAAATTCAAATTTATATTTGATACCATAAAAATATTGTTGGCATTTTTAAATGTTAAAATTCCAATTCATATTTGATACCATAAAAATATTGTTGTCTTTTTTAAATGTTAAAATTAAAATTTATATTTGATACCATAAAAATATTGTTGGCTTTTTAAAATGTTAAAATTCAGATTTATATTTGATACCATAAAAATATTGTTGGCTGTTTTAAATGTTAAAATTCAAATTTATATTAGATACCATAAAAATATTTTTGGCTTTTTTAAATGTTAAAATTCAAATTTATATTTGATACCATAAAAATATTGTTGGCTTTTTTAAATGTTTAAAATCAAATTTATATTTGATACCATAAAAATATTGTTGGCTTTTTTAAATGTTAAAATTCAAATTTATATTTGATACCATAAAAATATTGTTGGCTTTTTTAAATGTTAAGATTCAAATTTATATTTGATACCATAAAAATATTGTTGGCTTTTTTAAATGTTAAAATGCAAATTTATATTTGATACCATAAAAATATTGTTGGCTTTTTTAATGTAAAAATTCAAATTTATATTTGATACCATAAAATATTGTTGGCTCTTTGAATGTTAAAATTCAAATTTATATTTGATGCCATAAAAATATTGTTGGCTTTTTTAAATGTTTAAATTCAAATTTATATTTGATACCATACAAATATTGTTGGCATTTTTAAATGTTAAAATTCAAATTTATATTTGATACCATAAGAATATTCTTGTCTTTTTTAAATGTTAAAATTCAAATTTATATTTGATACCATAAAAATATTGTTGGCTTTTTTAATGTTAAAATTCCAATTTATATTTGATACCATAAAAATATTGTTGGCTGTTTTAAATGTTAAAATTCAAATTTATATTTGATACCATAAAAATATTGTTGGCTTTTTTAAATGTTAAAATTCAAATTTATATTTGATACCATAAAAATATTGTTGGCGTTTGTAATGTTAAAATTCAAATTTATATTTGATACCATAAAAATATTGTTGTCTTTTTTAAATGTTAAGATTCAAATTTATATTTGATACTATAAAAATATTGTTGGCTTTTTTAAATGTTAAAATTCAAATTTATATTTGATACCATAAAAATATTGTTGGCTGTTTTAAATGTTAAAATTCAAATTTATATTTGATACCATAAAAATATTGTTGGCTTTTTTAAATGTTAAAATTCAAATTTATATTTGATACCATAAAAATATTGTTGACTTTTTTAAATGTTGAAATTCAAATTTATATTTGATACCATAAAAATATTGTTGGCTTTTTTAAATGTTAAAATTCAAATTTATATTTGATACCATAAAAATATTGTTGGCTTTTTTAAATGTTAAGATTCAAATTTATATTTGATACCATAAAAATATTGTTGGCTTTTTTACATGTTAAAATTCAAATTTATATTTGATACCATAAAAATATTGTTGGCTTTTTTAAATGTTTAGATTCAAATTTATATTTGATACCATAAAAATATTGTTGGCTTTTTTAAATGTTAAAATTCAAATTTATATTTGATACCATAAAAATATTGTTGGCTTTTTTAAATGTTAAGATTCAAATTTATATTTGATACCATAAAAATATTGTTGGCTTTTTTAAATGTTTAGATTCAAATTTATATTTGATACCATAAAAATATTGTTGGCTTTTTTAAATGTTAAAATTCAAATTTATATTTGATACCATAAAAATATTGTTGGCTTTTTTAAATGTTAAGATTCAAATTTATATTTGATACCATAAAAATATTGTTGGCTTTTTTTAATGTTAAAATGCAAATTTATATTTGATACCATAAAAATATTGTTGGCTTTTTTAATGTAAAAATTCCAATTTATATTTGATACCATAAAAATATTGTTGGCTGTTTTAAATGTTAAAATTCAAATTAATATTTGATACCATAAAAATATTGTTGGCTTTTTTAAATGTTAAAATTCAAATTTATATTTGATACCATAAAAATATTGTTGGCGTTTGTAATGTTAAAATTCAAATTTATATTTGATACCATAAAAATATTGTTGTCTTTTTTAAATGTTAAGATTCAAATTTATATTTGATACTATAAAAATATTGTTGGCTTTTTTAAATGTTAAAATTCAAATTTATATTTGATACCATAAAAATATTGTTGGCTTTTTTAAATGTTAAGATTCAAATTTATATTTGATACCATAAAAATATTGTTGGCTTTTTTACATGTTAAAATTCAAATTTATATTTGATACCATAAAAATATTGTTGGCTTTTTTAAATGTTAAAATTCAAATTTATATTTGATACCATAAAAATATTGTTGGCTTTTTTAAATGTTTAGATTCAAATTTATATTTGATACCATAAAAATATTGTTGGCTTTTTTAAATGTTAAAATTAAAATTTATATTTGATACCATAAAAATATTGTTGGCTTTTTTAAATGTTACAATTCAAATTTATATTTGATACCATAAAAATATTGTAGGCCTTTTTAAATGTTAAAATTCAAATTTATATTTGATACCATAAAAATATTGTTGCCCTTTTTAAATGTTTAAATTCAAATTTATATTTGATACCATAAAAATATTGTTAGCTTTTTTTAATGTTAAAATTAAAATTTATATTTGATACAATAAAAATATTGTTGGCTTTTTTAAATGTTAAAATTCAAATTTACATTTGATACCATTAAAATATTGTTGGCTTTTTAATGTTAAAATTTAAATTTATATTTAATACCATAAAAATATATTGGCTTTTTAAATGTTACAATTCAAATTTATATTTGATACCATAAAAATATTGTTGGCTTTTTTAATGTTAAAATTGAAATTAATATTTGATACCATAAAAATATTGTCGGCTTTTTTAAATGTTTAAATTCAAATTTATATTTTATACCGTAAGAATATTGTTGCCTTCTATAAATGTTAAAATTCAAATTTATATTTGATACCATAAAAATATTGTTGGCCTTTTTAATGTCAAAATTCAAATTTATATTTGATACCAAAAAAATATTGTTGGCTTTTTTAATGTTAAAATTCAAATTAATATTTGATTCCATAAAAATATTGTTTGCTTTTTTAAATGTTAAAATTCAAATTAATATTTGATACCATCACAATATTGTTGGCTTTTTTAAATGTTAAAATTCAAATTTATATTTGATACCATAAAAATATTGTTGGCTTTTTTAAATGTAAAAATTCAAATTTATATTTGATACCATAACAATATTATTGGCTTTTTTAAATGTTAAAATTCAAATTTATATTTGATACCATAAAAATATTGTTGGCTTTTTTAAATGTTAAAATTCAAATTTATATTTGATACCATAAAATATTGTTGACTTTTTTCATTTTGAAAATTCAAATTTATATTTGATACCATAAAAATATTGTTGGCTTTTTTAAATGTAAAAATTCAAATTCACATTTGATACCATAAAAATATGGTTTGCTTTTTTAAATGTCAAAATAAAAATTTATATTTAATACCATAAAAATATTGTTGGCTTTTTTAAATGTTAAAATTCACATTTATATTTGATACCATAAAAATATTGTTGGCTTTTTAAAATGCCAAAATTCAAATTAATATTTGATGCCATAAAAATATTGTTGGCTTTTTTAATGTTAAAATTCAAATACATATTTGATACCATAAAATATTGTTGGCCTTTTTAATGTTAAAATTCAAATTTATATTTGATACCATAAAAATATTGTTGGCTTTTTTAAATGTAAAAATTCAAATTTATATTTGATACCATAAAAATATTGTTGGCTTTTTTACATGTTAAAATTAAAATTTATATTTGACCCCATAAAAATATTGTTGGCTTTTTTTAATGTTAAAATTCACATTTATATTTGATACCATAAAAATATTGTTCCCTTTTTTATATGTTAAAATTCAAATTAATATTTGATGCCATAAAAATATTGTTGGCTTTTTTACATGTTAAAATTAAAATTTATATTTGATACCATAAAAATATTGTTGGCTTTTTTAAATGTTAAAATTCACATTAATATTTGATACCATAAAGTATTGTCCCTTTTTTAAATGTAAAAATTCAAATTAATATTTGATACCATAAAAATACTGTTGGCTTTTTTAAATGTTAAAATTAAAATTTATATTTGATACCATAAAAATATTGTTGGCTTTTTTAATGTTAAAATTCAAATTTATATTTGATGCCATAAAAATATTGTTGGCTTTTTTAAATGTTAAAATTCAAATTTATATTTGATGCCATAAAAATATTGTTAGCTTTTTTAAATGTTAAAATTCAAATTTATATTTGATACCACAAAAATATTGTTGGCCTTTTTAAATGTTACCCTCCAAATTTATATTTGATTCATTAAAAATATTGTTGGCTTTTTTAAATGTTTAAATTCAAATTTATATTTGATACCATAAAAATATTGTTGGCCTTTTTAAATGTTACAATTCAAATTTATATTTGATACCATAAAAATATTGTTGGCCTTTTAAATGTTAAAATTTTTATTTATATTTGATACCAAAAAATATTGTTGCCCTTTTTAAATGTTTAAATTCAAATTTCTATTTGATACCATAAAAATATTGTTGGCTTTTTAATGTCAAAATTTAAATTTATATTTAATACCATAAAAATATATTGGCTTTTTTAAATGTTACAATTCAAATTTATATTTGATACCATAAAAATATTGTTGGCTTTTTTAAATGTTAAAATTCAAATTTATATTTGATACCATAAAAATATTGTTGGCTTTTTTACATGTTAAAATTAAAATTTATATTTGACCCCATAAAAATATTGTTGGCTTTTTTTAATGTTAAAATTCACATTTATATTTGATACCATAAAAATATTGTTCCCTTTTTTATATGTTAAAATTCAAATTAATATTTGATGCCATAAAAATATTGTTGGCTTTTTTACATGTTAAAATTAAAATTTATATTTGATACCATAAAAATATTGTTGGCTTTTTTAAATGTTAAAATTCACATTAATATTTGATACCATAAAGTATTGTCCCTTTTTTAAATGTAAAAATTCAAATTAATATTTGATACCATAAAAATATTGTTGGCTTTTTTAAATGTTAAAATTAAAATTTATATTTGATACCATAAAAATATTGTTGGCTTTTTTAATGTTAAAATTCAAATTTATATTTGATGCCATAAAAATATTGTTGGCTTTTTTAAATGTTAAAATTCAAATTTATATTTGATGCCATAAAAATATTGTTAGCTTTTTTAAATGTTAAAATTCAAATTTATATTTGATACCACAAAAATATTGTTGGCCTTTTTAAATGTTACCCTCCAAATTTATATTTGATTCATTAAAAATATTGTTGGCTTTTTTAAATGTTTAAATTCAAATTTATATTTGATACCATAAAAATATTGTTGGCCTTTTTAAATGTTACAATTCAAATTTATATTTGATACCATAAAAATATTGTTGGCCTTTTAAATGTTAAAATTTTTATTTATATTTGATACCAAAAAATATTGTTGCCCTTTTTAAATGTGTAAATTCAAATTTCTATTTGATACCATAAAAATATTGTTGGCTTTTTAATGTCAAAATTTAAATTTATATTTAATACCATAAAAATATATTGGCTTTTTTAAATGTTACAATTCAAATTTATATTTGATACCATAAAAATATTGTTGGCTGTTTTTAATGTTAAAATTCAAATTAATATTTGATACAATAAAATATTGTTGGCCTTTTTAATGTTCAAATTTAAATTTATATTTGATACTATAAAAATATTGTTGGCTTTTTTAAATGTTAAAATTAGATTTTTATATTTGATACCATAAAAATATTGTTGGCTTTTTTAAATGTTACAATTCAAATTTATATTTGATACCATAAAAATATTGTAGGCCTTTTTAAATGTTAAAATTAAAATTTATATTTGATACCATAAAAATATTGTTGCCCTTTTTAAATGTTTAAATTCAAATTTATATTTGATACCATAAAAATATTGTTAGCTTTGTTTAATGTTAACATTAAAATTTATATTTGATACAATAAAAATATTGTTGGCTTTTTTAAATGTTAAAATTCAAATTTACATTTGATACCATAAAAATATTGTTGGCTTTTTAATGTTAAAATTTAAATTTATATTTAATACCATAAAAATATATTGGCTTTTTAAATGTTACAATTCAAATTTATATTTGATACCATAAAAATATTGTTGGCTTTTTTAATGTTAAAATTGAAATTAATATTTGATACCATAAAAATATTGTCGGCTTTTTTTAATGTTAAAATTCAAATTCATATTTGATACCAAAAAAATATTGTTGGCTTTTTTAATGTTAAAATTCAAATTTATATTTGATACCATAAAAATATTGTTGGCATTTTTTAATGTTTAAATTCAAATTTATATTTGATGCCATATAAATATTGTTGGCTTTTTTAATGTTAAAATAAAAATTTATATTTGATACCATAAAAATATTGTTGGCTTTTTTAAATGGTTAAAATCAAATTTATATTTGATGCCATATAAATATTGTTGGCATTTTTAATGTTAAAATTCAAATTTATATTTGATACCATAAAAATATTGTTGGCTTTTTTTAATGTTAAAATTCACATTTATATTTGATACCATAAAAATATTGTTCCCTTTTTTAAATGTTAAAATTCAAATTAATATTTGATGCTATAAAAATATTGTTGGCTTTTTTACATGTTAAAATTCAAATTAATATTTGATACCATAAAAATATTGTCCCTTTTTTAAATGTAAAAATTCAAATTAATATTTGATACCATAAAAATATTGTTGGCTTTTTTAATGTTAAAATTCAAATTTACATTTGATACCATAAAAATATTGTTGGCTTTTTTAAATGTTAAAATTCAAATTTATATTTGATACCATAAACATAATTTTGGCTTTTTTAAATGTTAAAATTCACATTTATATTTGATACAATAAAAATATTGTTGGCTTTTTTAATGTTAAAATTCAAATTTATATTTGATACCATCAAAATATTGTTGGCTTTTTGAAATGTTCAAATTCAAATTTATATTTGACAACATCAAATATTGTTGGCTTTTTTAATGTTAAAATTAAATTTATATTTGATACCATAAAAATATTGTTGGCTTTTTTAAATGTTAAAATTCATATTTTTATTTGATGCCATAAAAATATTGTTGGCTTTGTTAAATGTTATAATTGAATTTAATATTTGATGCCATAAAAATATTGTTGGCTTTTTTAAATGTAAAAATTCAAATTTATATTTGATACCATAAAAATATTGTTGGCTTTTTTAAATGTTAAAATTCAAATTTTTATTTGATGCCATAAAAATATTGTTGGCTTTTTTAAATGTTACCATTCAAATTAATATTTGATACCATAAAAATATTGTTCCCTTTTTTTAATGTTAAAATTAAAATTTATATTTGATGCCATAAAAATATTGTTGGCTTTTTGAAATGTTAAAATTCAAATTTATATTTGATGCCATAAAAATATTGTTAGCTTTTTTAAATGTTAAAATTCAAATTTATATTTGATACCACAAAAATATTGTTGGCCTTTTTAAATGTTAAAATTCAAATGTATATTTGATACATTAAAAATATTGTTGGCTTTTTTAAATGTTAAAATTCAAATTTATATTTGATGCCATAAAAATATTGTTGGCTTTTTTAAATGTTAAAATTCAAATTAATATTTGATACCATAAAAATATTGTTGGCTTTTTTAAATGTAAAAATTAACATTTATATTTGATACCATAAAAATATTGTTGGCTTTTTTAATGTTAAAATTATATTTATATTTTATACCATAAAAATATTGTTGGCTTTTTTAAATATTAAAAGACAAATTTACATTTGATAACAAAAAAATATTGTTGGCTTTTTTAATGTTTAAATTTACATTTATATTTAATACCATAAAAATATTGTTGGCTTTTTTAAACGTTACAATTAAAATTTATATTTGATACCATAAAAATATTGTTGGCTTTTTTTAATGTTAAAATTCAAATTCATATTTGATACCAAAAAAATATTGTTGGCTTTTTTAATGTTAAAATTCAAATTTATATTTGATACCATAAAAATATTGTTGGCATTTTTTAATGTTTAAATTCAAATTTATATTTGATGCCATATAAATATTGTTGGCTTTTTTAATGTTAAAATAAAAATTTATATTTGATACCATAAAAATATTGTTGGCTTTTTTAAATGTTTAAAATCAAATTTATATTTGATGCCATATAAATATTGTTTGCATTTTTAATGTTAAAATTCAAATTTATATTTGATACCATAAAAATATTGTTGGCTTTTTTAAATGTTAAAATTAAATTTATATTTGATACCATAAAAATATTGTTGGCTTTTTTTAATGTTAAAATTCACATTTATATTTGATACCATAAAAATATTGTTCCCTTTTTTAAATGTTAAAATTCAAATTAATATTTGATGCCATAAAAATATTGTTGGCTTTTTTACATGTTAAAATTCAAATTAATATTTGATACCATAAAAATATTGTTCCTTTTTTAAATGTAAAAATTCAAATTAATATTTGATACCATAAAAATATTGTTGGCTTTTTTAATGTTAAAATTCAAATTTACCTTTGATACCATAAAAATATTGTTGGCTTTTTTAAATGTTAAAATTCAAATTTATATTTGATACCATGAACATAATTTTGGCTTTTTTAAATGTTAAAATTCAAATTTATATTTGATACCATAAAAATATTGTTGGCTTTTTTAATGTTAAAATTCAAATTTATATTTGATACCATAAACATAATTTTGGCTTTTTGAATGTTAAAATTCAAATTTATATTTGATACCATAAAAATATTGTTGGCTTTTTTAAATGTTAAAATTCAAATTTATATTTGATACCATAAACATAATTTTGGCTTTTTTAAATGTTAAAATTCAAATTTATATTTGATACAATAAAAATATTGTTGGCTTTTTTAATGTTAAAATTCAAATTTATATTTGATACCATCAAAATATTGTTGGCTTTTTGAAATGTTAAAATTCAAATTTATATTTGACAACATCAAATATTGTTGGCTTTTTTAATGTTAAAATTAAATTTATATTTGATACCATAAAAATATTGTTGGCTTTTTTAAATGTTAAAATTCAAATTTTTATTTGATGCCATAAAAATATTGTTGGCTTTGTTAAATGTTATAATTGAATTTAATATTTGATGCCATAAAAATATTGTTGGCTTTTTTAAATGTAAAAATTCAAATTTATATTTGATACCATAAAAATATTGTTGGCTTTTTTAAATGTTGAAATTCAAATTTTTATTTGATGCCATAAAAATATTGTTGGCTTTTTTAAATGTTACCATTCAAATTAATATTTGATACCATAAAAATATTGTTCCCTTTTTTTAATGTTAAAATTAAAATTTATATTTGATGCCATAAAAATATTGTTGGCTTTTTGAAATGTTAAAATTCAAATTTATATTTGATGCCATAAAAATATTGTTAGCTTTTTTAAATGTTAAAATTCAAATTTATATTTGATACCACAAAAATATTGTTGGCCTTTTTAAATGTTAAAATTCAAATGTATATTTGATACATTAAAAATATTGTTGGCTTTTTAAATGTTAAAATTCAAATTTATATTTGATGCCAAAAAAATATTGTTGGCTTTTTTAAATGTTAAAATTCAAATTTATATTTGATACCATAAAAATATTGTTGGCTTTGTTAAATGTTATAATGTAATTTAATATTTGATGCCATAAAAATATTGTTGGCTTTTTTAATGTTAAAATTCAAATTTTTTTTTGATACCATAAAAATATTGTTGGCTTTTTTAAATGTTAAAATTCAAATTTACATTTGATACCAAAAAAATATTGTTGGCTTTGTTAAATGTTATAATTGAATTTAATATTTTATGCCATAAAAATATTGTTGGCCTTTTTAAATGTTAAAATTCAAATTTATATTTGATGCTATAAAAATATGGTTGGCTTTTTTAAATGTTAAAATTCAAATTTATATTTGATACCATAAACATAATTTTGGCTTTTTTAAATGTTAAAATTCAAATTTATATTTGATACCATAAAAATATTGTTGGCTTTTTTAAATGTTAAATGTTAAAATTTATATTTGATACCATCAAAATATTGTTGGCTTTTTGAAATGTTAAAATTCAAATTTATATTTGATACCATAAAAATATTGTTGGCTTTTTTAAATGTTAAAATTCAAATTTATATTTGATAACATCAAATATTGTTGGCTTTTTTAATGTTAAAATTAAATTTATATTTGATACCATAAAAATATTGTTGGCTTTTTTAATGTTAACATTCAAATTTATATTTGATACCACAAAAATATTGTTGGCTTTTTTAAATGTTTCCATTCAAATTCATATTTGATACCATAAAAATATTGTTCCCTTTTTTTAATGTTAAAATTAAAATTTATATTTGATCGCATAAAAATATTGTTGGCTTTTTTAAATGTTAAAATTCAAATTTATATTTGATGCAATAAAAATATTGTTAGCTTTTTTAAATGTTAAACTTCAAATTTATATTTGATACCACAAAATAATGTTGGCCTTTTTAAATGTAAAAATTCAAATGTATATTTGATACATTAAAAATATTGTTGGCTTTTTTATATGTTCAAATTCAAATTTATATTTGATGCCATAAAAATATTGTTGGCTTTTTTAATGTTAAAATTCAAATTTATATTTGATACCATAAAAATATTGTTGGCTTTTTTAAATGTTAAAATTCAAATTTTTATTTGATGCCATAAAAATATTGTTGGCTTTTTTAAATGTTACCATTCAAATTAATATTTGATACCATAAAAATATTGTTCCCTTTTTTTAATGTTAAAATTAAAATTTATATTTGATGCCATAAAAATATTGTTGGCTTTTTTAAATGTTAAAATTAAAATTTATATTTGATGCCATAAAAATATTGTTAGCTTTTTTAAATGTTTAAATTCAAATTTATATTTGATACCACAAAAATATTGTTGGCCTTTTTAAATGTTAAAATTCAAATGTATATTTGACACATTAAAAATATTGTTGGCTTTTTTAAATGTTAAAATTCAAATTTATATTTGATGCCATAAAAATATTGTTGGCTTTTTTAAATGTTAAAATTCAAATTTATATTTGATACCATAAAAATATTGTTGGCTTTGTTAAATGTTATAATTGAATTTAATATTTGATGCCATAAAAATATTGTTGGCTTTTTTAATGTTAAAATTCAAATTTATTTTTGATACCATAAAAATATTGTTGGCTTTTTTAAATGTTAAAATTCAAATTTTTATTTTATGCCATAAAAATATTGTTGGCCTTTTTAAATGTTAAAATTCAAATTTATATTTGATGCCATAAAAATATTGTTGGCTTTTTTAAATGTTAAAATTCAAATTTATATTTGATACCATAAACATAATTTTGGCTTTTTTAAATGTTAAAATTCAAATTTATATTTGATACCATAAAAATATTGTTGGCTTTTTTAAATGTTAAAATTCAAATTTATATTTGATACCATCAAAATATTGTTGGCTTTTTGAAATGTTAAAATTCAAATTTATATTTGATAACATCAAATATTGTTGGCTTTTTTAATGTTAAAATTAAATTTATATTTGATGCCATAAAAATATTTTTGGCTTTTTTAAATGTTAAAATTCAAATTTATATTTGATACCATAAAAATATTGTTGGCTTTGTTAAATGTTATAATTTAATTTAATATTTGATGCCATAAAAATATTGTTGGCATTTTTAAATGTTAAAATTCAAATTTATATTTGATACCATAAAAATATTGTTGGCTTTTTTAAATGTTAAAATTCACATTTATATTTGATACCATAAAAATATTGTTGGCTTTTTTATTGTTAACATTCAAATTTATATTTGACGCCATAAAAATATTGTTGGCTTTTTAAATGTTAAAATTCAAATTTATATTTGATACCATAAAAATATTGTTGGCTTTTTTAAATGTTACAATTCAAATTTATATTTGATACCATCCACATATTGTTGGCTTTTGTAAATGTTAAAATTCAAATTTATATTTGATGCCATAAAAATATTGTTGGCTTTTTGAAATGTTAAAATTCAAATTAATATTTGATACCATAAAAATATTGTTGGCTTTTTTAATGGTCAAATTCAAATTTATAGTGGAAACCATAACAATATTGTTGGCTTTTTTAAGTGTTAAAATTCAAATTTATATTTGATACCATAAAAATATTGGTGCCTTTTTTAAATGTTAAAATTCGAATTTATATTTTATGCCATAAAAATATTGTTGGCTTTTTTAATGTAAAAATTTAAGTTTATATTTGATACCATAAAAATATTGTTGGCTTTTTTAATGTTAAAATTCAAATTCATATTTTATACCACAAAAATAGTGTTGGCTTTGTTTAAATTTTAAAATTCAAATTTATATTTGATGCCATAAAAATATTGTTGGCTTTTTGAAATGTTAAAATTCAAATTTATATTTGATACCATAAAATATTGTTAGCCTTTTTAAATGTTAAAATTAAAATGTATATTTGATACCATAAACATATTGTTGGCTTTTTTAATGTTAAAATTCAAATTTATATTTGATACCATAAAAATATTGTTTGCTTTTTTAATGTTAAAATTCAAATTAATATTTGATGCCATAAAAATATTGTTGGCGTTTTTAATGTTAAAATTCAAATTAATATTTGATGCCAACAAAATATTGTTCGCTTTTTTAATGTTAAAATTCAAATTTATATTTGATACCATAAAAATATGTTTGGCTTTTTTAAATGTTAAAATTCAAATTTATATTTGATGCCATAAAAATATTGTTGGCTTTTTTAAATATTAAAATTCAAATTAATATTAGATACCATAAAAATATTGTGTGCTTTTTTAAATGTTAAAATTCAAATTCCTATTTGATGCCATAAAAATATTGTTGGCTTTTTTAAATGTGAAAAATGAAATTGTTATTTGATTCCATAAAAATATTGTTGGCTTTTTTAAATGTTAAAATTAAAATTTATATTTGATACCATAAAAATATTGTTGGCTTTTTTAAATGTTAACATTCAAATTTATATTTGAGGCCATAAAAATATTGTTGGCTTTTTTAAATGTTAAAATTCAAATTTATATTTGATACCATAAAAATATTGTTGGCTTTTTTAAAGGTTAAAATTCAAATTTATATTTGATACCATGAAAATATTGTTCCCTTTTTTAAATGTTAAAATTCAAATTTATATTTGTTACCATAAAAATATTGTTGGCTTTTTTAAATGTAAAAATTCAAATTTATTTTTGATGCCATAAAAATATTGTTGGCTTTTTTAAATGTTTAAATTCAAATTAATATTTGATGCAATAAAAATATTGTTTGCTTTTTTAATGTTAAAATTCAAATTTATATTTGATACCATAAAAATATTTTTGGCTTTTTTAAATGTTAAAATTAAAATTTATATGTTATGCCATACAAATATTGTTGGCTTTTTTAAATGTTAAAATTCGAATTTATATTTGATACCATAACAATATTGTTGGCTTTTTTAAATGTTAAAATTCAAATTAATATTTGATACCATAACAATATTGTTGGCTTTTTTAAAGGTTAAAATTCAAATTTATATTTGATACCATAAAAATATTGTTGGCTTTTTTAAATGTTAAAATTCAAATTTATATTTGATGCAATAAAAATATTGTTGGCTTTTTTAAATGTTAAAATTCAAATTTATATTTGATACCATAAAAATATTGTTTGCTTTTTTAATGGTCAAGTTAAAATTTATATTTGAAACCAAAAAAATCTTGTTGGCTTTTTTAAATGTTAAAATTCAAATTGATATTAGATACCATAAAAATATTGTTGGCTTTTTTAATGTTAACATTCAAATTTATATTTGATGCCATAAAAATATTGTTGGCTTTTTAAATGTTAAAATTCAAATTTATATTTGATACCATAAAAATATTGTTGGCTTTTTTAAATGTTAAAATTCAAATTTATATTTGATACCATCCATATATTGTTAGCTTTTGTAAATGTTAAAATTTAAATTTATATTTGATGCCATAAAAATATTGTTGGCTTTTTGAAATGTTTTAATTCAAATTTATATTTGATACCATAAAAATATTGTTTGCTTTTTTAATGGTCAAATTCAAATTTATATTGGAAACCATAACAATATTGTTGGCTTTTTTAAGTGTTTAAATTCAAATTTATATTTGATACCATAAAAATATTGTTGCCTTTTTTAAATGTTAAAATTCAAATTTATATTTGATGCCATAAAAATATTGTTGGCTTTTTTAATGTTAAAATTTAAGTTTATATTTTATACCATAAAAATAGTGTTGGCTTTTTTTAAATTTTAAAATTCAAATTTATATTTGATGCCATAAAAATATTGTTGGCTTTTTTAAATGTTAAAATTCAAATTTATATTTGATACCATAAAACTATTGTTGGCCTTTTTAAATGTTAAAATTAAAATTTATATTTGATACCATAAACATATTGTTGGCTTGTTTAAATGTTAAAATTCAAATTTATATTTGATACCATAAACATATTGTTTGCTTTTTTAATGTTAAAATTCAAATTAATATTTGATGCCATAAAAATATTGTTGGCTTTTTTAAATGTTAAAATTCAAATTAATATTTGATGCCATAAAAATATTGTTGGCTTTTTTAATGTTAAAATTCAAATTTATATTTGATACCATAAAAATATGTTTGGCTTTTTTAAATGTTAAAATTCAAATTTATATTTGATGCCATAAAAATATTGTTGGCTTTTTTAAAGGTTAAAATTCAAATTTATATTTGATACCATGAAAATATTGTTCCCTTTTTTAAATGTTAAAATTCAAATTTATATTTGTTACCATAAAAATATTGTTGGCTTTTTTAAATGTAAAAATTCAAATTTATTTTTGATGCCATAAAAATATTGTTGGCTTTTTTAAATGTTAAAATTCAAATTAATATTTGATGCCATAAAAATATTGTTGGCTTTTTTAATGTTAAAATTCCAATTTATATTTGATACCATAAAAATATGTTTGGCTTTTTTAAATGTTAAAATTCAAATTTATATTTGATGCCATAAAAATATTGTTGGCTTTTTTAAATGTTAAAATTCAAATTTATATTTGATGCCATCAAAATATTGTTGGCTTTTTTAAATATTAAAATTCAAATTAATATTAGATACCATAAAAATATTGTGTGCTTTTTTAAATGTTAAAATTCAAATTCCTATTTGATGCCATAAAAATATTGTTGGCTTTTTTAAATGTGAAAAATGAAATTGTTATTTGATTCCATAAAAACATTGTTGGCTTTTTTAAATGTTAAAATAAAAATTTATATTTGATACCATAAAAATATTGTTGGCTTTTTTAAATGTTAACATTCAAATTTATATTTGAGGCCATAAAAATATTGTTGGCTTTTTTAAATGTTAAAATTCAAATTTATATTTGATACCATAAAAATATTGTTGGCTTTTTTAAAGGTTAAAATTCAAATTTATATTTGATACCATGAAAAAATTGTTCCCTTTTTTAAATGTTAAAATTCAAATTTATATTTGTTACCATAAAAATATTGTTGGCTTTTTTAATGTAAAAATTCAAATTTATTTTTGATGCCATAAAAATATTGTTTGCTTTTTTAAATGTTAAAATTCAAATTAATATTTGATACCATAAAAATATTGTTGGCTTTTTTAATGTTAACATTCAAATTTATATTTGATACCATAAAAATATTGTTGGCTTTTTCAATGTTAAAATTCAAATTTATATTTGATACCATAAAAAAATTGTTGGCTTTTTAATGTTAAAATTCAAATTTATATTTGATACCATAAAAATATTGTTGGCTTTTTAAATTGTTAAAATTCAAATTTATATTTGATACCATGAAAATATTGTTGGCTGTTTTAAATGTTAAAATTCAAATTTGTATTTGATACCATACAAATATTATTGGCTTTTTTGAATGTAAAAATTCAAATTTATATTTGATACCATAAAAATATTGTTGGCTTTTTTAATGTAAAAATTCAAATTTATATTTGACACCATAAAAATATTGTTGGCTTTTTTAAATGTTAAAATTTTAATTTATATTTGATACAATAAAAATATTGTTGGCTTTTTTAAATGTTAAAATTCAAATTTATATTTGATACCAAAAAATATTGTTGGCTTTTTGAATGTTAAAATTCAAATTTATATTTGATACAATAAAAATATTGTTGGCTTTTGTAAATGTTAAAATTCAAATTTATATTTGATACCATAAAAATATTGTTGGCTTTTTTAAATGTTAAAATTCAAATTTACATTTGATACCATAAAAATATTGTTGGCTTTTTAAATGTTAAAATTCAAATTTACATTTGATACCATAAAAATATTGTTGGCTTTTTTAAATGTTAAAATTCAAATTTATATTTGATACCATAAAAATATTGTTGGCTTTTTAAATGTTAAAATTCAAATTTACATTTGATACCATAAAAATATTGTTGGCTTTTTTAAATGTTAAAATTCAAATTTATATTTGATACAATAAAAATATTGTTGGCTTTTGTAAATGATAAAATTCAAATTTATATTTGATACCATAAAAATATTGTTGGCTTTTTTAAATGTTAAAATTCAAATTTACATTTGATACCATAAAAATATTGTTGGCTTTTTTAAATGTTAAAATTCAAATTTATATTTGATACTATAAAAATATTGTTGGCTTTTTTAATGTAAAAATTCAAATTTATATTTGATACCATAAAAATATTGTTGGCTTTTTTAAATGTTTAAATTCAAATTTATATTTGATACAATAAAAATATTGTTGGCTTTTTTAAATGTTAAAATTCAAATTTATATTTGATACAATAAAAATATTGTTGGCTTTTTTAAATGTTAAAATTCAAATTTATATTTGATACCATAAAAATATTGTTGGCTTTTTGAATGTTTAAATTAAAATTTATATTTGATACCATAAAAATATTGTTGGCTTTTTTAAATGTTAAAATTCAAATTTATATTTGATACCATGAAAATATTGTTGGCTGTGTTAAATGTTTAAATTCAAATTTGTATTTGATACCATAAAAATATTGTTGGCTTTTTTAAATGTTAAAATTCAAATTTATATTTGATAACATAAAAATATTGTAATCTTTTTTAAATGTTAAAATTCAAATTTATATTTGATACAATAAAAATATTGTTGGCTTTTTTAAATGTTAAAATTCAAATTTATATTTGATACCATAAAAATATTGTTGGCTTTTTGAATGTTAAAATTCAAATTTATATTTGATACCATAAAAATATTGTTGGCTTTTTTAAATGTTAAAATGCAAATTTATATTTGATACCATAAAAATATTGTTGGCTTTTTTAATGTAAAAATTCAAATTTATATTTGATACCATAAAAATATTGTTGACTTTTTTAAATGTTAAAATTCAAATTTATATTTGATACTATAAAAATATTGTTGGCTTTTTGAATGTTAAAATTCAAATTTATATTTGATACCATAAAAATATTGTTGGCTTTTTTAAATGTTAAAATTCAAATTTATATTTGATACCATAAAAATATTGTTGTCTTTTTTAAATGTTAAAAATCAAATTTATATTTGATACCATAAAAATTATGTTGGCTTTTTGAATGTTTAAATTAAAATTTATATTTGATACCATAAAAATATTGTTGGCTTTTTTAATGTTAAAATTCAAATTTATATTTGATACCATAAAAATATTGTTGGCTTTTTTAAATGTTAAAATTCAAATTTATATTTGATACCATGAAAATATTGTTGGCTGTTTTAAATGTTTAAATTCAAATTTGTATTTGATACCATAAAAATATTGTTGGCTTTTTTTAATGTAAAAATACAAATTTATATTTGATACCATAAAAATATTGTTGGCTTTTTTAATGTTAAAATTCAAATTTATATTTGATACCATAAATATATTGTTGTCTTTTTTAAATTGTAAAATTCAAATTTATATTTTATACCATAAAAACATTGTTGGCTTTTTTAAATGTTTAAATTCAAATTTATATTTGATACCATAAAAATATTGTTGGCTTTTTTAAATGTTAAAATTCAACTTTATATTTGATACCATGAAAATATTGTTGGCTTTGTTAAATGTTAAAATTCAGATTTATATTTGATACCATAAAAATATTGTTGGCTTTTTTAAATGTTAAAATTCACATTTATATTTGATACCATAAAAATATTGTTGGCTTTTTAAATGTTAAAATTCCAATTTATATTTGATACCATAAAAATATTGTTGGCTTTTTTATATGTTAAAATTCAAATTTATATTTTATACCATAAAAATATTGCTGGCTTTTTTAAATGTTAAAATTCAAATTTATATTTGATACCATAAAAATATTGTTGGCTTTTTTAAATGTTAAAATTCAAATTTATATTTGATACCATAAAAATATTCTTGGCTTTTTTAAATGTAAAAATTCGAATTAATATTTGATGCCATAAAAATATTGTTGGCTTTTTTAATGTAAAAATTCAAATTTATATTTGATACCATGAAAATATTGTTGGCTTTTTTGAATGTTAAAATTCAAATTTATATTTTATGCCATAAAAATATTGTTGGCTTTTTAAATGTTAAAATTCAAATTAATATTTGATACCATAAAAATATTGTTGGCTTTTTTAAATGTTAAAATTCCAATTTATATTTGATACCATAAAAATATTATTGGCTTTTTTTAATGTTAAAATTCAAATTTATATTTGATACCATAAAAATATTGTTGGCTTTTTTAAATGTGAAAATTCAAATTTATATTTGATACCATTAAAATATTGTTGGCCTTTTTAAATGTGAAAATTCAAATTTATATTTGATACCATAACAATATTATTGGCTTTTTTAAATGTTAAAATTCAAATTTATATTTGATACCATAAAAATATTGTTGGCTTTTTTAAATGTTAAAATTCAAATTTATATTTGATACCATAAAAATATTGTTGGCTTTTTTAAATGTTAAAATTCAAATTTATATTTGATACCATAAAAATATTGTTTGCTTTTTTTAATGTTAAAATTCAAATTTATATTTGATACAATAAAAATATTGTTTGCTTTTTTTAATCTTAAAATTCAAATTTATATTTGATGCAACAAAAATATTGTTGGCTTTTTTAATGTAAAAAGTCAAATTTATATTTTATGCTATAAAAATATTGTTGGCTTTTTGAATGTTAAAATTCAAATTAATATTTGATGCCATACAAATACTATTGGCTTTTTTAAATGTTAAAATTCAAATTTATATTTGATACCATGAAAATATTGTAGGCTTTTTTAAATGTTAAAATTTAAATTTATATTTGATACCATAAAAATATTCTTGGCTTTTTTAAATGTTAAAATTCAAATTTATATTTGATACCATAAAAATATTGTTGACTTTTTTAAATGTTAAAATTCAAATTTATATTTGATACTATAAAAATATTGTTGGCTTTTTGAATGTTAAAATTCAAATTTATATTTGATACCATAAAAATATTGTTGGCTTTTTTAAATGTTAAAATTCAAATTTATATTTGATACCATAAAAATATTGTTGTCTTTTTTAAATGTTAAAAATCAAATTTATATTTGATACCATAAAAATTATGTTGGCTTTTTGAATGTTTAAATTAAAATTTATATTTGATACCATAAAAATATTGTTGGCTTTTTTAATGTTAAAATTCAAATTTATATTTGATACCATAAAAATATTGTTGGCTTTTTTAAATGTTAAAATTCAAATTTATATTTGATACCATGAAAATATTGTTGGCTGTTTTAAATGTTTAAATTCAAATTTGTATTTGATACCATAAAAATATTGTTGGCTTTTTTTAATGTAAAAATACAAATTTATATTTGATACCATAAAAATATTGTTGGCTTTTTTAATGTTAAAATTCAAATTTATATTTGATACCATAAATATATTGTTGTCTTTTTTAAATTGTAAAATTCAAATTTATATTTTATACCATAAAAACATTGTTGGCTTTTTTAAATGTTTAAATTCAAATTTATATTTGATACCATAAAAATATTGTTGGCTTTTTTAAATGTTAAAATTCAACTTTATATTTGATACCATGAAAATATTGTTGGCTTTGTTAAATGTTAAAATTCAGATTTATATTTGATACCATAAAAATATTGTTGGCTTTTTTAAATGTTAAAATTCACATTTATATTTGATACCATAAAAATATTGTTGGCTTTTTAAATGTTAAAATTCCAATTTATATTTGATACCATAAAAATATTGTTGGCTTTTTTATATGTTAAAATTCAAATTTATATTTTATACCATAAAAATATTGCTGGCTTTTTTAAATGTTAAAATTCAAATTTATATTTGATACCATAAAAATATTGTTGGCTTTTTTAAATGTTAAAATTCAAATTTATATTTGATACCATAAAAATATTCTTGGCTTTTTTAAATGTAAAAATTCGAATTAATATTTGATGCCATAAAAATATTGTTGGCTTTTTTAATGTAAAAATTCAAATTTATATTTGATACCATGAAAATATTGTTGGCTTTTTTGAATGTTAAAATTCAAATTTATATTTTATGCCATAAAAATATTGTTGGCTTTTTAAATGTTAAAATTCAAATTAATATTTGATACCATAAAAATATTGTTGGCTTTTTTAAATGTTAAAATTCCAATTTATATTTGATACCATAAAAATATTATTGGCTTTTTTTAATGTTAAAATTCAAATTTATATTTGATACCATAAAAATATTGTTGGCTTTTTTAAATGTGAAAATTCAAATTTATATTTGATACCATTAAAATATTGTTGGCCTTTTTAAATGTGAAAATTCAAATTTATATTTGATACCATAACAATATTATTGGCTTTTTTAAATGTTAAAATTCAAATTTATATTTGATACCATAAAAATATTGTTGGCTTTTTTAAATGTTAAAATTCAAATTTATATTTGATACCATAAAAATATTGTTGGCTTTTTTAAATGTTAAAATTCAAATTTATATTTGATACCATAAAAATATTGTTTGCTTTTTTTAATGTTAAAATTCAAATTTATATTTGATACAATAAAAACATTGTTTGCTTTTTTTAATCTTAAAATTCAAATTTATATTTGATGCAACAAAAATATTGTTGGCTTTTTTAATGTAAAAAGTCAAATTTATATTTTATGCTATAAAAATATTGTTGGCTTTTTGAATGTTAAAATTCAAATTAATATTTGATGCCATACAAATACTATTGGCTTTTTTAAATGTAAAAATTCAAATTTATATTTGATACCATGAAAATATTGTAGGCTTTTTTAAATGTTAAAATTTAAATTTATATTTGATACCATAAAAATATTCTTGGCTTTTTTAAATGTTAAAATTCAAATTTATATTTGATACCATAAAAATATTGTTGACTTTTTTAAATGTTAAAATTCAAATTTATATTTGATACCATAAAAATATTGTTGGCTTTTTTAAATGTTAAAATTCAAATTTACATTTGATACCATAAAAATATTGTTGGCTGTTTTAAATGTTAAAAGTCAAATTTGTATTTGATACCATACAAATATTGTTGGCTTTTTTAAATGTTAAAATTCAAATTTATATTTGATACCATAAAAATATTGTTGGCTGTTTTTAATGTTAAAATTCAAATTTATATTTGATACCATAAAAATATTGTTGGCTGTTTTTAATGTTAAAATTCAAATTTATATTTGATACCATACAAATATTGTTGGCTTTTTAAATGTTAAAATTCAAATTTATATTTGATACCATGAAAATATTGTTGGCTGTTTTAAATGTTAAAATTCAAATTTGTATTTGATACCATAAAAATATTGTTGGCTTTTTTAATGTTAAAATTCAAATTTATATTTGATACCATAAAAATATTGTTGGCTTTTTAAATGTTAAGATTCAAATTTATATTTGATACCATAAAAATATTGTTGGCTTTTTTAAATGTTAAAATTCAAATTTATATTTGATACCATACAAATATTGTTGGCTTTTTTTAATGTAAAAATTCAAATTTATATTTGATACCATGAAAATATTGTTTGCTTTTTTAATGTTAAAATTCAAATTTATATTTGATACCATAAAAATATTGTTGGCTTTTTTAAATGTTAAAATTCAAATTTATATTTGATACCATAAAAATATTGTTGGCTTTTTTAATCTAAAAATTCATATTTGTATTGGATACCATACAAATATTGTTGGCTTTTTAAAATGTTAAAATTCCAATTTATATTTGATACCATAAAAATATTGTTGGCTTTTTTAAATGTTAACATTCAAATTTATATTTGATACAATAAAAATATTGTTGGCTTTTTTAAATGTTAAAATTCAAATTTATATTTGATACCATAAAAATATTGTTGGCTTTTTGAATGTTAAAATTCCAATTTATATTTGATACAATAAAAATATTGTTGGCTTTTTTTAATGTAAAAATTCAAATTTATATTTGATACCATACAAATATTGTTGGCTTTTTAAATGTAAAAATTCAAATTTATATTTGATACCATAAAAACATTGTTGACTTTTTTAAATGTTAAAATTCAAATTTATATTTGATACCATAAAAATATTGTTTGCTTTTTGAATGTTAAAATTCAAATTTATATTTGATACCATAAAAATATTGTTGGCTTTTTAATGTTAAAATTCAAATTTATATTTGATACCATAAAAATATTGTTGGCTTTTTTAATGTTAAAATTCAAATTTATATTTGATACCATAAAAATATTGTTGGCTTTTTTAAATGTTAAAATTCAAATTTATATTTGATACCATAAAAATATTGTTGGCTTTTTAATGTTAAAATTCAAATTTATATTTGATACCATAAAAATATTGTTGGCTTTTTTAATGTTAAAATTAAAATTTATATTTGATACCATAAAAATATTGTTGGCTTTTTTAAATGTTAAAATTCAAATTTATATTTGATACCATAAAAATATTGTTGGCTTTTTAATGTTAAAATTCAAATTTATATTTGATACCATAAAAATATTGTTGGCTTTTTTAATGTTAAAATTCAAATTTATATTTGATACCATAAAAATATTGTTGGCTTTTTAATGTTAAAATTCAAATTTATATTTGATACCATAAAAATATTGTTGGCTTTTTTAATGTTAAAATTAAAATTTATATTTGATACCATAAAAATATTGTTGGCTTTTTTAAATGTTAAAATTCAAATTTATATTTGATACCATGAAAATATTGTTGGCTGTTTTAAATGTTAAAATTCAAATTTGTATTTGATACCATAAAAATATTGTTGGCTTTTTTTAATGTAAAAATTCAAATTTATATTTGATACCATGAAAATATTGTTGGCTTTTTTAATGTTAAAATTCAAATTTATATTTGATACCATGAAAATATTGTTGGCTTTTTTAAATGTTAAAATTCAAATTTATATTTGATACCATAAAAATATTGTTGGCTTTTTTAATGTAAAAATTAAAATTTATATTTGATACAATAAAAATATTGTTGTCTTTTTTAAATGTCAAAATTCAAATTTATATTTGATGCCATAAACATATTGTTGGCTTTTTTAAATGTATAAATTCAAATTTATATTTGATACCATGAAAATATTGTTGGCTTTTTTAAATATTAAAATGCAAATTTATATTTGATACCATAAAAATATTGTTGGCTTTTTTAATGTAAAAATTCAAATTTATATTTGATACCATAAAAATATTGTTGACTTTTTTAAATGTTTAAATTCAAATTTATATTTTATACCATAAAAATATTGTAATCTTTTTTAAATGTTAAAATTCAAATTTATATTTGATACCATAAAAATATTGTTGGCTTTTTAAATGTAAAAATCAAATTTATATTTTATGCTATAAAAATATTGTTGGCTTTTTGAATGTTAAAAGTCAAATTAATATTTGATGCCATAAAAATACTGTTGGCTTTTTTAAATGTTAAAATTCAAATTTATATTTGATACCATAAAAATATTGTTGGCTTTTTTAAATGTTTAAATTCAAATTTATATTTGATACCATAAAAATATTGTTGGCTTTTTTAAATGTTAAAATTCAAATTTATTTTTGATACCATAAAAATATTGTTTGCTTTTTTTAATGTTAAAATTCCAATTTATATTTGATACCATGAAAATATTGTTGGCTTTTTTAAATGTTAAAATTCAAATGTATATTTGATACCATAAAAATATTGTTGGCTTTTTTAATGTAAAAATTCAAATTTATATTTGATACCATAAAAATATTGTTGGCTTTTTTAAATGTTAAAATTCAAATTTATATTTGATACCATGAAAATATTGTTGGCTTTTTTAAATGTTAACATTCAAATTTATATTTGATACAATAAAAATATTGTTGGCTTTTTTAAATGTTAAAATTCAAATTTATATTTGATACCATAAAAATATTGTTGGCTTTTTGAATGTTAAAATTCCAATTTATATTTGATACAATAAAAATATTGTTGGCTTTTTTTAATGTAAAAATTCAAATTTATATTTGATACCATAAAAATATTGTTGGCTTTTTAAATGTAAAAATTCAAATTTATATTTGATACCATAAAAACATTGTTGACTTTTTAAAATGTTAAAATTCAAATTTATATTTGATACCATAAAAATATTGTTGGCTTTTTGAATGTTAAAATTAAAATTTATATTTGATACCATAAAAATATTGTTGGCTTTTTTAATGTTAAAATTTAAATTTATATTTGATACCATAAAAATATTGTTGGCTTTTTTAAATGTTAAAATTCAAATTTATATTTGATACCATAAAAATATTGTTGGCTTTTTTAATGTTAAAATTTAAATTTATATTTGATACCATAAAAATATTGTTGGCTTTTTTAATGTTAAAATTCAAATTTATATTTGATACCATAAAAATATTGTTGGCTTTTTTAAATGTTAAAATTCAAATTTATATTTGATACCATAAAAATATTGTTGGCTTTTTTAATGTTAAAATTTAAATTTATATTTGATACCATAAAAATATTGTTGGCTTTTTTAATGTTAAAATTCAAATTTATATTTGATACCATAAAAATATTGTTGGCTTTTTGAATGTTAAAATTTAAATTTATATTTGATACCATAATAATATTGTTGGCTTTTTTAAATGTTAAAATTCAAATTTATATTTGATACCATAAAAATATTGTTGGCTTTTTTAATGTAAAAATTCAAATTTATATTTGATACCATAAAAATATTGTTGGCTTTTTTAAATGTTAAAATTCACATTTATATTTGATACTATAAAAATATTGTTGGCATTTTTTAATGTTAAAATTCAAATTTATATTTGATACCATAAAAATATTGTTGTCTTTTTTAAATGTTAAAATTCAAATTTATAGTTGATACCATAAAAATATTGTTGGCTTTTTTAAATGTTAAAATTCCAATTTATATTTGATACCATAAAAATATTGTTGGCTTTTTTAAATGTTAAAATTCAAATTTATATTTGATACCATAAAAATATTGTTGGCTTTTTTAAATGTTAAAATTCAAATTTATATTGGATACCATAAAAATATTGTTGGCTTTTTGAATGTTAAAATTCAAATTTATATTTGATACCATAAAAATATTGTTGGTTTTTTTTAATGTTAAAATTCAAATTTATATTTGAGACCATAAATATATTGTTGGCTTTTTTAAATGTTATAATTCAAATTTATATTTGATACCATAAAAATATTGTTGGCTTTTTTAAATGTTAAAATTCCAATTTATATTTGATACCATAAAAATATTGTTGTCTTTTTTAAATGTTAAAATTCAAATGTATATTTGATACCATAAAAATATTGTTGGCTTTTTTAAATGTGAACATTCAAATTTATATTTGATACCATAAAAATATTGTTGGCTTTTTGAATGTTAAAATTCAAATGTATATTTGATACCATAAAAATATTGTTGGCTTTTTTAAATGTTAAAATTCAAATTTATATTTGATACCAAAAAAATATTGTTGGCTTTTTGAATGTTAAAATTCCAATTTATATTTGATACCATAAAAATATTGTTGTCTTTTTTAAATGTTAAAATTCAAATGTATATTTGATACCATAAAAATATTGTTGGCATTTTTAAATGTTAAAATTCCAATTTATATTTGATACCATAAAAATATTGTTGGCTTTTTTAAATGTTAAAATTAAAATTTATATTTGATACCATAAAAATATTGTTGGCTTTTTTAAATGTTAAAATTCAAATTTATATTTGATACCATAAAAATATTGTTGGCTTTTTTAAATGTTAAAAATCAGATTTATATTTGATACCATAAAAATATTGTTGGCTGTTTTAAATGTTAAAATTCAAATTTATATTAGATACCATAAAAATATTTTTGGCTTTTTTAAATGTTAAAATTCAAATTTATATTTGATACCATAAAAATCTTGTTGGCTTTTTGAATGTAAAAATTCAAATTTAAATTTGATACCATAAAAATATTGTTGTCTTTTTTAAATGTAAAAATTACAATTTATATTTGATACCATAAAAATATTGTTGGCTTTTTGAATGTTAAAATTCAAATTTATATTTGATGCCATAAAAATATTGTTGGCTTTTTTAAATGTATAAATTCAAATTTATATTTGATACCATAAAAATATTGTTGGCATTTTTAAATGTTAAAATTCAAATTTATATTTGATACCATAAAAATATTGTTGGCTTTTTTAAATGTTAAAATTCAAATTTATATTTGATACCATAAAAATATTGTTTGCTTTTTTTAATGTTAAAATTCCAATTTATATTTGATACCATGAAAATATTGTTGGCTTTTTTAAATGTTAAAATTCAAATTTATATTTGATACCATAAAAATATTGTTGGCTTTTTTAAATGTTAAAATTCAAATTTATATTTGATACCATAAAAATATTGTTGGCTTTTTTAAATGTTAAAATTCAAATTTATATTTGATACCATGAAAATATTGTTGGCTGTGTAAAATGTTAAAAGTCAAATTTGTCTTTGATACCATAAAAATATTGTTGGCTTTTTTGAATGTTAAAATTCAAATTTATATTTGATTCCATGAAAATATTGTTGGCTTTTTTAATGTTAAAATTCAAATTTATATTTGATACCATAAAAATATTGTTGGCTTTTTTAAATGTTAAAATTCAAATTTATATTTGATACCATAAAAATATTGTTGGCTTTTTTAATGTTAAAATTCAAATTTATATTTGATACCATAAAAATATTGTTGGCTTTTTTAAATGTTAAAATTCAAATTTATACTTGATAACATAAAAATATTGTAATCTTTTTTAAATGTTAAAATTCAAATTTATATTTGATACCATAAAAATATTGTTGGCTTTTTTGAATGTTAAAATTCAAATTTATATTTGATACCATAAAAATATTGTTTGCTTTTTTTAATGTTAAAATTCCAATTTATATGTGATACCATGGAAATATTGTTGGCTTTTTTAAATGTTAAAATTCAAATTTATATTTGATACCATAAAAATATTATTGGCTTTTTTAATGTTAAAATTCAAATTTATATTTGATACCATAAAAATATTGTTGGCTTTTTTAAATGTTAAAATTCAAATTTATATTTGATATCATGAAAATATTGTTGGCTGTTTTAAATGTTAAAATTCAAATTTGTATTTGATACTATAAAAATATTGTTGGCTTTTTTGAATGCTTAAATTCCAATTTATATTTGATACCATAAAAATATTGTTGGCTTTTTTAAATGTTAAAATTCAAATTTATATTTGATACCATGAAAATATTGTTGGCTTTTTTAAATGTTAAAATTCCAATTTATATTTGATACCATAAAAATATTGTTGGCTTTTTTAAATGTTAAAATTCCAATTTATATTTGATACCATAAAAATATTGTTGGCTTTTTTAAATGTTAAAATTCAAATTTATATTTGATACCATAAAAATATTGTTGGCTTTTTGAATGTTAAAATTCAAATTTATATTTGATACCATAAAAATATTGTTGTCTTTTTTAAATGTTAAAATTCAAATTTATATTTGATACTATAAAAGTATTGTTGGCTTTTTGAATGTTAAAATTCAAATTTATATTTGATACTATAAAAGTATTGTTGGCTTTTTGAATGTTAAAATTCAAATGTATATTTGATACTATAAAAGTATTGTTGGCTTTTTGAATGTTAAAATTCAAATTTATATTTGATACCATAAAAATATTGTTGGTTTTTGAAATGTTAAAATTAAAGTTTATATTTGATACCATAAAAATGTTGTTGGCTTTTTTAAATGTTAAAATTCAAATTTATATTTGATACCATAAAAATATTGTTGGCTTTTTGAATGTTAAAATTCAAGTTTATATTTGAGACCATAAAAATATTGTTGTCTTTTTTAAATGTTAAAATTCAAATTTATATTTGATACCATAAAAATGTTGTTGGCTTTTTTAAATGTTAAAATTCAAATTTATATTTGATACCATAAATATAATGTTGGCTTTTTGAATGTTAAAATTCAAATTTATATTTGATACCATAAAAATACTGTTGGCTTTTTTAAATGTTAAAATTCAAATTAATATTTGATACCATAAAAATATTGTTGGCTTTTTTAATGTAAAAATTCAAATTTATATTTGATACAATAAAAATATTGTTGGCTTTTTGAATGTTAAAATTCAAATTTATATTTGATACCATAAAAATATTGTTGGCTTTTTTAATGTAAAAATACAAATTTATATTTGATACCATGAAAATATTGTTGGCTTTTTAATGTTAAAATTCAAATTTATATTTGATACCATAAAAATATTGTTGGCTTTTTTAAATGTTAAAATTCAAATTTATATTTTATACCATAAAAATGTTGTTGGCTTTTAAAATGTTAAAATTCAAATTTATATTTGATACAATAAAAATATTGTTGGCTTTTTGAATGTTAAAATTCAAGTTTATATTTGATACCATAAAAATATTGTTGGCTTTTTTAATGTAAAAATTCAAATTTATATTTGATACCATAAAAATATTGTTGGCTTTTTTAAATGTTAAAATTCAAATTTATATTTGACACCATAAAAATATTGTAATCTTTTTTAAATGTTAAAATTCAAATTTATATTTGATACAATAAAAATATTGTTGGCTTTTTGAATGTAAAAATTCAAATTAATATTTGATGCCATAAGAATACTGTTGCCTTTTTTAAATGTTAAAATTCAAATTTATATTTGATACCATAAAAATATTGTTGGCTTTTTTAAATGTTTAAATTCAAATTTATATTTGATACCATAAAAATATTGTTGGCTTTTTTAAATGTTAAAATTCAAATTTATATTTGATACCATAACAATATTGTTTGCTTTTTTTAATGTTAAAATTCCAATTTATATTTGATACCATGAAAATATTGTTGGCTTTTTTAAATGTTAAAATTCAAATTTATATTTGATACCATAAAAATATTGTTGGCTTTTTTAAATGTTAAAATTCAAATTTATATTTGATACCATACAAATATTGTTGGCTTTTTTAAATGTTAAAATTCAAATTTATATTTGATACCATGAAAATATTGTTGGCTGTTTTAAATGTTAAAATTAAAATTTGTATTTGATACCATAAAAATATTGTTGGCTTTTTTGAATGTTAAAATTCAAATTTATATTTGATACCATGAAAATATTGTTGGCTTTTTGAATGTTAAAATTCAAATTTATATTTGATACCATAAAAAAATTGTTGGCTTTTTTAAATGTTAAAATTCAAATTTATATTTGATACCATAAAAATATTGTTGGATTTTTGAATGTTAAAATTCAAGTTTATATTTGATACCATAAAAATATTGTTGGCTTTTTTAATGTTAAAATTCAAATTTATATTTGATACCATAAAAATATTGTTGGCTTTTTTAATGTAAAAATTCAAATTTATATTTGATACCATAAAAATATTGTTGGCTTTTTTAAATGTTAAAATTCAAATTTATATTTGACACCATAAAAATATTGTAATCTTTTTTAAATGTTAAAATTCAAATTTATATTTGATACAATAAAAATATTGTTGGCTTTTTGAATGTAAAAATTCAAATTAATATTTGATGCCATAAGAATACTGTTGCCTTTTTTAAATGTTAAAATTCAAATTTATATTTGATACCATAAAAATATTGTTGGCTTTTTTAAATGTTTAAATTCAAATTTATATTTGATACCATAAAAATATTGTTGGCTTTTTTAAATGTTAAAATTCAAATTTATATTTGATACCATAACAATATTGTTTGCTTTTTTTAATGTTAAAATTCCAATTTATATTTGATACCATGAAAATATTGTTGGCTTTTTTAAATGTTAAAATTCAAATTTATATTTGATACCATAAAAATATTGTTGGCTTTTTTAAATGTTAAAATTCAAATTTATATTTGATACCATAAAAATATTGTTGGCTTTTTTAAATGTTAAAATTCAAATTTATATTTGATACCATGAAAATATTGTTGGCTGTTTTAAATGTTAAAATTCAAATTTGTATTTGATACCATAAAAATATTGTTGGCTTTTTTGAATGTTAAAATTCAAATTTATATTTGATACCATGAAAATATTGTTGGCTTTTTGAATGTTAAAATTCAAATTTATATTTGATACCATAAAAATATTGTTGGCTTTTTTAAATGTTAAAATTCAAATTTATATTTGATACCATAAAAATATTGTTGGATTTTTGAATGTTAAAATTCAAGTTTATATTTGATACCATAAAAATATTGTTGGCTTTTTTAATGTTAAAATTCAAATTTATATTTGATACCATAAAAATATTGTTGGCTTTTTTAAATGTTAAAATTCAAATTTATATTTGATACCATGAAAATATTGTTGGCTGTTTAAAATGTTAAAATTCAAATTTGTATTTTATACCATAAAAATATTGTTGGCTTTTTTGAATGTTAAAATTCAAATTTATATTTGATACCATGAAAATATTGTTGGCTTTTTTAATGTTAAAATTCAAATTTATATTTGATACCATAAAAATATTGTTTGCTTTTTTTAATGTTAAAATTCCAATTTATATGTGATACCATGAAAATATTGTTGGCTTTTTTAAATGTTAAAATTCAAATTTATATTTGATACCATAAAAATATTGTTGGCTTTTTTAATGTAAAAATTCAAATTTATATTTGATACCATAAAAATATTGTTGGCTTTTTTAAATGTTAAAATTCCAATTTATATTTGATACCATAAAAATATTGTTGGCTTTTTGAATGTTAAAATTCAAGTTTATATTTGATACCATAAAAATGTTGTTGGCTTTTTTAAATGTTAAAATTCAAATTTATATTTGATACCATAAAAATATTGTTGGCTTTTTGAATGTAAAAATTCAAGTTTATATTTGATACCATAAAAATATTGTTGGCTTTTTTGAATGTTAAAATTCAAATTTATATTTGATACCATGAAAATATTGTTGGCTTTTTTAATGTTAAAATTCAAATTTATATTTGATACCATAAAAATATTGTTTGCTTTTTTTAATGTTAAAATTCCAATTTATATGTGATACCATGAAAATATTGTTGGCTTTTTTAAATGTTAAAATTCAAATTTATATTTGATACCATAAAAATATTGTTGGCTTTTTTAATGTAAAAATTCAAATTTATATTTGATACCATAAAAATATTGTTGGCTTTTTTAAATGTTAAAATTCCAATTTATATTTGATACCATAAAAATATTGTTGGCTTTTTGAATGTTAAAATTCAAGTTTATATTTGATACCATAAAAATGTTGTTGGCTTTTTTAAATGTTAAAATTCAAATTTGTATTTGATACCATAAAAATGTTGTTTGCTTTTTGAATGTTAAAATTCAAATTTATATTTGATACCATAAAAATATTGTTTGCTTTTTTAAATGTTAAAATTCAAATTTATATTTGATACCATAAAATATTGTTGGCTTTTTTAATGTTAAAATTCAAATTTATATTTGATACCATAAAAATATTCTTGGCTTTTTGAATGTTAAACTTCAAATTTATATTTGATACCATAAAATATTGTTGGCTTTTTTAAATGTTAAAATTCAAATTTATATTTGATACCATAAAAATATTGTTGGCTTTTTTAATGTTAAAATTCAAGTTTATATTTGATACCATAAAAATATTGTTGGCTTTTTTAATGTAAAAATACAAATTTATATTTGATACCATGAAAATATTGTTGGCTTTTTAATGTTAAAATTAAAATTTATATTTGATACCATAAAAATATTGTTGGCTTTTTAAATGTTAAAATTCAAATTTACATTTGATACCATAAAAATATTGTTGGCTTTTTTAAATGTTAAAATTCAAATTTATATTTGATACAATAAAAATATTGTTGGCTTTTGTAAATGATAAAATTCAAATTTATATTTGATACCATAAAAATATTGTTGGCTTTTTTAAATGTTAAAATTCAAATTTACATTTGATACCATAAAAATATTGTTGGCTTTTTTAAATGTTAAAATTCAAATTTATATTTGATACTATAAAAATATTGTTGGCTTTTTTAATGTAAAAATTCAAATTTATATTTGATACCATAAAAATATTGTTGGCTTTTTTAAATGTTTAAATTCAAATTTATATTTGATACAATAAAAATCTTGTTGGCTTTTTTAAATGTTAAAATTCAAATTTATATTTGATACAATAAAAATATTGTTGGCTTTTTTAAATGTTAAAATTCAAATTTATATTTGATACCATAAAAATATTGTTGGCTTTTTGAATGTTTAAATTAAAATTTATATTTGATACCATAAAAATATTGTTGGCTTTTTTAAATGTTAAAATTCAAATTTATATTTGATACCATGAAAATATTGTTGGCTGTGTTAAATGTTTAAATTCAAATTTGTATTTGATACCATAAAAATATTGTTGGCTTTTTTAAATGTTAAAATTCAAATTTATATTTGATAACATAAAAATATTGTAATCTTTTTTAAATGTTAAAATTCAAATTTATATTTGATACAATAAAAATATTGTTGGCTTTTTTAAATGTTAAAATTCAAATTTATATTTGATACCATAAAAATATTGTTGGCTTTTTGAATGTTAAAATTCAAATTTATATTTGATACCATAAAAATATTGTTGGCTTTTTTAAATGTTAAAATGCAAATTTATATTTGATACCATAAAAATATTGTTGGCTTTTTTAATGTAAAAATTCAAATTTATATTTGATACCATAAAAATATTGTTGACTTTTTTAAATGTTAAAATTCAAATTTATATTTGATACTATAAAAATATTGTTGGCTTTTTGAATGTTAAAATTCAAATTTATATTTGATACCATAAAAATATTGTTGGCTTTTTTAAATGTTAAAATTCAAATTTATATTTGATACCATAAAAATATTGTTGTCTTTTTTAAATGTTAAAAATCAAATTTATATTTGATACCATAAAAATTATGTTGGCTTTTTGAATGTTTAAATTAAAATTTATATTTGATACCATAAAAATATTGTTGGCTTTTTTAATGTTAAAATTCAAATTTATATTTGATACCATAAAAATATTGTTGGCTTTTTTAAATGTTAAAATTCAAATTTATATTTGATACCATGAAAATATTGTTGGCTGTTTTAAATGTTTAAATTCAAATTTGTATTTGATACCATAAAAATATTGTTGGCTTTTTTTAATGTAAAAATACAAATTTATATTTGATACCATAAAAATATTGTTGGCTTTTTTAATGTTAAAATTCAAATTTATATTTGATACCATAAATATATTGTTGTCTTTTTTAAATTGTAAAATTCAAATTTATATTTTATACCATAAAAACATTGTTGGCTTTTTTAAATGTTTAAATTCAAATTTATATTTGATACCATAAAAATATTGTTGGCTTTTTTAAATGTTAAAATTCAACTTTATATTTGATACCATGAAAATATTGTTGGCTTTGTTAAATGTTAAAATTCAGATTTATATTTGATACCATAAAAATATTGTTGGCTTTTTTAAATGTTAAAATTCACATTTATATTTGATACCATAAAAATATTGTTGGCTTTTTAAATGTTAAAATTCCAATTTATATTTGATACCATAAAAATATTGTTGGCTTTTTTATATGTTAAAATTCAAATTTATATTTTATACCATAAAAATATTGCTGGCTTTTTTAAATGTTAAAATTCAAATTTATATTTGATACCATAAAAATATTGTTGGCTTTTTTAAATGTTAAAATTCAAATTTATATTTGATACCATAAAAATATTCTTGGCTTTTTTAAATGTAAAAATTCGAATTAATATTTGATGCCATAAAAATATTGTTGGCTTTTTTAATGTAAAAATTCAAATTTATATTTGATACCATGAAAATATTGTTGGCTTTTTTGAATGTTAAAATTCAAATTTATATTTTATGCCATAAAAATATTGTTGGCTTTTTAAATGTTAAAATTCAAATTAATATTTGATACCATAAAAATATTGTTGGCTTTTTTAAATGTTAAAATTCCAATTTATATTTGATACCATAAAAATATTATTGGCTTTTTTTAATGTTAAAATTCAAATTTATATTTGATACCATAAAAATATTGTTGGCTTTTTTAAATGTGAAAATTCAAATTTATATTTGATACCATTAAAATATTGTTGGCCTTTTTAAATGTGAAAATTCAAATTTATATTTGATACCATAACAATATTATTGGCTTTTTTAAATGTTAAAATTCAAATTTATATTTGATACCATAAAAATATTGTTGGCTTTTTTAAATGTTAAAATTCAAATTTATATTTGATACCATAAAAATATTGTTGGCTTTTTTAAATGTTAAAATTCAAATTTATATTTGATACCATAAAAATATTGTTTGCTTTTTTTAATGTTAAAATTCAAATTTATATTTGATACAATAAAAATATTGTTTGCTTTTTTTAATCTTAAAATTCAAATTTATATTTGATGCAACAAAAATATTGTTGGCTTTTTTAATGTAAAAAGTCAAATTTATATTTTATGCTATAAAAATATTGTTGGCTTTTTGAATGTTAAAATTCAAATTAATATTTGATGCCATACAAATACTATTGGCTTTTTTAAATGTTAAAATTCAAATTTATATTTGATACCATGAAAATATTGTAGGCTTTTTTAAATGTTAAAATTTAAATTTATATTTGATACCATAAAAATATTCTTGGCTTTTTTAAATGTTAAAATTCAAATTTATATTTGATACCATAAAAATATTGTTGACTTTTTTAAATGTTAAAATTCAAATTTATATTTGATACTATAAAAATATTGTTGGCTTTTTGAATGTTAAAATTCAAATTTATATTTGATACCATAAAAATATTGTTGGCTTTTTTAAATGTTAAAATTCAAATTTATATTTGATACCATAAAAATATTGTTGTCTTTTTTAAATGTTAAAAATCAAATTTATATTTGATACCATAAAAATTATGTTGGCTTTTTGAATGTTTAAATTAAAATTTATATTTGATACCATAAAAATATTGTTGGCTTTTTTAATGTTAAAATTCAAATTTATATTTGATACCATAAAAATATTGTTGGCTTTTTTAAATGTTAAAATTCAAATTTATATTTGATACCATGAAAATATTGTTGGCTGTTTTAAATGTTTAAATTCAAATTTGTATTTGATACCATAAAAATATTGTTGGCTTTTTTTAATGTAAAAATACAAATTTATATTTGATACCATAAAAATATTGTTGGCTTTTTTAATGTTAAAATTCAAATTTATATTTGATACCATAAATATATTGTTGTCTTTTTTAAATTGTAAAATTCAAATTTATATTTTATACCATAAAAACATTGTTGGCTTTTTTAAATGTTTAAATTCAAATTTATATTTGATACCATAAAAATATTGTTGGCTTTTTTAAATGTTAAAATTCAACTTTATATTTGATACCATGAAAATATTGTTGGCTTTGTTAAATGTTAAAATTCAGATTTATATTTGATACCATAAAAATATTGTTGGCTTTTTTAAATGTTAAAATTCACATTTATATTTGATACCATAAAAATATTGTTGGCTTTTTAAATGTTAAAATTCCAATTTATATTTGATACCATGAAAATATTGTTGGCTTTTTTATATGTTAAAATTCAAATTTATATTTTATACCATAAAAATATTGCTGGCTTTTTTAAATGTTAAAATTCAAATTTATATTTGATACCATAAAAATATTGTTGGCTTTTTTAAATGTTAAAATTCAAATTTATATTTGATACCATCAAAATATTCTTGGCTTTTTTAAATGTAAAAATTCGAATTAATATTTGATGCCATAAAAATATTGTTGGCTTTTTTAATGTAAAAATTCAAATTTATATTTGATACCATGAAAATATTGTTGGCTTTTTTGAATGTTAAAATTCAAATTTATATTTTATGCCATAAAAATATTGTTGGCTTTTTAAATGTTAAAATTCAAATTAATATTTGATACCATAAAAATATTGTTGGCTTTTTTAAATGTTAAAATTCCAATTTATATTTGATACCATAAAAATATTATTGGCTTTTTTTAATGTTAAAATTCAAATTTATATTTGATACCATAAAAATATTGTTGGCTTTTTTAAATGTGAAAATTCAAATTTATATTTGATACCATTAAAATATTGTTGGCCTTTTTAAATGTGAAAATTCAAATTTATATTTGATACCATAACAATATTATTGGCTTTTTTAAATGTTAAAATTCAAATTTATATTTGATACCATAAAAATATTGTTGGCTTTTTTAAATGTTAAAATTCAAATTTATATTTGATACCATAAAAATATTGTTGGCTTTTTTAAATGTTAAAATTCAAATTTATATTTGATACCATAAAAATATTGTTTGCTTTTTTTAATGTTAAAATTCAAATTTATATTTGATACAATAAAAATATTGTTTGCTTTTTTTAATCTTAAAATTCAAATTTATATTTGATGCAACAAAAATATTGTTGGCTTTTTTAATGTAAAAAGTCAAATTTATATTTTATGCTATAAAAATATTGTTGGCTTTTTGAATGTTAAAATTCAAATTAATATTTGATGCCATACAAATACTATTGGCTTTTTTAAATGTAAAAATTCAAATTTATATTTGATACCATGAAAATATTGTAGGCTTTTTTAAATGTTAAAATTTAAATTTATATTTGATACCATAAAAATATTCTTGGCTTTTTTAAATGTTAAAATTCAAATTTATATTTGATACCATAAAAATATTGTTGACTTTTTTAAATGTTAAAATTCAAATTTATATTTGATACCATAAAAATATTGTTGGCTTTTTTAAATGTTAAAATTCAAATTTACATTTGATACCATAAAAATATTGTTGGCTGTTTTAAATGTTAAAAGTCAAATTTGTATTTGATACCATACAAATATTGTTGGCTTTTTTAAATGTTAAAATTCAAATTTATATTTGATACCATAAAAATATTGTTGGCTGTTTTTAATGTTAAAATTCAAATTTATATTTGATACCATAAAAATATTGTTGGCTGTTTTTAATGTTAAAATTCAAATTTATATTTGATACCATACAAATATTGTTGGCTTTTTAAATGTTAAAATTCAAATTTATATTTGATACCATGAAAATATTGTTGGCTGTTTTAAATGTTAAAATTCAAATTTGTATTTGATACCATAAAAATATTGTTGGCTTTTTTAATGTTAAAATTCAAATTTATATTTGATACCATAAAAATATTGTTGGCTTTTTAAATGTTAAGATTCAAATTTATATTTGATACCATAAAAATATTGTTGGCTTTTTTAAATGTTAAAATTCAAATTTATATTTGATACCATACAAATATTGTTGGCTTTTTTTAATGTAAAAATTCAAATTTATATTTGATACCATGAAAATATTGTTTGCTTTTTTAATGTTAAAATTCAAATTTATATTTGATACCATAAAAATATTGTTGGCTTTTTTAAATGTTAAAATTCAAATTTATATTTGATACCATAAAAATATTGTTGGCTTTTTTAATCTAAAAATTCATATTTGTATTGGATACCATACAAATATTGTTGGCTTTTTAAAATGTTAAAATTCCAATTTATATTTGATACCATAAAAATATTGTTGGCTTTTTTAAATGTTAACATTCAAATTTATATTTGATACAATAAAAATATTGTTGGCTTTTTTAAATGTTAAAATTCAAATTTATATTTGATACCATAAAAATATTGTTGGCTTTTTGAATGTTAAAATTCCAATTTATATTTGATACAATAAAAATATTGTTGGCTTTTTTTAATGTAAAAATTCAAATTTATATTTGATACCATACAAATATTGTTGGCTTTTTAAATGTAAAAATTCAAATTTATATTTGATACCATAAAAACATTGTTGACTTTTTTAAATGTTAAAATTCAAATTTATATTTGATACCATAAAAATATTGTTTGCTTTTTGAATGTTAAAATTCAAATTTATATTTGATACCATAAAAATATTGTTGGCTTTTTAATGTTAAAATTCAAATTTATATTTGATACCATAAAAATATTGTTGGCTTTTTTAATGTTAAAATTCAAATTTATATTTGATACCATAAAAATATTGTTGGCTTTTTTAAATGTTAAAATTCAAATTTATATTTGATACCATAAAAATATTGTTGGCTTTTTAATGTTAAAATTCAAATTTATATTTGATACCATAAAAATATTGTTGGCTTTTTTAATGTTAAAATTAAAATTTATATTTGATACCATAAAAATATTGTTGGCTTTTTTAAATGTTAAAATTCAAATTTATATTTGATACCATAAAAATATTGTTGGCTTTTTAATGTTAAAATTCAAATTTATATTTGATACCATAAAAATATTGTTGGCTTTTTTAATGTTAAAATTCAAATTTATATTTGATACCATAAAAATATTGTTGGCTTTTTAATGTTAAAATTCAAATTTATATTTGATACCATAAAAATATTGTTGGCTTTTTTAATGTTAAAATTAAAATTTATATTTGATACCATAAAAATATTGTTGGCTTTTTTAAATGTTAAAATTCAAATTTATATTTGATACCATGAAAATATTGTTGGCTGTTTTAAATGTTAAAATTCAAATTTGTATTTGATACCATAAAAATATTGTTGGCTTTTTTTAATGTAAAAATTCAAATTTATATTTGATACCATGAAAATATTGTTGGCTTTTTTAATGTTAAAATTCAAATTTATATTTGATACCATGAAAATATTGTTGGCTTTTTTAAATGTTAAAATTCAAATTTATATTTGATACCATAAAAATATTGTTGGCTTTTTTAATGTAAAAATTAAAATTTATATTTGATACAATAAAAATATTGTTGTCTTTTTTAAATGTCAAAATTCAAATTTATATTTGATGCCATAAACATATTGTTGGCTTTTTTAAATGTATAAATTCAAATTTATATTTGATACCATGAAAATATTGTTGGCTTTTTTAAATATTAAAATGCAAATTTATATTTGATACCATAAAAATATTGTTGGCTTTTTTAATGTAAAAATTCAAATTTATATTTGATACCATAAAAATATTGTTGACTTTTTTAAATGTTTAAATTCAAATTTATATTTTATACCATAAAAATATTGTAATCTTTTTTAAATGTTAAAATTCAAATTTATATTTGATACCATAAAAATATTGTTGGCTTTTTAAATGTAAAAATCAAATTTATATTTTATGCTATAAAAATATTGTTGGCTTTTTGAATGTTAAAAGTCAAATTAATATTTGATGCCATAAAAATACTGTTGGCTTTTTTAAATGTTAAAATTCAAATTTATATTTGATACCATAAAAATATTGTTGGCTTTTTTAAATGTTTAAATTCAAATTTATATTTGATACCATACAAATATTGTTGGCTTTTTTAAATGTTAAAATTCAAATTTATTTTTGATACCATAAAAATATTGTTTGCTTTTTTTAATGTTAAAATTCCAATTTATATTTGATACCATGAAAATATTGTTGGCTTTTTTAAATGTTAAAATTCAAATGTATATTTGATACCATAAAAATATTGTTGGCTTTTTTAATGTAAAAATTCAAATTTATATTTGATACCATAAAAATATTGTTGGCTTTTTTAAATGTTAAAATTCAAATTTATATTTGATACCATGAAAATATTGTTGGCTTTTTTAAATGTTAACATTCAAATTTATATTTGATACAATAAAAATATTGTTGGCTTTTTTAAATGTTAAAATTCAAATTTATATTTGATACCATAAAAATATTGTTGGCTTTTTGAATGTTAAAATTCCAATTTATATTTGATACAATAAAAATATTGTTGGCTTTTTTTAATGTAAAAATTCAAATTTATATTTGATACCATAAAAATATTGTTGGCTTTTTAAATGTAAAAATTCAAATTTATATTTGATACCATAAAAACATTGTTGACTTTTTAAAATGTTAAAATTCAAATTTATATTTGATACCATAAAAATATTGTTGGCTTTTTGAATGTTAAAATTAAAATTTATATTTGATACCATAAAAATATTGTTGGCTTTTTTAATGTTAAAATTTAAATTTATATTTGATACCATAAAAATATTGTTGGCTTTTTTAAATGTTAAAATTCAAATTTATATTTGATACCATAAAAATATTGTTGGCTTTTTTAATGTTAAAATTTAAATTTATATTTGATACCATAAAAATATTGTTGGCTTTTTTAATGTTAAAATTCAAATTTATATTTGATACCATAAAAATATTGTTGGCTTTTTTAAATGTTAAAATTCAAATTTATATTTGATACCATAAAAATATTGTTGGCTTTTTTAATGTTAAAATTTAAATTTATATTTGATACCATAAAAATATTGTTGGCTTTTTTAATGTTAAAATTCAAATTTATATTTGATACCATAAAAATATTGTTGGCTTTTTGAATGTTAAAATTTAAATTTATATTTGATACCATAATAATATTGTTGGCTTTTTTAAATGTTAAAATTCAAATTTATATTTGATACCATAAAAATATTGTTGGCTTTTTTAATGTAAAAATTCAAATTTATATTTGATACCATAAAAATATTGTTGGCTTTTTTAAATGTTAAAATTCACATTTATATTTGATACTATAAAAATATTGTTGGCATTTTTTAATGTTAAAATTCAAATTTATATTTGATACCATAAAAATATTGTTGTCTTTTTTAAATGTTAAAATTCAAATTTATAGTTGATACCATAAAAATATTGTTGGCTTTTTTAAATGTTAAAATTCCAATTTATATTTGATACCATAAAAATATTGTTGGCTTTTTTAAATGTTAAAATTCAAATTTATATTTGATACCATAAAAATATTGTTGGCTTTTTTAAATGTTAAAATTCAAATTTATATTGGATACCATAAAAATATTGTTGGCTTTTTGAATGTTAAAATTCAAATTTATATTTGATACCATAAAAATATTGTTGGTTTTTTTTAATGTTAAAATTCAAATTTATATTTGAGACCATAAATATATTGTTGGCTTTTTTAAATGTTATAATTCAAATTTATATTTGATACCATAAAAATATTGTTGGCTTTTTTAAATGTTAAAATTCCAATTTATATTTGATACCATAAAAATATTGTTGTCTTTTTTAAATGTTAAAATTCAAATGTATATTTGATACCATAAAAATATTGTTGGCTTTTTTAAATGTGAACATTCAAATTTATATTTGATACCATAAAAATATTGTTGGCTTTTTGAATGTTAAAATTCAAATGTATATTTGATACCATAAAAATATTGTTGGCTTTTTTAAATGTTAAAATTCAAATTTATATTTGATACCAAAAAAATATTGTTGGCTTTTTGAATGTTAAAATTCCAATTTATATTTGATACCATAAAAATATTGTTGTCTTTTTTAAATGTTAAAATTCAAATGTATATTTGATACCATAAAAATATTGTTGGCATTTTTAAATGTTAAAATTCCAATTTATATTTGATACCATAAAAATATTGTTGGCTTTTTTAAATGTTAAAATTAAAATTTATATTTGATACCATAAAAATATTGTTGGCTTTTTTAAATGTTAAAATTCAAATTTATATTTGATACCATAAAAATATTGTTGGCTTTTTTAAATGTTAAAAATCAGATTTATATTTGATACCATAAAAATATTGTTGGCTGTTTTAAATGTTAAAATTCAAATTTATATTAGATACCATAAAAATATTTTTGGCTTTTTTAAATGTTAAAATTCAAATTTATATTTGATACCATAAAAATCTTGTTGGCTTTTTGAATGTAAAAATTCAAATTTAAATTTGATACCATAAAAATATTGTTGTCTTTTTTAAATGTAAAAATTACAATTTATATTTGATACCATAAAAATATTGTTGGCTTTTTGAATGTTAAAATTCAAATTTATATTTGATGCCATAAAAATATTGTTGGCTTTTTTAAATGTATAAATTCAAATTTATATTTGATACCATAAAAATATTGTTGGCATTTTTAAATGTTAAAATTCAAATTTATATTTGATACCATAAAAATATTGTTGGCTTTTTTAAATGTTAAAATTCAAATTTATATTTGATACCATAAAAATATTGTTTGCTTTTTTTAATGTTAAAATTCCAATTTATATTTGATACCATGAAAATATTGTTGGCTTTTTTAAATGTTAAAATTCAAATTTATATTTGATACCATAAAAATATTGTTGGCTTTTTTAAATGTTAAAATTCAAATTTATATTTGATACCATAAAAATATTGTTGGCTTTTTTAAATGTTAAAATTCAAATTTATATTTGATACCATGAAAATATTGTTGGCTGTGTAAAATGTTAAAAGTCAAATTTGTCTTTGATACCATAAAAATATTGTTGGCTTTTTTGAATGTTAAAATTCAAATTTATATTTGATTCCATGAAAATATTGTTGGCTTTTTTAATGTTAAAATTCAAATTTATATTTGATACCATAAAAATATTGTTGGCTTTTTTAAATGTTAAAATTCAAATTTATATTTGATACCATAAAAATATTGTTGGCTTTTTTAATGTTAAAATTCAAATTTATATTTGATACCATAAAAATATTGTTGGCTTTTTTAAATGTTAAAATTCAAATTTATACTTGATAACATAAAAATATTGTAATCTTTTTTAAATGTTAAAATTCAAATTTATATTTGATACCATAAAAATATTGTTGGCTTTTTTGAATGTTAAAATTCAAATTTATATTTGATACCATAAAAATATTGTTTGCTTTTTTTAATGTTAAAATTCCAATTTATATGTGATACCATGGAAATATTGTTGGCTTTTTTAAATGTTAAAATTCAAATTTATATTTGATACCATAAAAATATTATTGGCTTTTTTAATGTTAAAATTCAAATTTATATTTGATACCATAAAAATATTGTTGGCTTTTTTAAATGTTAAAATTCAAATTTATATTTGATATCATGAAAATATTGTTGGCTGTTTTAAATGTTAAAATTCAAATTTGTATTTGATACTATAAAAATATTGTTGGCTTTTTTGAATGCTTAAATTCCAATTTATATTTGATACCATAAAAATATTGTTGGCTTTTTTAAATGTTAAAATTCAAATTTATATTTGATACCATGAAAATATTGTTGGCTTTTTTAAATGTTAAAATTCCAATTTATATTTGATACCATAAAAATATTGTTGGCTTTTTTAAATGTTAAAATTCCAATTTATATTTGATACCATAAAAATATTGTTGGCTTTTTTAAATGTTAAAATTCAAATTTATATTTGATACCATAAAAATATTGTTGGCTTTTTGAATGTTAAAATTCAAATTTATATTTGATACCATAAAAATATTGTTGTCTTTTTTAAATGTTAAAATTCAAATTTATATTTGATACTATAAAAGTATTGTTGGCTTTTTGAATGTTAAAATTCAAATTTATATTTGATACTATAAAAGTATTGTTGGCTTTTTGAATGTTAAAATTCAAATGTATATTTGATACTATAAAAGTATTGTTGGCTTTTTGAATGTTAAAATTCAAATTTATATTTGATACCATAAAAATATTGTTGGTTTTTGAAATGTTAAAATTAAAGTTTATATTTGATACCATAAAAATGTTGTTGGCTTTTTTAAATGTTAAAATTCAAATTTATATTTGATACCATAAAAATATTGTTGGCTTTTTGAATGTTAAAATTCAAGTTTATATTTGAGACCATAAAAATATTGTTGTCTTTTTTAAATGTTAAAATTCAAATTTATATTTGATACCATAAAAATGTTGTTGGCTTTTTTAAATGTTAAAATTCAAATTTATATTTGATACCATAAAAATAATGTTGGCTTTTTGAATGTTAAAATTCAAATTTATATTTGATACCATAAAAATACTGTTGGCTTTTTTAAATGTTAAAATTCAAATTAATATTTGATACCATAAAAATATTGTTGGCTTTTTTAATGTAAAAATTCAAATTTATATTTGATACAATAAAAATATTGTTGGCTTTTTGAATGTTAAAATTCAAATTTATATTTGATACCATAAAAATATTGTTGGCTTTTTTAATGTAAAAATACAAATTTATATTTGATACCATGAAAATATTGTTGGCTTTTTAATGTTAAAATTCAAATTTATATTTGATACCATAAAAATATTGTTGGCTTTTTTAAATGTTAAAATTCAAATTTATATTTTATACCATAAAAATGTTGTTGGCTTTTAAAATGTTAAAATTCAAATTTATATTTGATACAATAAAAATATTGTTGGCTTTTTGAATGTTAAAATTCAAGTTTATATTTGATACCATAAAAATATTGTTGGCTTTTTTAATGTAAAAATTCAAATTTATATTTGATACCATAAAAATATTGTTGGCTTTTTTAAATGTTAAAATTCAAATTTATATTTGACACCATAAAAATATTGTAATCTTTTTTAAATGTTAAAATTCAAATTTATATTTGATACAATAAAAATATTGTTGGCTTTTTGAATGTAAAAATTCAAATTAATATTTGATGCCATAAGAATACTGTTGCCTTTTTTAAATGTTAAAATTCAAATTTATATTTGATACCATAAAAATATTGTTGGCTTTTTTAAATGTTTAAATTCAAATTTATATTTGATACCATAAAAATATTGTTGGCTTTTTTAAATGTTAAAATTCAAATTTATATTTGATACCATAACAATATTGTTTGCTTTTTTTAATGTTAAAATTCCAATTTATATTTGATACCATGAAAATATTGTTGGCTTTTTTAAATGTTAAAATTCAAATTTATATTTGATACCATAAAAATATTGTTGGCTTTTTTAAATGTTAAAATTCAAATTTATATTTGATACCATACAAATATTGTTGGCTTTTTTAAATGTTAAAATTCAAATTTATATTTGATACCATGAAAATATTGTTGGCTGTTTTAAATGTTAAAATTAAAATTTGTATTTGATACCATAAAAATATTGTTGGCTTTTTTGAATGTTAAAATTCAAATTTATATTTGATACCATGAAAATATTGTTGGCTTTTTGAATGTTAAAATTCAAATTTATATTTGATACCATAAAAAAATTGTTGGCTTTTTTAAATGTTAAAATTCAAATTTATATTTGATACCATAAAAATATTGTTGGATTTTTGAATGTTAAAATTCAAGTTTATATTTGATACCATAAAAATATTGTTGGCTTTTTTAATGTTAAAATTCAAATTTATATTTGATACCATAAAAATATTGTTGGCTTTTTTAATGTAAAAATTCAAATTTATATTTGATACCATAAAAATATTGTTGGCTTTTTTAAATGTTAAAATTCAAATTTATATTTGACACCATAAAAATATTGTAATCTTTTTTAAATGTTAAAATTCAAATTTATATTTGATACAATAAAAATATTGTTGGCTTTTTGAATGTAAAAATTCAAATTAATATTTGATGCCATAAGAATACTGTTGCCTTTTTTAAATGTTAAAATTCAAATTTATATTTGATACCATAAAAATATTGTTGGCTTTTTTAAATGTTTAAATTCAAATTTATATTTGATACCATAAAAATATTGTTGGCTTTTTTAAATGTTAAAATTCAAATTTATATTTGATACCATAACAATATTGTTTGCTTTTTTTAATGTTAAAATTCCAATTTATATTTGATACCATGAAAATATTGTTGGCTTTTTTAAATGTTAAAATTCAAATTTATATTTGATACCATAAAAATATTGTTGGCTTTTTTAAATGTTAAAATTCAAATTTATATTTGATACCATAAAAATATTGTTGGCTTTTTTAAATGTTAAAATTCAAATTTATATTTGATACCATGAAAATATTGTTGGCTGTTTTAAATGTTAAAATTCAAATTTGTATTTGATACCATAAAAATATTGTTGGCTTTTTTGAATGTTAAAATTCAAATTTATATTTGATACCATGAAAATATTGTTGGCTTTTTGAATGTTAAAATTCAAATTTATATTTGATACCATAAAAATATTGTTGGCTTTTTTAAATGTTAAAATTCAAATTTATATTTGATACCATAAAAATATTGTTGGATTTTTGAATGTTAAAATTCAAGTTTATATTTGATACCATAAAAATATTGTTGGCTTTTTTAATGTTAAAATTCAAATTTATATTTGATACCATAAAAATATTGTTGGCTTTTTTAAATGTTAAAATTCAAATTTATATTTGATACCATGAAAATATTGTTGGCTGTTTAAAATGTTAAAATTCAAATTTGTATTTTATACCATAAAAATATTGTTGGCTTTTCTGAATGTTAAAATTCAAATTTATATTTGATACCATGAAAATATTGTTGGCTTTTTTAATGTTAAAATTCAAATTTATATTTGATACCATAAAAATATTGTTTGCTTTTTTTAATGTTAAAATTCCAATTTATATGTGATACCATGAAAATATTGTTGGCTTTTTTAAATGTTAAAATTCAAATTTATATTTGATACCATAAAAATATTGTTGGCTTTTTTAATGTAAAAATTCAAATTTATATTTGATACCATAAAAATATTGTTGGCTTTTTTAAATGTTAAAATTCCAATTTATATTTGATACCATAAAAATATTGTTGGCTTTTTGAATGTTAAAATTCAAGTTTATATTTGATACCATAAAAATGTTGTTGGCTTTTTTAAATGTTAAAATTCAAATTTATATTTGATACCATAAAAATATTGTTGGCTTTTTGAATGTAAAAATTCAAGTTTATATTTGATACCATAAAAATATTGTTGGCTTTTTTGAATGTTAAAATTCAAATTTATATTTGATACCATGAAAATATTGTTGGCTTTTTTAATGTTAAAATTCAAATTTATATTTGATACCATAAAAATATTGTTTGCTTTTTTTAATGTTAAAATTCCAATTTATATGTGATACCATGAAAATATTGTTGGCTTTTTTAAATGTTAAAATTCAAATTTATATTTGATACCATAAAAATATTGTTGGCTTTTTTAATGTAAAAATTCAAATTTATATTTGATACCATAAAAATATTGTTGGCTTTTTTAAATGTTAAAATTCCAATTTATATTTGATACCATAAAAATATTGTTGGCTTTTTGAATGTTAAAATTCAAGTTTATATTTGATACCATAAAAATGTTGTTGGCTTTTTTAAATGTTAAAATTCAAATTTGTATTTGATACCATAAAAATGTTGTTTGCTTTTTGAATGTTAAAATTCAAATTTATATTTGATACCATAAAAATATTGTTTGCTTTTTTAAATGTTAAAATTCAAATTTATATTTGATACCATAAAATATTGTTGGCTTTTTTAATGTTAAAATTCAAATTTATATTTGATACCATAAAAATATTCTTGGCTTTTTGAATGTTAAACTTCAAATTTATATTTGATACCATAAAATATTGTTGGCTTTTTTAAATGTTAAAATTCAAATTTATATTTGATACCATAAAAATATTGTTGGCTTTTTTAATGTTAAAATTCAAGTTTATATTTGATACCATAAAAATATTGTTGGCTTTTTTAATGTAAAAATACAAATTTATATTTGATACCATGAAAATATTGTTGGCTTTTTAATGTTAAAATTAAAATTTATATTTGATACCATAAAAATATTGTTGGCTTTTTTAAATGTTAAAATTCAAATTTATATTTGATACCATAAAAATATTGTTGGCTTTTTTAATGTAAAAATTCAAATTTATATTTGATACCATAAAAATATTGTTGGCTTTTTTAAATGTTAAAATTCAAATTTATATTTGATAACATAAAAATATTGTAATCTTTTTTAAATGTTAAAATTCAAATTTATATTTGATACAATAAAAATATTGTTGGCTTTTTGAATGTAAAAATTCAAATTAATATTTGATGCCATAAGAATACTGTTGCCTTTTTTAAATGTTAAAATTCAAATTTATATTTGATACCATAAAAATATTGTTGGCTTTTTTAAATGTTTAAATTCAAATTTATATTTGATACCATAAAAATATTGTTGGCTTTTTTAAATGTTAAAATTCAAATTTATATTTGATACCATAACAATATTGTTTGCTTTTTTTAATGTTAAAATTCCAATTTATATTTGATACCATGAAAATATTGTTGGCTTTTTTAAATGTTAAAATTCAAATTTATATTTGATACCATAAAAATATTGTTGGCTTTTTTAAATGTTAAAATTCAAATTTATATTTGATACCATAAAAATATTGTTGGCTTTTTTAAATGTTAAAATTCAAATTTATATTTGATACCATGAAAATATTGTTGGCTGTTTTAAATGTTAAAAGTCAAATTTGTCTTTGATACCATAAAAATATTGTTGGCTTTTTTGAATGTTAAAATTAAAATTTATATTTGATTCCATGAAAATATTGTTGGCTTTTTTAATGTGAAAATTCAAATTTATATTTGATACCATAAAAATATTGTTGGCTTTTTTAAATGTTAAAATTCAAATTTATATTTGTTACCATAAAAATATTGTTGGCTTTTTTAATGTAAAAATTCAAATTTATATTTGATACCATAAAAATATTGTTGGCTTTTTTAAATGTTAAAATTCAAATTTATACTTGATAACATAAAAATATTGTAGTCTTTTTTAAATGTTAAAATTCAAATTTATATTTGATACCATAAAAATATTATTGGCTTTTTTAATGTTAAAATTCAAATTTATATTTGATACCATAAAAATATTGTTGGCTTTTTTAAATGTTAAAATTCAAATTTATATTTGATACCATGAAAATATTGTTGGCTGTTTTAAATGTTAAAATTCAAATTTGTATTTGATACTATAAAAATATTGTTGGCTTTTTTGAATGCTTAAATTCAAATTTATATTTGATACCATGAAAATATTGTTGGCTTTTTGAATGTAAAAATTCAAATCTATATTTGATACCATAAAAATATTGTTGGCTTTTTTAAATGTTAAAATTCAAATTTATATTTGATACCATAAAAATATTGTTGGCTTTTTTAATGTAAAAATTCAAATTTATATTTGATACCATAAAAATATTGTTGGCTTTTTTAAATGTTAAAATTCAAATTTATATTTGATAACATAAAAATATTGTAATCTTTTTTAAATGTTAAAATTCAAATTTATATTTGATACAATAAAAATATTGTTGGCCTTTTTAAATGTTAAAATTCAAATTTATATTTGATACCATAAAAATATTGTTGGCTTTTTGAATGTTAAAATTCAAATTTATATTTGATACCATAAAAATATTATTGGCTTTTTTAAATGTTAAAATTCAAATTTATATTTGATACCATAAAAATATTGTTGGCTTTTTTAATGTAAATATCAAATTTATATTTGATACCATAAAAATATTGTTGACTTTTTTAAATGTTTAAATTCAAATTTATATTTGATACCATAAAAATATTGTTGGCTTTTTAAATGTAAAAATCAAATTTATATTTGATACCATAAAAATATTGTTGGCTTTTTTAATGTAAAAATTCCAATTTATATGTGATACCATAAAAATATTGTTGGCATTTTTTAAATGTTTAAATTCAAATTTATATTTGATACCATAAAAATATTGTTGGCTTTTTAAATGTAAAAATCAAATTTATATTTGATACCATAAAAATATTTTTGGCTTTTTTTAATGTTAAAATTCCAATTTATATGTGATACCATGAAAATATTGTTGGCTTTTTTAAATGTTAAAATTCAAATTTATATTTGATACCATAAAAATATTGTTGGCTTTTTTAATGTTAAAATTCAAATTTATATTTGATACCATAAAAATATTGTTGGCTTTTTTAAATGTTAAAATTCAAAATTATATTTTATACCATGAAAATATTGTTGGCTGTTTTAAATGTTAAAATTCAAATTTGTAGTTGATACCATAAAAATATTGTTGGCTTTTTTGAATGTTAAAATTCAAATTTATATTTGATACCATGAAAATATTGTTGGCTTTTTGAATGTTAAAATTCAAATTTATATTTGATACCATAAAAATATTGTTGGCTTTTTTAAATGTGAAAATTCAAATTTATATTTGATACCATAAAAATATTGTTGGCTTTTTTAATGTAAAAATTCAAATTTATATTTGATACCATAAAAATATTGTTGGCTTTTTTAAATGTTAAAATTCAAATTTATATTTGATACCATAAAAATATTGTTGGCTTTTTGAATGTTAAAATTCCAATTTATATTTGATACCATAAAAATATTGTTGGCTTTTTTAAATGTTAAAATTCAAATTTATATTTGATACCATAAAAATATTGTTGGCTTTTTTAAATGTTAAAATTCAAATTTATATTTGATACCATAAAAATATTGTTGGCTTTTTTAATGTAAAAATTGAAATTTATATTTGATACCATAAAAATATTGTTGACTTTTTTAAATGTTTAAATTCAAATTTATATTTGATACTATAAAAATATTGTTGGCTTTTTAAATGTAAAAATCAAATTTATATTTTAATCTATAAAAATATTGTTGGCTTTTTGAATGTTAAAATTCAAATTAATATTTTATGCCATAAAAATACTGTTGGCTTTTTGAAATGTTAAAATTCAAATTTGAATTTGATACCATACAAATATTGTTGGCTTTTTTAAATGTTAAAATTCAAATTTATATTTGATACCATAAAAATATTGTTGGCTTTTTTAAATGTTAAAATTCAAATTTATATTTGATACCATAAGAATATTGTTGGCTTTTTTAAATGTTAAGATTCAAATTTATATTTGATACCATAAAAATATTGTTGGCTTTTTTAAATGTTAAAATTCAAATTTATATTTGATACCATAAAAATATTGTTGGCTTTTTTAAATGTTAAGATTCAAATTTATATTTGATACCATAAAAATATTGTTGGCTTTTTTAAATGTTAAAATTCAAATTTATATTTGATACCATAAAAATATTGTTGGCTTTTTTAAATGTTAAAATTCAAATTTATATTTGATACCATAAGAATATTGTTGGCTTTTTTAAATGTTAAGATTCAAATTTATATTTGATACCATAAAAATATTGTTGGCTTTTTTAAATGTTAAAATTCAAATTTATATTTGATACCATAAAAATATTGTTGTCTTTTTTAATGTTAAAATTCAAATTTATATTTGATACCATAAGAATATTGTTGGCTTTTTTAAATGTTAAGATTCAAATTTATATTTGATACCATAAAAATATTGTTGGCTTTTTTAAATGTTAAAATTCAAATTTATATTTGATACCATAAAAATATTGTTGGCTTTTTTAAATGTTAAGATTCAAATTTATATTTGATACCATAAAAATATTGTTGGCTTTTTTAAATGTTAAAATTCAAATTTATATTTGATACCATAAAAATATTGTGTGCTTTTTTAAATGTTAAAATTCACATTTATATTTGATACTATAAAAATATTGTTGTCTTTTTTAAATGTTAAAATTCCAATTTATATTTGATACCATAAAAATATTGTTGGCTTTTTTAAATGTTAAAATTCAAATTTATATTTCATACCATAAAAATATTGTTGGCTTTTTGAATGTTAAAATTCAAATTTATATATGATACCATAAAAATATTGTTTGTTTTTTTTAATGTTAAAATTCAAATTTATATTTGAGACCATAAAAATATTGTTGGCTTTTTTAAATGTTAAAATTCCAATTTATATTTGATACCATAAAAATATTGTTGTCTTTTTTAAATGTTAAAATTCAAATGTATATTTGATACCATAAAAATATTGTTGGCATTTTTAAATGTTAAAATTCCAATTTATATTTGATACCATACAAATATTGTTGTCTTTTTTAAATGTTAAAATTCAAATTTATATTTGATACCATAAAAATATTGTTGGCTTTTTTAAATGTTAAAATTCAGATTTATATTTGATACCATAAAAATATTGTTGGCTGTTTTAAATGTTAAAATTCAAATTTATATTAGATACCATAAACATATTTTGGCTTTTTTAAAAGTAAAAATTCAAATTTATATTTGATACCATAAAAATATTGTTGGCTTTTTTAATGTTAAAATTCAAATTTATATTTGATACCATAAAAATATTGTTGGCTTTTTTAAATGTTAAGATTCAAATTTATATTTGATACCATAAAAATATTGTTGGCTTTTTTAAATGTTAAAATTCAAATTTATATTTGATACCATACAAATATTGTTGGCTTTTTTAATGTAAAAATTCAAATTTATATTTGATACCATAAAAATATTGTTGGCTTTTTTAAATGTTAAAATTCAAATTTATACTTGATAACATAAAAATATTGTAATCTTTTTTAAATGTTAAAATTCAAATTTATATTTGATACCATAAAAATATTGTTGGCTTTTTTAAATGTTAAAATTCAAATTTATTTTTGATACCATAAAACTATTGTTGGCTTTTTTAAATGTTAAAATTCAAATTTATATTTGATACCAGAAAAATATTGTAATCTTTTTTAAATGTTAAAATTCAAATTTATATTTGATACCATGAAAATATTGTTGGCTTTTTTAATGTTAAAATTCAAATTTATATTTGATACCATAAAAATATTGTTGGCTTTTTAAATTGTTAAAATTCAAATTTATATTTGATACCATGAAAATATTGTTGGCTGTTTTAAATGTTAAAATTCAAATTTGTATTTGATACCATACAAATATTATTGGCTTTTTTTAATGTAAAAATTCAAATTTATATTTGATACCATGAAAATATTGTTTGCTTTTTTAAATGTTAAAATTCAAATTTATATTTGATACCATGAAAATATTGTTGGCTTTTTTAATGTTAAAATTCAAATTTATATTTGATACCATAAAAATATTGTTGGCTTTTTTAATGTTAAAATTCAAATTTATATTTGATACCATAAAAATATTGTTGGCTTTTTTAATGTTAAAATTCAAATTTATATTTGATACCATAAAAATATTGTTGGCTTTTTTAAATGTTAAAATTAAATTTTATATTTGATACCATGAAAATATTGTTGGCTGTTTTAAATGGATAAATTCAAATTTGTATTTGATACCATAAAAATATTGTTGGCTTTTTTTAATGTAAAAATACAAATTTATATTTGATACCATGAAAATATTGTTGGCTTTTTAATGTTAAAATTCAAATTTATATTTGATACCATAAAAATATTGTTGGCTTTTTTAAATGTTAAAATTCAAATTTATATTTGATACCATAAAAATATTGTTGGCTTTTTTAATGTAAAAATTCAAATTTATATTTGATACCATAAAAATATTGTTGGCTTTTTTAAATGTTAAAATTCAAATTTATATTTGATGCCATAAAAATATTGTTGGCTTTTTTAAATGTTAAAATTCAAATTTATATTTGATACCATAAAAATATTGTTGGCTTTTTGAATGTTAAAATTACAATTTATATTTGATGCCATAAAAATATTGGTGGCTTTTTTAAATGTTAAAATTCAAATTTATATTTGATACCATAAAAATATTGTTGGCTGTTTTAAATGTTAAAATTCAAATTTATATTTGATACCATAAAACATTTGTTGGCTTTTTTAAATGTTAAAATTCAAATTTATATTTGATACCATAAAAATATTGTTGGCCTTTGTAATGTTAAAATACAAATTTATATTTGATACCATAAAAATATTGTTGTCTTTTTTAAATGTTAAGATTCAAATTTATATTTGATACCATAAAAATATTGTTGGCTTTTTTAAATGTTAAAATTCAAATTTATATTTGATACCATAAAAATATTGTTGGCTGTTTTAAATGTTAAAATTCAAATTTATATTTGATACTATAAAAATATTGTTGGCTTTTTTAAATGTTAAAATTCAAATTTATATTTGATACCATAAAAATATTGTTGACTTTTTTAAATGTTGAAATTCAAATTTATATTTGATACCATAAAAATATTGTTGGCTTTTTTAAATGTTAAAATTCAAATTTATTTTTGATACCATAAAAATATTGTTGGCTTTTTTAAATGTTAAAATTCAAATTTATATTTGATACCATAAAAATATTGTTGGCTTTTTTAAATGTTAAAATTCAAATTTATACTTGATAACATAAAAATATTGTAGTCTTTTTTAAATGTTAAAATTCAAATTTATATTTGATACCATAAAAATATTATTGGCTTTTTTAATGTTAAAATTCAAATTTATATTTGATACCATAAAAATATTGTTGGCTTTTTTAAATGTTAAAATTCAAATTTATATTTGATACCATGAAAATATTGTTGGCTGTTTTAAATGTTAAAATTCAAATTTGTATTTGATACTATAAAAATATTGTTGGCTTTTTTGAATGCTTAAATTCAAATTTATATTTGATACCATGAAAATATTGTTGGCTTTTTGAATGTAAAAATTCAAATCTATATTTGATACCATAAAAATATTGTTGGCTTTTTTAAATGTTAAAATTCAAATTTATATTTGATACCATAAAAATATTGTTGGCTTTTTTAATGTAAAAATTCAAATTTATATTTGATACCATAAAAATATTGTTGGCTTTTTTAAATGTTAAAATTCAAATTTATATTTGATAACATAAAAATATTGTAATCTTTTTTAAATGTTAAAATTCAAATTTATATTTGATACAATAAAAATATTGTTGGCCTTTTTAAATGTTAAAATTCAAATTTATATTTGATACCATAAAAATATTGTTGGCTTTTTGAATGTTAAAATTCAAATTTATATTTGATACCATAAAAATATTATTGGCTTTTTTAAATGTTAAAATTCAAATTTATATTTGATACCATAAAAATATTGTTGGCTTTTTTAATGTAAATATCAAATTTATATTTGATACCATAAAAATATTGTTGACTTTTTTAAATGTTTAAATTCAAATTTATATTTGATACCATAAAAATATTGTTGGCTTTTTAAATGTAAAAATCAAATTTATATTTGATACCATAAAAATATTGTTGGCTTTTTTAATGTAAAAATTCCAATTTATATGTGATACCATAAAAATATTGTTGGCATTTTTTAAATGTTTAAATTCAAATTTATATTTGATACCATAAAAATATTGTTGGCTTTTTAAATGTAAAAATCAAATTTATATTTGATACCATAAAAATATTTTTGGCTTTTTTTAATGTTAAAATTCCAATTTATATGTGATACCATGAAAATATTGTTGGCTTTTTTAAATGTTAAAATTCAAATTTATATTTGATACCATAAAAATATTGTTGGCTTTTTTAATGTTAAAATTCAAATTTATATTTGATACCATAAAAATATTGTTGGCTTTTTTAAATGTTAAAATTCAAAATTATATTTTATACCATGAAAATATTGTTGGCTGTTTTAAATGTTAAAATTCAAATTTGTAGTTGATACCATAAAAATATTGTTGGCTTTTTTGAATGTTAAAATTCAAATTTATATTTGATACCATGAAAATATTGTTGGCTTTTTGAATGTTAAAATTCAAATTTATATTTGATACCATAAAAATATTGTTGGCTTTTTTAAATGTGAAAATTCAAATTTATATTTGATACCATAAAAATATTGTTGGCTTTTTTAATGTAAAAATTCAAATTTATATTTGATACCATAAAAATATTGTTGGCTTTTTTAAATGTTAAAATTCAAATTTATATTTGATACCATAAAAATATTGTTGGCTTTTTGAATGTTAAAATTCCAATTTATATTTGATACCATAAAAATATTGTTGGCTTTTTTAAATGTTAAAATTCAAATTTATATTTGATACCATAAAAATATTGTTGGCTTTTTTAAATGTTAAAATTCAAATTTATATTTGATACCATAAAAATATTGTTGGCTTTTTTAATGTAAAAATTGAAATTTATATTTGATACCATAAAAATATTGTTGACTTTTTTAAATGTTTAAATTCAAATTTATATTTGATACTATAAAAATATTGTTGGCTTTTTAAATGTAAAAATCAAATTTATATTTTAATCTATAAAAATATTGTTGGCTTTTTGAATGTTAAAATTCAAATTAATATTTTATGCCATAAAAATACTGTTGGCTTTTTGAAATGTTAAAATTCAAATTTGAATTTGATACCATACAAATATTGTTGGCTTTTTTAAATGTTAAAATTCAAATTTATATTTGATACCATAAAAATATTGTTTGCTTTTTTAAATGTTAAAATTCAAATTTATATTTGATACCATAAGAATATTGTTGGCTTTTTTAAATGTTAAGATTCAAATTTATATTTGATACCATAAAAATATTGTTGGCTTTTTTAAATGTTAAAATTCAAATTTATATTTGATACCATAAAAATATTGTTGGCTTTTTTAAATGTTAAGATTCAAATTTATATTTGATACCATAAAAATATTGTTGGCTTTTTTAAATGTTAAAATTCAAATTTATATTTGATACCATAAAAATATTGTTGGCTTTTTTAAATGTTAAAATTCAAATTTATATTTGATACCATAAGAATATTGTTGGCTTTTTTAAATGTTAAGATTCAAATTTATATTTGATACCATAAAAATATTGTTGGCTTTTTTAAATGTTAAAATTCAAATTTATATTTGATACCATAAAAATATTGTTGTCTTTTTTAATGTTAAAATTCAAATTTATATTTGATACCATAAGAATATTGTTGGCTTTTTTAAATGTTAAGATTCAAATTTATATTTGATACCATAAAAATATTGTTGGCTTTTTTAAATGTTAAAATTCAAATTTATATTTGATACCATAAAAATATTGTTGGCTTTTTTAAATGTTAAGATTCAAATTTATATTTGATACCATAAAAATATTGTTGGCTTTTTTAAATGTTAAAATTCAAATTTATATTTGATACCATAAAAATATTGTGTGCTTTTTTAAATGTTAAAATTCACATTTATATTTGATACTATAAAAATATTGTTGTCTTTTTTAAATGTTAAAATTCCAATTTATATTTGATACCATAAAAATATTGTTGGCTTTTTTAAATGTTAAAATTCAAATTTATATTTCATACCATAAAAATATTGTTGGCTTTTTGAATGTTAAAATTCAAATTTATATATGATACCATAAAAATATTGTTTGTTTTTTTTAATGTTAAAATTCAAATTTATATTTGAGACCATAAAAATATTGTTGGCTTTTTTAAATGTTAAAATTCCAATTTATATTTGATACCATAAAAATATTGTTGTCTTTTTTAAATGTTAAAATTCAAATGTATATTTGATACCATAAAAATATTGTTGGCATTTTTAAATGTTAAAATTCCAATTTATATTTGATACCATACAAATATTGTTGTCTTTTTTAAATGTTAAAATTCAAATTTATATTTGATACCATAAAAATATTGTTGGCTTTTTTAAATGTTAAAATTCAGATTTATATTTGATACCATAAAAATATTGTTGGCTGTTTTAAATGTTAAAATTCAAATTTATATTAGATACCATAAACATATTTTGGCTTTTTTAAAAGTAAAAATTCAAATTTATATTTGATACCATAAAAATATTGTTGGCTTTTTTAATGTTAAAATTCAAATTTATATTTGATACCATAAAAATATTGTTGGCTTTTTTAAATGTTAAGATTCAAATTTATATTTGATACCATAAAAATATTGTTGGCTTTTTTAAATGTTAAAATTCAAATTTATATTTGATACCATACAAATATTGTTGGCTTTTTTAATGTAAAAATTCAAATTTATATTTGATACCATAAAAATATTGTTGGCTTTTTTAAATGTTAAAATTCAAATTTATACTTGATAACATAAAAATATTGTAATCTTTTTTAAATGTTAAAATTCAAATTTATATTTGATACCATAAAAATATTGTTGGCTTTTTTAAATGTTAAAATTCAAATTTATTTTTGATACCATAAAACTATTGTTGGCTTTTTTAAATGTTAAAATTCAAATTTATATTTGATACCAGAAAAATATTGTAATCTTTTTTAAATGTTAAAATTCAAATTTATATTTGATACCATGAAAATATTGTTGGCTTTTTTAATGTTAAAATTCAAATTTATATTTGATACCATAAAAATATTGTTGGCTTTTTAAATTGTTAAAATTCAAATTTATATTTGATACCATGAAAATATTGTTGGCTGTTTTAAATGTTAAAATTCAAATTTGTATTTGATACCATACAAATATTATTGGCTTTTTTTAATGTAAAAATTCAAATTTATATTTGATACCATGAAAATATTGTTTGCTTTTTTAAATGTTAAAATTCAAATTTATATTTGATACCATGAAAATATTGTTGGCTTTTTTAATGTTAAAATTCAAATTTATATTTGATACCATAAAAATATTGTTGGCTTTTTTAATGTTAAAATTCAAATTTATATTTGATACCATAAAAATATTGTTGGCTTTTTGAATGTTAAAATTCAAATTTATATTTGATACCATAAAAATATTGTTGGCTTTTTTAAATGTTAAAATTAAATTTTATATTTGATACCATGAAAATATTGTTGGCTGTTTTAAATGGATAAATTCAAATTTGTATTTGATACCATAAAAATATTGTTGGCTTTTTTTAATGTAAAAATACAAATTTATATTTGATACCATGAAAATATTGTTGGCTTTTTAATGTTAAAATTCAAATTTATATTTGATACCATAAAAATATTGTTGGCTTTTTTAAATGTTAAAATTCAAATTTATATTTGATACCATAAAAATATTGTTGGCTTTTTTAATGTAAAAATTCAAATTTATATTTGATACCATAAAAATATTGTTGGCTTTTTTAAATGTTAAAATTCAAATTTATATTTGATGCCATAAAAATATTGTTGGCTTTTTTAAATGTTAAAATTCAAATTTATATTTGATACCATAAAAATATTGTTGGCTTTTTGAATGTTAAAATTACAATTTATATTTGATGCCATAAAAATATTGGTGGCTTTTTTAAATGTTAAAATTCAAATTTATATTTGATACCATAAAAATATTGTTGGCTGTTTTAAATGTTAAAATTCAAATTTATATTTGATACCATAAAACATTTGTTGGCTTTTTTAAATGTTAAAATTCAAATTTATATTTGATACCATAAAAATATTGTTGGCCTTTGTAATGTTAAAATACAAATTTATATTTGATACCATAAAAATATTGTTGTCTTTTTTAAATGTTAAGATTCAAATTTATATTTGATACCATAAAAATATTGTTGGCTTTTTTAAATGTTAAAATTCAAATTTATATTTGATACCATAAAAATATTGTTGGCTGTTTTAAATGTTAAAATTCAAATTTATATTTGATACTATAAAAATATTGTTGGCTTTTTTAAATGTTAAAATTCAAATTTATATTTGATACCATAAAAATATTGTTGACTTTTTTAAATGTTGAAATTCAAATTTATATTTGATACCATAAAAATATTGTTGGCTTTTTTAAATGTTAAAATTCAAATTTATTTTTGATACCATAAAAATATTGTTGGCTTTTTTAAATGTTAAAATTCAAATTTATATTTGATACCATAAAAATATTGTTGGCTTTTTTAAATGTTAAGATTCAAATTTATATTTGATACCATAAAAATATTGTTGGCTTTTTTAAATGTTAAAATTCAAATTTATATTTGATACCATAAAAATATTGTTGGCTGTTTTAAATGTTAAAATTCAAATTTATATTTGATACCATAAAAATATTGTTGGCTTTTTTATATGTTAAAATTCCAATTTATATTTGATACCATAAAAATATTGTTGGCTTTTTGAAATGTTAAAATTCAAATTTATATTTGATACCATAAAAATATTGTTGGCTTTTTTAAATGTTAAAATTCAAATTTATATTTGATACCATAAAAATAATGTTGGCTTTTTTAAATGTTAAAATTCAAATTTATATTTGATACCATAAAAATATTGTTGGCTTTTTTAAATGTTAAAATTCAAATTCATTGATTTTTTTAAAAGTGCCATCCTATTTATTTTTTATTTACATTCTATTGTTGAAAATTTCTCCACTGAAAGGTAGAGGCTAACAAGGATTTTGCAACAATGGTTTGTTGCGACCTGTGACTAGGTAAAAATTGTAGAACCTTGTCGGTCTGGTAATAAGGGTAACGATTCAATTTCCTTCAACTCCAATCCCAAACTGAAATCACAACCAAAATTCAGTTCACTCCATCCCTCTTATAATCCAGTTAGCCAATCAAATAAGTTAAATGTAACATCTACCAATATAAAAAGAGGCATCGCCCACACAAAAGGTTTTTGCTGCCACTCTTCCTGAGAGTCGCAGGTAAGTGCTTCAAGTTTTCTCAACACTATAAAAATAAAGGAAATTTTAAATCCGGGGACATTTACTTATACATTATATATTTTTAAAAAGGACACCTCCACTTACTAATAATAATGATATTATTTAGAAAGCTATTCTTAACATGAGAAATTGGTCCCTGCTAACTAATTTGTACTTTCACCTAACAATTGAAACAAAAATAGGCATTTTAGACAAAAAAGAAAAAATGAGGTCAAAATCAAATGCATCACCAATGATTGTTACCAAACGCAACATAAGTAACTCTTCTACCTACTGTGATGAGTTTGTTTTATATTTTAACTTATTTTGAAGCGTTTATTTACTTGAAAAAAATTCGTGCTGAATCTCACATTAGAATTAGAAAAATTGGCTGATATAAAACATCTATGATTTAAGTCCCGATAATCATTTAAAAATCAATAATTAAACAAAATACTGGTAGAAAACCACCAAATACATGTCACAATTACACTTTGTACGTTATCTTTGGTTTATTAAATTGTTAAGTGGAAGTACAGAATAGTTAACAACATATCGGATATAATACCCATCGAAAAAACAAAGCAAAAACTGATATGACCTCCTCTCTACAGATATTATCGATTGATTACTGGTGTTGAACTGTTGAAGTTGGTGCTCGTTTTACGTTAAATTTATACAGAAAATATGCACTTGTTCAGTCCATGGGCTTCCCCTTTGTATATGCTGCAGTTAGTAATAATATACCCCTTGTTCAGTCCATGGGCTTCCCCTTTGTATATGCTGTAGTTAGTAATAATATGCCCCTTGTTCAGTCCATATGATCCCAAAACATGGGACTATCGACGACTTAATGCCATGACGGTACCTGATCGTTATCCAATCCCTCATATACAGGATTTTTCTTCCCTTCTGCATGATTGTAAGACTTTCTCCAAACCAGATTTAGTTGAGGCTCACCATCAGATTTCAGTGAATCCGGCTGACTGTGGTAACAAATCCATTTGGAGCGTTTGAATTTTTATCTATACTTTCAGCTTACAGATTTAAATATTTATTATTTCATTCTTTTTTTTTCGGATATTTTAAAGCTGTTGAAACGTAGTTGCAAAAATAAAGTCAATTTTTTTTAAAGGAGTAAATTACGTTTGGTTAGATTGTAAAGTTTTACAACTATTGTTTCTATATTAAATTTCTGCTAGTTGGTGATGATTAATTAATGTGTTCATTTTATGTAAATTTGTAAAAGTGATCCCCATTCTAAAATTTAAAATATTAACATTAAAAATACAAAAGAATTCTACAGCGAAATAATAGGCAATATAAATATATATATATATATATATATATATATATATATATATATATATATATATATATATATATTTGGCAAAACCTAAATGTCAGGGTAAATAATGTAATTTTAGATTTTTGATGCGTCTTTAAAATAGAGTTTATAGATCGACCTTTAAACATATTGCGTTTTAAGATAAACATTATTACGTACTAAACTGTAATTTCGAAAATGATTATATTTTTAAAATTACGTAAATTCACCGAATGAAAAGTTATTTATAGGTAAAATAACTTTTTCGAAAAGTTAGGTAAAATTGCATAAAGTAGACAATGAAGATTTAACACACTCGGAACGCAAACTTTAGAGTAAACCAACATTTGTAATCTTTTTTCTAAAAATACAAAAGCAGTTGTTCAATTCGATGAGTTTTCGTAATTTTTTCGTATTTTAAATTGGATTGCAGTAAAAATGTTTTTAATGTTTAAAATTATTTTAAAAGGTAAAAAAAAACTTACCTTTCATTTCAGGAATCCAATGCAATGTGTTCAAAACAGAAAATTAAAAAAAAATGAATTCGTTTTTTTTTTTTATTATTTCAAAACAGAAAAATTGTTTTGTTTGTTATGATTTCTTTAGTAAATTGATACAACTTTTGTTTTGTGTGTTCAATTCATTAAGAAATAAAATATATGAAAATATAAAAGAATCAAAATTGAAAGATGAAAAACACGATTTAAACGTGAAATTATTTAAAAAGAAAATCAACTGCTAAAGAACAAAGGATTTAGGTCATCATGAAACGGTGTAATCATTATTTTGTTCCTCGTGTAAAAATGTCCATTTATTAGTTAAATGTGCCGAATTGTTTTTCTATCAAGTTGAGATTATTTTTGTGAATATTTAAGGTTTGTTGCAATTCATTTGGTAAAAATTATTTTTTTAAATAAATTTATAAAAAAATATGAAGATTTATTTTTTTTAAATTCATTTTTTTTAATAGAATTTATTTGTCAATACTCAAGGTTTATTTCGATTTGTTTTGTAAAATTATTTTTTTATTATACAATTTATTAAAAAAATATATGAAGATATTTATTTTGTAAAATTCATTTTTATATACAATTTATTAAAAAAAAATATGAAGATACGAAAACCAAGATGGTTTCTAAGATTTAACATTTCATTATTTTTTTAATTAACATTTAAGATGAGAAGAGAAGAATTTTATTCACCATTACCTGCTGATCAGCGCAGTTAGTCGAGGCACACACTATTTGGGGGGGGGGTAGCTGTGCATGAACGTCTGGAGCATACTTTTTCACTCACATCTCTCTCGCCACTCTGAAATCGACGAAACCATCTCCCAATTTTACTGACATCAATATTTAAAAAAAAAAGCTTGTGTATATATTATTTCAAATAAATAAATTGTTTATTATTTTTAAAAGAAAGCTCTGCTTATTAACTTCTGTTAACTTCTGAAATACTGATATTATTGTTTACGTATTGTTTGCGTAGTAACATCGGTGATTAGCCTTCGGGTCAAGATCAAAGTGTAGTATCTGTTCTCTCAGTTACTAAACTTTCCGCCACCGGGCTTTCGGGCTAGGTTAAGGTGTTTTCATACTAACTTTCGTTAGCAAGGACCGACCCCTCCTTTGGGGAGTCAGGACCTAAAGGACCGACTCCACATTTGTGGGAGCTTGGACCTGGAAACCGATCCCCTTTTTTGGGAGACTGGAATCTCGGGACCAACACCACTAGCTGGTAGTTGAGACCTGCTTTTGTTGTTTTTTTTGCATGCGTTTTTTCTTCGTTCCGGTCTCTTCCCTCTAGAGACAGGGGATGGTCTAATTTCTCCACACTTAATTGCCTGAGCAGCACTCTGACCTGCCAGGCCCGAACTTTGTTTATCTTCGCTGCTCTCCCAGTGGATCGAGCAGACAGGGTTCTCTTTCTCGCTTCCGTTGGGGTAGTTAGTGGGTAGGGTGACGTGGGGTAGGGCGGGTGCTTCGTTTCTGCTCCCCTCTGTGGGCAGGGATGCCTATCCCCTCTTTCTCTTAATTGCGACGCGGCACTCTGACCCGCTAGCACCCACTACGTCTTTCTTCTCTGCTCTCCCCCCTCGCGGGGGGATCTGAGCTGCTAACCCAACATCCCCGTGAGGGAAAGTCAAAAACTCTAATTTCTTCAAAGTCCGCTCCTCCCCCTCCTCCCCCTCCATTCCCCTGGGTTTTCTTTTCCCCCACTACACTTTGGTCCGCGCCAGCGGCCAGTGCAACCGCCACGATGCCAGGCAGGAGGGGTACGTCACCCCAAATGCGCAGCATCTCAACTGCCAACGACTCCCTATGTGAGGGAGCTGATGCATCTCCCGGCGAGACGGCGCCAGGAAACAAGGTAGGGCCCCGGCGCGCGGCGACCTTGGAAGAAAGCGGGAGGGTAGGGCCGCAGCCCGCGGCGACCCCCCCAAAAAGCACCTGCAACCGCTCCCCACGAGGGCAACCCAGCGGAAAAAGCTGCCGTTAAATCACTAGCTGGGGAAAATGCAGAACCCAGCCAACCATCTGCACCCCAGGACGGCAGAACCAAGGGAGGAAGACCGGGGAACCCATCCCCCGCTCCCCCAAAGGGCGACTCCCCAACAGAAAAGGAGGAAAACAGCACCGCGGACCAAACCGAAGCGCTAGATGAAGATGTAATAGCCTCCATCTGCTCACTATTTGGCGGGGAAGACAGTGATTGGCCCCCCAACACTCCCCAAGACGACTAAATACGGAAAAGGGGTGACTCTCCGGCCAGTGGTAACAAAAGCAAGCTGGAAGGAGAAACACCCGTGACAGTACTCACCAAGGCTCCAGCTGGGAACACGGCACCAGAAGGGGAGACACTTCCATCCCCCAAGGGGACAGCCACCCAGCAAAGGAAGAAAATAAGAAAGGGGAGCGGCCCGGAGAGCAAACCAAGCCAGGACGAAACAACGCCAAAGACACAATGGCCTACTTTGCCTGGTAACGGCCCAGTTCCGAAACCAAAAATGCCCATAACAAGAGAGAGCCCCACAACACCAGCTACGCCCCCCAACCCGAGTCCAGCTGACACCCACCAGGATGGAGGACCGGCATGGGGCCCCAAAGAGCAGCAAGGGAAGTTGACGCCCGAAGACTACAGAGCACTCTTCGACTCCACTTACAAGGAGTATACCCAGGGGAACAACATCCAACCCCTCCCGGGTCAAGTGGAAGTTCTGGAGAAAAGAGTGCTCTCGCTGATAACTTCAGACACCAAGACAAGGGGTCTGATGGGCGTCAACAAGGACACCATGATGAACGTGTTGCTGGAACAGAACATTCCCGCCAACTACATCTGTAGAAGGAGTTACGCACAGTGGGATGGTCTGCTCCCCACCTCCGAAGACGCAGTCAGGCTGTCCAGGACCTGCCATCAGAGCAGGAACATAAAGCTCCAACCCATCTATATGAACAAGAGGAGAGCAAATGTTTCTGCTCTAAACGTCCCCTGCTATATGGAGGCCAAACAACTGGGGGCTATCCTAAGCCAGTATGGAGACGTAGAGGAAGTCACCCCAGTCCGCGGATTAAGAAACATCATGACCGGGGACTACAAAGTACAGATGGTCCTGGACAAGGCTGGATTCTACGCCATCCCAGCCACACTCAAGTTCGGAGAGTGGACACTCTCCCTTATAGTGGAAGGGAGGAGGCCCCATTGCTGGCTGTGCACACAACAAGGGCATATGGCGAAGGACTGTCCGAAGAGGAATGGAGGGAAAAAGCCCACAAAAGCGGCGGGAACAAGCATGACAACAAATCAAGCCGCTGCTCCCGCGCCGGCCGCAAATCCTCCAGAGGCACCAACAGACTGGGTGACGGTCGTAAAGAAAGGCAAGATCAACAAACAGCCATCCTTGCAGACAGTCACCCAAGACCAAGAACAACCGAAGAGCGAGACGGAGAAAATGGACACACAGACACCCTCCTCCTCAAACAAGAGGAAACTACCAGAATCTGAGGAGGAGGCCGCGTCAGAGGCAGAGGAAGAGACAACAACAGTCTCTATGGCCCTGCGCAACAGAGATCAGGAAGGCCAGGAGGAGGAAAAGCCGCAAGACACGCGCAAACCCTCCTACCCCCACTGAGACTGAGAAGGACTCCCTCGCAACAACAACACAGGATGAGCCCCCTGTGATCCCAACACCCCAGCAACCCGAACAACCTTCCCCCTCTCCTATAAAGGCCCCAAGAAACTCTTCCCGCCCCTCATCCCGTGACAGGAGCCAAAAAGAAGAAAACGAGTAGGCTACCCCCTCCCCAAGCGCTCAGCCTCCCCATCAACCAAAAGAGGTCCCCTCCCCCACTCCCAAAGTCCGCACTGAACGGACCAAAAAGCTCCCCTTCCTGCCAGGAAGCAGGATTTGTGAAACAGACCCTCTCCAACCGGCTCCGGACCTTAAAGGACAACAGAAGGTCCGGTACAATAAACTTAAAAACTTTGAAAAAGTCGGTGGAGACCTAGTAACAGACCCCACTAAATTCAAGGACGCTTCCTTGTTGACCACTTTCGTTAGGGTCAACAAGGACGCTAGGACTGGAGGAATGTGGGCAATGATTAAGGCAGCGAAGAATGCAATCCCAGGCCAGCAGCTGGTGGATAGGGACCATCCTTCACTGACCAACATTTTCTTTAAATGTGAGGGTAGAATCCCCATGTATGTACACCCATCGCTATACAGGGCACTCAAACTAACCTTCCCCCTGGACGTGGGGGGCGTGGCCAAGGATGGATCACCTTCATCGGATTTACTTACCGGCAGCCTTGGCAAGGCCTGCCATGTCCTCACTGCCAAGGATTTCAAACCCATCTGTGACAGTGCTTGAGGTAAGTGATCATGTCTTTGAACTTGGCTACATTGAATGTGAGGGGCATCAGGTGTCGAAGCAAGGCCTCGCGCGTTGTGAGAGACTTGGTGTCCCTCAAGGTAGATATTGCCGCTATCCAGGAGACCCACTTTGTTTGTGACGGGGATTGTCAGGTGCTGGTAAACAATTACGATGTCTACTCAGCATATGGCAATACCTATAGTCGTGGAATCTCCTTGCTAGTGAGTCGCACCCTGTCAGCGTCGGTGAATGTTGTTCACGCAGGCGAGGACGGGCGGGCGCTTGTTGTTGATGTTGCTGTTAATTGTAGTGTTTTTCGGATTGTTGCTGTTTATGCTCCCAATGCTTCTGTAGAGAGGGCAACCTTTTTTCGACGGTTGGAGGGCTTCTTAGTGGATCCGGAACGGTTAGTTTTAATGGGGGATTGGAATGCAATCCTTGATCCCAAAATAGATAAGGTCGGGGGGACTAGCGGGTCGGCGTGGTGTGACAGCAGTCTGTCTGACCTGATGGCCTCGTGCGATCTCGTCGACAGATTTCGTCTGGATCATCCGGGGCGGGAGATGTTGACGTGGCATCCTGTAGTGCCTTCCCATCCAAGCACTTACTTGGATCGGATGTTAGTTAGAAGAGGCGATGTAGACTTCCTATCTTGCCCCACGTTCCACTTGCTAGGACACTCGGACCATAAACTTGTTATGGCCCATTTGAGCTTAAGTGCTAGGCCTAAACTGGCCGGATACTGGAAGTTCAACAGCACCTTGTTGGAGCTGGAGGACTACCGGTTGAAGGTCACTGAGCTAATTCAGCGGGCTTTAGTGGGGGCGGTTACAGGGAGTAAGTGGTGGGTTAGTCTCAAGGCCAAAATTAGGCGCTTCTCTGTCCAGTATAGCCAACGCCTCACGATAGATAAGGCTAAGGCAAAGAAGCGTTTAGAGGATAAGCTGACCCGGGCGGTGGAGGGGGGGACCCCCTAGAGTTAGCACTAGCTAAACAAGATCTCAACCGCTTGGCTAGCGAGCGGTATGAAGGTCAAGTAGTTAGGGCTAGGTTAAACAAAGTTTCTAACGAGGCTGTGAATGTTGACACTGTTGAGCGTAAGGCTGCTTTAAGGCGCGGTTCAGATGGGTACCTTCGTATAGTACATAACCTGGAAGGACACCCCTTAGTATCGACTCGGGAGATCTGCGAGGGGTTTCGGGAGCATCTATCGGTGTGCTTCACCCAACTACCCGGACTCAGGGTTGATGAGTTTGGCAGCTATTTGGCTGACTTGCCCCGCCTCACGGCGGCTCGGGCGGCTAGCTGTGATGGTCTTATTACTGAACATGAGGTCATTACTGCGTTGAAGCAGGTCGGCTATAACAAATCCCCGGGGCTTGATGGTTTACCCTACGAGTTTTACTTGAGGCTGTCGCCCATGTTGGTCCCTATTCTGAAGGATATGTTCAACCATTGGTTTGCCCAGGGTTCCATCCCTGGACAGGTGACCAAGGGTGTGATCACATTGCTGAGGAAAGGTCAACGGCATGGTGGGAGGGAAAACTTTGATGATTTTAGGCCCTTGACTCTGCTAAACACAGAGTTAAAGATTTTGGCAAAGATTCTTGCGAATCGCTTGCAGGTTGTCATCACTGACTTGATCGAACCGGACCAGACTTATGCTGTGAAGGGGAGATCGATTCAAGACAATTTGCACTTGATACGCTCGATCATAGAGGGGACAGAAGACGACGCCGAAGCCGCGCTGATCAGTTTGGATCAGTCCAAGGCATTCGATAGGGTCGACCATCGGTTCCTAGGATCTGTGCTAGAGGCCGCCGGATTTAATCCGGACTTCCGCAAGTGGATCTTTGTTCTGTATGACAGGCCGACGGTAGCGGTGCAGATCAACGGTAAGCTGTCGGAGTCATTCGCTGTTTCTTGGTCGGTGCGACAGGGTTGTCCGCTGTCGCCTCTGTTGTATGTCCTGGCGTTGGAACCCCTCCTTCGCAAGTTAAGGGACGAGGCGGCTACACCAGTCCTGCGCGGAATAGCTCTCCCTGGAGGCACACGAGCCAGGGTTTCCGCGTTCGCCGATGACGTCACCATGTTCGTGTCTTGCCTCACGGACGTTCAAGCGGTGGTCGAGGCGCTCGCTCGATACGAAGAAGTAACAGGGGCCATCTTCAACCGTAGCAAGTCTGTTGGCCTGCGGTTGGGGGCCTGGACCGGGGTAAACTCGCTTCCAGGTATTTTCAGCTGGACCGATGGACCGGTCCGCATTCTCGGTGTCTGGTTTGGACCGGGACTTCAGCTGGAAAAGAATTGGTCGGAAGTACAGTCTAAGGTTAAATCGTCAGTAAAGACTTGGATTGGAAGGAAATTGTCCTTGAAGAGTCGGGCGGAGGCGTGTGCTACATACGTCTTTCCGCTCATCCTTTACCGTTTGTCTGTACTTCCTCTCCCTGCAGAACGACTAACCTGTTTACAAGGGCGCCTCGATTCACTTTTGTGGAACGAGGGTAAGCATTATGTCTGCAGAGAGGTCTGTGTTCAAAGTCCGAGCGAGGGAGGCCTGGGTCAGCCCAGTCTCTTATGTCATAGAAACGCCGAGAGATTGGCTTTCCTGGGTCGTTCGCTTGAAGGAGACGCTCCTTGGGTCCCTGTGGTTGAGAACTCGTTTCCCAATCTCAAACCCAACCCTTCGGTAGAAGGTCGTCGTAGACTGAAGGGGGAGTCCAAGTTCTTCTCCGAATGCCGAACCGCTCTTAGAGCTTTGCCGGGGACCAATGTCCTCGATCAGCCAAGGAAGAAACTGTATCGGGATTTAGTGGAGGGGACCGCGAAGGATCCACTTTGTAGGTGGATGGGATGGTCGATGGAGGTTGTCCGTTCTCAATGGTGTTGGGCGCCGGGACGGGAGGTTCTGAATAACTCGGAATTCTCCCTGACTTGGCGACTGGTCCGAAATGCGCTGCCCCTCTTCGACGTACTTTTCCGGTATAAAGAACATACCAGTCGCTTCTGTCCGTGCTGTGACGAACGCGAGCCCGAAACAATCGAGCACGCGTTTTTTAGTTGCAGCCGGATACAGCCCCTATTAAAGTACGTCGAGGGGGTAACAGCTCGCATCGATGCCGTGTGTCTGCTCGATCTCGATGTAGGAACTTTTGTGTACAACATGGAGCCGCCGTTCCCCAGGGAGGAAAGTTTGGTTTTCCTGGCGATCCTAGCAGTAGCGCGCATGACCATTTGGATCACGCGCCTCAAGTTGGTCCACGAAGGGACATCTGTTCCTGATCGGGATCTGATCGTTTACTTTAAACATTTGCTTAAAGTAAAGATCAGATGCGATTGGAAGAGGTTGCCTAGAGTGGAATTTGACAAGAGGTGGGTGCACAGCACTAGTTTGTGCATCCGTCGAGGAGCCAAGTTTCAATACGTGTTCCCTCCTTAGGCATGGCATGGGTGGTGCTGGGTCCTACGGAACCCATCCCGCCTAGGTTAGCATTATAAGTTCAGTAAAGTAACTCTTGACTGGTGGTACAAATGAGATCCTGTTCCTGATTTTATTTTTTGGTATTAGAGAACCTCTGAGTCTGCCCAAACCCCCTGCTCCTCATCTTTATTTTCTGATGCCCCCGGTCATCCCCCTACTCAGAGGTCACCTTCCTACCCCCTCCATCCGTTGCTTTATTTTCTCCCACCTCCATTAAGGCGACTTCCCCAAACCCCATTAGGGATGCTCTGCTTGTTTTCGGTTCCCCGGAAAACAGTGGGGGATCTAGCCACATAGAATAGTACAGGGGGGTCTTACTAACAACACATTAGTAGTTTTTTCCTTTTTTTTGAAATGAACATTTTCATTAGTTTTTTCCCACTCCACGAACATTTTATGCCAATTAATTCAAGAACTCTTTCTAATGAAATCGAACTTTATTTTCTCACACACACACACACACACACACACACACACACACACACACACACACAAAAAAATGCACACACAACATACAGAAATGAATATACAAATTGTACATAGTTAAATTTTACATTGAACGCTGGGGTTATTAGTTAGATTAGGATCCACAGAGTGATTGAGGTATTTTGGTAAATGTTGCCAGTCAAGAGTAAGACTTCAAAGTCTCATCTGTTACATAGTCAAAAAGACCCTGTAGCCTGCCCCTCCCAATTTCTTGTAGGGCATTGTGCCTAATTTTGTTGAATTGAATTTTTTGTACGTCTTTTATGTTCAATTTTTTCTTTCTCAATAAAATATATAAACAAGATCAAAGTGTAGTATCTGTTCCGGCAGATACTGCAGGCTATGACTAGCTATGACTAGCAAAGACCAGATGTGGGGGCAACCCCACATGCTTGACCATTAACCAGCTCCCATTTCCCACCTCTCGGGAGCTGGTCCCCCTTTTCCCTTCCCCCTCCCTTCACTCCTCACATTAAAAATCGGCCTTGTGCCTAATTTGCTCGGTGGGGGAGCAAATAAATACCATCTGTTCCGGCAGATACTGCACTTAAGATAATTTGTACCAGTCAATGGAGTGAAAACCCTCTATACTGGGACAATTATTATTTTTGGTAACCAGAGTGACCCCTTTTAGGGGAGCTGGTTTTTACCTCACATTAAAAACGGCCTTGTGCCTAATTTGCTCAGTGGGGGAGCAAATAAACACCATCTGTTCCGGCAGATGCTGCAGGCTATGACTAGCTATGACTAGCAAAGACCAGATGTGGGGGCAACCCCACATGCCTGACCTTTAACCAGCTCCCATTTCCCACCTCTCGGGAGCTGGTCCCCTTTTTCCCTTCCCCCTCCCTTCACTCCTCACATTAAAAATTGGCCTTGTGCCTAATTTGCTCGGTGGGGGAGCAAATAAATACCATCTGTTCCGGCAGATACTGCACTTAAGATAATTTGTACCAGTCAATGGAGGGGAAACCCTCTATACTGGGACAATTATTATTTTTGGTAACCAGAGTGCCCCCTTTTTGCCTACTTTTAGGGGAGCTGGTTTTTACCTCACATTAAAAACGGCCTTGTGCCTAATTTGCTCAGTGGGGGAGCAAATAAATACCATCTGTTCCGGCAGATGCTGCACTTAAGATAGTTTGTGCCGGTCAATGGAGGGGAAACCCTCTATACTGGGACAATTATTATTTTTGGTAACCAGAGTGCCCCTTTTTGCCTACTTTTAGGGGAGCTGGTTTTTACCTCACATTAAAAACGGCCTTGTGCCTAATTTGCTCGGTGGGGGAGCAAATAAATACCATCTGTTCCGGCAGATACTGCAAGCTATGACTAGCTATGACTAGCTATGACTAGCAAAGACCAGATGTGGGGGCAACCCCACATGCCTGACCTTTAACCAGCTCCCATTTCCCACCTCTCGGGAGCTGGTCCCCTTTTTCCCTTCCCCCTC
>NC_136527.1:120855686-120965686 GCF_053919585.1 Euprymna scolopes
ACAGTGGATTCGGCTAGACGGGTGTTTTTCGTGAAAGATTGGCGAGGGGGGACCAGAGATTGGAGTTCAGACGAGCACCTGCCATGTAAATAACGATAAAACAAGGATAGGCTCGCAACGTCTCTTCTGTTGGAGAGAGGTTGCAGGGTAGAGAAAAGGGCATCCCCCACTAAGCCACGAAGTCTATTTTGTACTCTGTCAAGGCAGGATAGGCTGTTTTTAGCAGCTCCTGCTCAGATATGGAAACAGTATTCCATCCTTGGACGTACTTGGCTTTTATATAGATAGAGAATTGCATCAGTAGTGAGATATCTTCTGGAGCGGTAGAAGGATCCCACCATCTTTCCAGCGACCTTGGTAACAGACTTGATGTACGTGTTCCATTTCAGATCAGGAGTAAAGGTCAAACCCAGAAGCTTGTCAAAACACGGGGCCTCACCCAGACGAGAGCCATCCATCACAATTGATGGCAGATGGGGATCAGAGCGTTGCTGATGTAAGGATAGGAGTTTGGTTTTGGATGCATTAAAGGTAACCAGCCACATCTTCCCCCACTAAACCATGCGCTCGAGATCAGAGGAGAGAGAATCAGAGAGAACTTTGTCATTAACAGCCTTTGATGTGTTACCGTAGATGGTCGTGTCATCAGCATAGATGTCAACGAATGATTTAAGTATGTGTTTAGGGAGGTCATTGATGTAGATCAGGAAGAGAGTTGGGCCCAGGATTGACCCCTGAGGGACTCCAGCATTTATATTGCAGGCCTCTGATTTTTGTCCATCTACTACTACTCTTATGAGCCTATCAGAGAGAAATGATTTAATGATTGAGAAAACATTTCCAGTTATACCGTAGCTGGAAATCTTGTGAAGTAGACCCTTATGCCATACCTTGTCGAAGGCCTTTGATATGTCAAGAGCAATTGCCCTAGAAAGGAAGCCTTTGTCAAGAGATTCACTAATCCTGTGGGATATAACCGTCAGCACATCTGCGGTAGATCTTGCAAAGCGGAAACCATATTGTGTCTCACTAAGAAGGTTATTCCTGCTGAGGTGGTTGACTACTTCTCTATTTAATATGGATTCCAGCAACTTACTTATAACACACAGGAGGCTTATTGGTCTGTACTGAGAGAGAGATGACTTATCACCTGAATTCTTAAATACAGGGCAAACTGATGAGGTCTTCCAGGGAGTCGGAAAGCACTTCTCCTTAAGGCAGCGCTTAAACAGTTTCGTAAGTATGGGAGCAAGTTCTGGTTGAAGCTTTTTTAACACTATAATTGGGATTATATTATATCATAACTCTTTGAAAATGAAAGGAAAAAATACACTATAATTGGGATTATATTATATTATATTATAACTCTTTGAAAATGAAAGGAAAAAATACACTATAATTGGGATTATATTATATTATATTATAACTCTTTGAAAATGAAAGGAAAAAATAATCCCTGGTTTGGCTAAACTGCACAAGTGCTTAATTTTCGTTCTCTTCTATTTACCTGGATAAGTTTTTAGTGTTTTCACTCATTTTAAAGTGTTCATTCGTCTTCAAAAACTAAGTGTTATATGATAACAATAAAAATCGAAAATAAAAACACGGGTAAAAATCAATTAATGTCACAGTGATATTTAGTTGCTGGATTTTTACATCTTTGAAGCCTCAATAATGGCTAAAAAATAGAAAATTATGCCAAAAAATTGTAAAAAAAAAGGTTTTTACCATTTTTTGTGCATAATTAATGTCACGGTGATATTTAATTGGGTTGATTTTTACCATTATTTTTAATCATTTTCGAGTTTTGCACGATTATCGAGACTCTAAACACACAGTAATAATAAACTATATGCACACACACGCAAATAATATGGGGAGGGGTTCATTTACCAATTCCATACTTTCACCTAATCAGTTAGTATTAAAAGATATCGTAATTAATTTGTTGGGCATTTTTTTACAATTGACAAGAAGGAAATTGTGTTATAAAAAAAATTATGAAAAAATGTTATCAAAGGCAATGTAAATAAATCTTTTGATTACCTGGATAAGATTTTGGTTTTTCAACTCATTTTGAAGTATTTATTCAATTTGAAAAAAAAAAAACAACTAGAAATTAGCGGACATGTGTGAGTCGTGTGTTTGAAGTCTCGATAATCGCTCAAAATTAGAAATTTAAACAAAAAATGGTAAAAATCAATCCAATTCATATTACAATATTATTTACTTATTTTTTTTTAATTCATTTTCGAGTTTTGAATGATTATTGAGACTCCAAAAGGTGACAGCGTTATGTCTAATGTTGTCGTTTTAAAAATTACAATTTAAAATTAATGTTTAAAATTCCAGGAAACAACAAGTTTCTAAGATGTGAAAAATAGTTATAAAAGTGGGGGATCACTTTTCTTTATTAATTTCACGTAAAATGTCCACCTTTTTATGGAGATCAAACTATTGTGGCCTGGTAGACCAACACAAAACATACCTTTAAAAATTTAAAACATGTTTTCTCGGGGTTTTCGGGTGTGCTGAAAACGAATATCGCATTTAAAATTGGGTCCAGCAACTAGTTTTTATGATACTGAAAATATACTTTTCCGCATATATGTGCGCGCTTAGCAGTGTCAGAAATTTCGTGAAAATAGTGAATAATTCCACCCCATCTTTCCAAGCTTATAACTCCTCGAAAAATGTAATTCAAGCCCTAATTTTTTTTTTCAATTAAAGGAGTAAGGACCAAGGTTTTATTTAAAAAAAAAAAAAACAAAACAATGTGTTTTTTTTTTTTAAAAAGGTTTTAAACTTCGGACTTTACAGGTAAATTTCTAAAAAACTGATTTTTTTTTTTGTTTTAAATTTGAATATATTATTTATTGACCTTTTCTCTTCAATTTGTGATATATAAACCTATTAAACATAAATTAATTATTTACTTTTTAATAGACATTTCAAAATGAGAGGCGTAAATTATTCGACCCCCTATCTTTCTAAGCTTATAACTCCTCGAAAAATGTAATTCAAGCCCTAATTTTTTTTTCAATTAAAGGAGCAAGGACCAAGGTTTCATTAAAAAAAAAAAAAAAAGACAAAAAGAAAAAATGTGTTCTTATAAAATAAGGTTTTAAACTTCGGACTTTACAGGTAAATTTCTAAAAAACTGATTTTTTTTTTGTTTTAAATTTGAATATATTATTTATTGACCTTTTCTCTTCAATTTGTGATATATAAACCTATTAAACATAAATTAATTATTTACTTTTTAATAGACATTTCAAAATGGGGGGGGGCGTGAAAATGGGGGGGCGTGAAAATGGGGGGGCGTGAATTTAAAAAAAACGTTTGTCTAAAATATTATATTCGGTTTATTGGAAAGAACATAAAATTTCACATTGACCCTGAAAATATCGTAAAAATAGAATCAATAGAAAAATTTTGATAGATTTTTAAAATTTAAAAATTTAAAAATATTGAGTTTAAAAATTGAAAAATATTGAGTTCGGAAAATTCATTACTGTTTTAAAAAAAAAATAAAAATATTTTTATTACTTTTAAAACAACTGTAATAGTTTATTTTGGAAGTATAATCCATAAAGAAAATAAATAACCCACTTTTAACAGAGAAATTACGAGATTTTTATATTGTATTCGCAGTTTCGTGTTAGGGGTGTCAAAAATTCCTACAAAAATTCTGATACTGCTAGTGCGCGCTTGCACGTACAACAATGGCCAACACTTATAACATAAAGAATTACATTGCTTCATATACGGAAAATTTATTTGCGGAAAAGTTTAATAAATTCATGTTAAATTGTGTTCATTTTATGTTGAGCAAACCCCCACCCACCAAAAAAGTGGTCATTAAGTGGATGTTCATTTCACGTTAAATTAATATAGAAAAATGATCCCCCACTTTAAAACGTTTTTATTTCACACACAAAATAATAAAACCTGTTTATTTACGTCTTTGACGATAAATTTCAGAATTATTGACTTTGTGGTGCTATTTTTTAAATCGTATTTCCAAGTTTAATTGAATTTTTATGATTTTTTTTTCATTCAATTGTAAGGTACAGAATAGGTACAAAAGACCGTCCCCTCTTCATGTTAAGAATGGCTTTTTAAATAATAAAGTTAATATTTCAGCAAGGAGCAATAAGTGGCACTAGTACCGAATTTTTTGTTTTGTTTCTTTTCTTCAAAATGTTTCAAATCACACACACACGCACACACACACATAATAAATAATAAACTAACACACACACACACTCACACACACACACATATATATACATATATATACACGCAAACTAAATAAACACACACATTAATAATAAACTATAAAAACACACATCAAATAAAAATATTAGAGACAAACAAATAACAATTCTATACGTTTATGTAACAATTAAGTAAACAAAAGATACAGTAAAAAAATTCAACTAAAAACGAAGGAAACAACGTAAAGTGGAAAGACTATTAATTTAACATAAAATGAGCACCGACTTTATGGACACATTTTTGTGGGATGGGGGGAAACAATAAATAATAATAATAATAATAATAATAATAATAATAATAATAATAATAATAATAATAATAATAATACAGAAACGATAAATGTTAGACAACACAAAAATCAAATAATATGGGGGAGGGGGCTTTACCAATTCTGTACTTTCACCTAACAATTAAGTAAACAAAAAATACCGGAAAAATAATTCAACTAATAACGAAGGAAAATACCCGGAAGTGAATTGGAAACACTAATCGTAAAGATAACCGCAAATAAAAAAATTGAAAAATAAAAAACTATTTGTTCAAAAAATTTACAGATTTTCAAATATTTTTTTAATAAAAGACAAAATTTTATCAAAGTTACGAATAGACGAGAAACACAGAAACACACGAGCAAAAAAAAAAAACGAAAATAAAAACTTATTTTTAATTTTTTTTATTTTTCAATAAAAATTTTAAAAATTTCGATTCCAATTTTTCCATTTTTTTTGAAGGAAACAAAAATTTTTTTTTCAAAAACAAAAATGCGAGGAAAATCAATTTGATTTTCTTCAAATTTAAACAAATTTTGTTTCGGAAAACAAAAAATTTCATTTTCATTACAAAAAAATATTTTTCCAATTTTGTTGAAATGAAAGTCTAAAAAATCTTTTTCTTTTTTCATCGAATTAATTTTTTTAAAATTCAAATCAAAACAAATTAATTCAGGATGAATTAAATTTGAAAACCAAATTTTTTCATTAAAAAAATCAAAACGAATGCGGGATAAAAATGAATAATTCTTTAAATGTTGCAAATTTTCTTCAATTCGAAAAACGTTTAATTTTTCACAATTCTTTGAAAATAAATTAATTTGAAAATTTTCATCCAAAACCAAAATTTGTTCGTTTTTTTCAAACAAAGAATAAAAATTTGTTTTTGTTTCCAAAAAATTTTTCAATTCAAAAAACGGAAAAAATGTTTTTCTTTTTAAAAACAATAAATTTCTGTTTCCATGACATCCACAAACAACAAAAATGTTTTCTTTCGAAATAAAACAAAAGTCGCGAGGTTCGAAAGATTCATCGCTTGTGACAGAAAAAAATGGAAATTCAATTTTAATTTCGCCATTTTTTTTTATTTCGATCAGTGATTTATTGATTCGATCACAAACAAAAATATGTTCGTCTTTTTTGTTGACGAAAATCGAACTTATAAATCGATCATTTTTTGCTTCTGGTAAATCGAAACGCTTTTCTTTGCAAATATTTTGGATTTTACTTTTAACTTTTTCAAACGTGACGAATGCATCGTTTTCATTTCGAAATGAATAATCGATCATTTTTTCGCGCCAATAATCAGGAAATTTGACAAAAATTTCATATTTCGTCTCCGTCGATGGCAAATCATGTCGAAAAACTGGACATTGTTTTTCCAACATTTGCATTCCACGAAAAGTTTCGCAATCTTCAAGGTGTTTGCTGATCAAATGATCAAAATTCAGTTGCCATGTGGAAATTTCTTGGAGAATTTCATCATTTTGTCGCTTTGTTCGATGACATTTCGCCAAAATTTCTTGCATTTTGTCATCGATTTGTTCAGTCAATCGCAGAGCGTCACGTTTCGCTTTTTCACAAATCGATTCGTATTCCGACCAGATTTGCACATGTTTTATCGCGCAGTCCGATTTGAATTCTTCAACAAATCGAAAAAGATTTTCCGTTGATTCATTCACTTCGTCTTCAAATGATGTCATTTTTTGCTCGAGGGTGGGGAACTGCTCCTTGCGTTTGACAATTTCATCGCGGACCCTTAACGGGGTCACATTCGTGCATGGGGTCATTGGGTCATTTGCGTGCATACCATAACATTTGTCGCAGTAACAATTGCCGCATCCTTCGCAAAACATCTCCAACTCTTTCTTGTGAAGATTGCAAGTGTTCTGCATCTTCATCACCAACGCAATTGCATCCGATCTTCGCATCGCATCCAAATCTTTAGAAATGTGCGTATTTAACAATCTTTTGTGGCTTCGGATGCAAGTGTTACACAAGATTATTTTGCATTCCCCGCACCAAAATTTCGCTACGGATGAAATGCCATCCTCCGAACACCAATCGCATTTGAAATCGGATGAAGAATTGAATTCTTGCAGCATCAATTCCTTCGCGATAATTGGGGAAACACGAAAATCTTTCCAATCCACAAACTGCGCATGACACTTTGAACAAGTGCAGTTTGTGTTCGTCTCATCCAAAGTTTTTCCGAAACATGACTGACATACGCTATGCAAACATGGCAAGCATTTCGATAGTCGGTTTAGTTGTTGTTCACAGGCGACACATTGGTAAAGTTGCTCGAATTTATTGGAAGCCATTGTCAAACTGAAATAAAACAAAATAGAAAATGCATTAGATTTCACAATTAAACATTGTTTTAGACATTATATAGTTACACACACATACACATAACTATTATATACATGATTTTGCTACACACACAAATTATATATATATATATATATATATATATATATATATATATATATATAAAATTAGAATATATTATTCCTTAATTGGAATTCATTTTTGAGATGAGCATTATATATTAATTTATTTTTATTTCGGACTATTAGTCTCATCTTTATTAGTTGTTGTTTTTTTTAATCTTTTTATTGGTTTGTTTATTCACAACGTTTCGGCCAACTATTCCTCTGGCCTTCGTCAGGTGGTAACCGTGACGGATAGGAACTTCGAATCTCCTAACTGCATTCTCAGCCATCACTGCCATCCGTAGTTGTTGTCGTCTCACCACATTTTGACGAATTAACCTCTGGCACGCTTTTGGGTGGGATTGAAACCGCTATCTTTAGACACTGCTCATCTGGAACAGTAGAGATACAACGTCTCTATCAACTGCGCCACGGGCCCCGAATATATAATGCTCATCTCAAAAATGAATTCCAATTAAGGAATAATATATATATATACCAATCGGTACGGATCCGACTATGGAAGATCAGATAATAAATAAATGTGGATTTATAAGATCAAAGAATCCAACCTTGATCACTATTCTTGTCCCATCCAAAAATGATGCCGATGCACTTTTACAAAAATACCATGACCTTTTTACATGGGCGAGAATGAAGGTTAAACCAAAGAAAAGTCGAAGCCTTTCGTTAGTCAAAGGATCAGTTAGGAATATCCATTTCAAAATTGGGAGTGATACGATACCAACGGTTAGGGAGATTCCTGTTAAAAGCCTTGGCTGCATGTATTCAATCCCCTCGACTGATCGACATCGTGGTATAGAAATGCAAAAAGTAAATTCAAAGGGTCTTAAGTCAATTGAAAAGACGGATCTACCCGGAAGGCTTGGTGTTACCAACATGGTCTACTACCACGCCTGTTATGGCCTTGACAAATATATGAAATTGCACTATCTCGCGTTGAACGCATTCAACAGATGTGTAATACATACCTGCGCAAGTGGCTTGGAGTTCCTCCTTGTTTTTCGAAAGTAGACCTATATACTAATACTGGAAACCTACAGCTGCCAATATCCTCCCTAGTGGAGGAGTTCAACGTTGGAAAAGTGAGACTCCATATGATGATGAGGGACACATCCGACGAGATCATTAAAAAAATACACCCAGAAATAAGATCAGGGACAAAATGGTCGGCCAGTAAGACCACTCAGGAGGCGGAATGTAGCCTACGAATAAAGGATATAATGGGCGTCACTCAGTCCAACAGAGCTGGGCTAGGCGGTACGACTAACAAAATGTTCTCTAAAGAGGGTCCAAAGGAAAAAGAGATATGGTGCTTTTCATGTAAACAGGATCGGGGCACTCTGCGCCATGTGCTATCCGCATGCCCCAAATTGCTTCAGTTGTACACATGGCGACATAACCAGGTACTGGAGATAATTATTGAATTGCTGAGAACACAATATGAGTCAGCAAACCAACAACCACTGACAGTCAAGCAACCCACAATCCAGTTTCACAAAGAAGGTGAACGTCCCGTGAGGAGGAAAAATTCTGAAGTGAAGCTGTTGAATGGAGCTAACGAGTGGAAAATTTCAACGGATCTGTTTACGTCTTTACAATTTCCAGCCCACATAATCCAAACGGAAAAACGACCAGACATTGTAGCATGGTCTGACACAAAGAAGAGTGCCCTCCTGATAGAATTGACCGTCCCCTGGGAGGAGAATGTAGAAAATGCACATGAAGGAAAGAAAAATCGTTACGAATCACTACGCGCTGATTGCATAGAAAAGAATTGGAAATGTTTTGTAATTCCTATTGAGATTGGGTGTCGTGGGTTTCTGGGCCACTCAGCCATTTCGCTTCTTACAAAACTGGGAATAACGGGCCAGAAGCTGAAAGCTGCCTCTAATCGACTTAAAATCACAACTCAACACGCCTCAGCTTGGATCTGGTCGAAGGAAAAAATTTAAAAAAAAACTTCAGCATGAACAGTCGTTAGAATTGAACTAACGTCGCAGGTTAAAAAACAAAATTAAAAGGATATAAAATAATTAATATGAAAAAACATTCAAAATCAACCATTACAAAAAAAAACGAACATTATTTATGTGCGTGTTAATTTTATTTTTATTTCGGACTATTAGTCTCATCTTTATTAGTTGTTGTTGTTTTTTTTTATCTTTTTATTGGTTCACAACGTTTCGGCCAACTTCCTCTGGCCTTCGTCAGGTGGTAACCGCGACGGATAGGAACTTCGAATCTCCTAACTGCATTCTCAGCCATCACTGCCATCCGTAGTTGTTGTCGTCTCACCACATTTTTGACCAATTACCTCTGGCACGCTTTGGGTGGGATTGAAACCGCTATCTTCAGACAATGTTCATCTGGAACCGTAGAGATTCAACGTCTCTATCAACTGCGCCACGGGCCCCGAAGGGCGATCAAGATTGTATTCTTTGATCATATAAATCCACATTTATTTATTATCTGATCTTCCATAGTCGGGTCCGTACCGATTGGTATATATATATATTATTCCTTAATTGGAATTTATTTTGAGATGAGCATTATATGTTAATTTTATTTTTATTTATTTATTTTTATTTACAAATATTTTAATGTATTTAATGATATTATTTATGTGCGTGTTTATCTATTCATGCAGCTATTTACAGTATTGCTTTTATGTTTTATTTATATCCCTATTATTAATATATCCATTTTTTTTTCATAAATAGTTTTATTTATTCTAGTTATATTTATTCATTCATTTATTTTTCCATGAAATCGCGAACAGTCTATTTCAACAGACTAGCAGTCGCATGGTCTGATATATTTTTTCAAAGAATTAATTGCAATTCGCTAACGGCGGTTGAGATATTTAAAAAAAATACGCTGTGTCGATAAACTTATCAAAGTACAAAGGGAGATAAGTCAAATAGCAAAATATTTATTCAAGGGAAGAAACTCTTGTTTTTTTTGTCTTCGCTCTCCTTCTTTCTCTTTTTTCCAAAATCTCAAACGCGCTCTTTGTAACGGGCGTAATTCCGAAGGGCTCTGATCGGATACATTCAGTAAGACAACCGACACTTGAAAGACTTCATAAAAAGACGGTATTGTTACTATTTTTATTTTATTTTATTTAGTTAGTTATATTTTTTCTCTCCTGTCTAGTTGATTAAGTTTCTTTGTTGTATTTTTTTTCAATATTCTGCTCGGCGGCTAAGTTCTTAATACTAACAGCCGCTTGGTGGCACCAGAAGTGGCAGTCCTGTCTTGCGCCACCGAAACTGTGTTATCACTCTGGTTGACGGCTGATGAGAGCAGAATATTGCACATGATTTCACATGTTGTATGATAAAAAAAATGAAAAAAAAAATAAAAAATCTATCTATCTATCTATCTATATATATATATATATATATATATATATATATATATATATACTAGCATTTCAGCCCGGCGTTGCCCGGGTGTTTAGAGGTGTATGCTGAGCAAAAAAAAAAAAAAAGAGTAATTTTGTTTTTAATTTGACCCCTATTATGACCCCTTAAAATTTATAGTTTCGGGCTCAAATCACTTTATTAAATTAGATCCAGGTTCAAGGAACCTATATCTAAAATTTCAAGTGTCTAGACCCAAAATTGTCGGAAGAGTTTGGTAGAGTTCTTAAAGGTCAAATCGTTGAAATTTGACCTCTTAACAGCCAAATTTCTGGCTGACACCCGTCACATCGATTTTCTCAAATCTCAGTACCCGGTATTTCAAATTTCGAGTCTATAGACTAAAAATTGACAGAGTTATTGCGTAGGGACATGTACACACACAGACAGACAGACACGTTCACTTTTATAGATATATATATATATATGCACATATATATGCATATATATATATGCATATATATATATATATATATATATATATATATATATATATATATGCATATATATATATATATATATAGATAGATAGATAGATATATATATACTGAGAGAGTAAATGTGAGTATCAACATTGTTTTGGGGATGCAAGTAAAAACACAATATCAAATAAAAAAGTTTTTAAAAAGGGGGTCACTAATCCCTTTTTTGTTCGTATTTTTCCTGTATTTACTTGCCTCCCTACGATGGCAGATATAGACACAAAGACGATTTTAAAAAGGCAATCTGGATTGGGACAACAAAAACATTAAATTGCCTCAGTCTAGAAGGATTGCTTTTTCTCTCACCAATGGCAGAAAAAGATCAAGTGTAGTATGAAAAACCGAGACTTTGCTGTAAATATAAACAGCTGCTTATCCGCACCCACATGGATTTTAGTTTCATTCTTTTTTAGCTGATTATTTTTATCGAATAGACAGATTTTTTTTAAAAAAATCTATATATATATATTTGGGACTCTTGCATAATTTGACGTGTGTTCTTGGGAATTCCCGTCAATCATCGGTTTAAGCCGAGCGTTGCAACAGACGCAGACTAATTTTCCCTCTCTCATGTATATATTTATCTATCGTGCCCACAAATTCCGTGTTCAATTTAGTACTACGTTATAATTGAAACTGAACACCTATGTGAAAAGTTAAAACACTTTTTTTTATAATTTATATTATTTTTTTGTTCAGGACTTTTTTTTTCAGTAAAGTTTTTATTGGGGGTGTCACAGAATTTTTTAATATATTTTTTAAAGAAAATATGTAAAAATATTTTTACATATTTGAAAGTATAGGAAAAAAAATTTAGTTTTTTATGAATACCTGATATTTTTTATATATTTTTGTTTGTGGAATTTTTTTAAACTTTCGTTAAACTTTTTTCTCAATAAAACATTTTACTATTTTTCAACAATATTTTTTTTATCCAAATAAAAATTTGCAGCAAACATTTCCATAAAAAACGGGATTTAAACTGCATTTAAACTTCAATACATCCAAAATAATTCGTGAATCGGACACGTAACCGCCTAAAAAAGGTAAAATCTCTATCTAAAACAAACGTTTAAATTGAAAAAAAAAAAAAATAATTTCAGACAAACATTAAAAATGGTGGTGGTGGTGGGAAATATTTCTACTTTTTTATCTGAAAAGAAATAAAATCAAATTGAACAAAAAAAAATTGTCGTCGATGTAAATATTTCAATCAATTTTTTTATCTAAAGAAGGTAATATTTTGAAAAAAAATTTATTTACATTTTTTTTATATAAATTTAAGATGTTCGTGGATTGTTAAACAATTTTTTGCAAACTTCAGTTAATGGCAGATGCGACACGTGATTATTTGAATCAATTTGATTGGATGATTTTTTTTATTATTATGTGGCTATTTCGTTTTATGTAGACAAAGAGAAGGGAGGAGGAGAATAAGGAATAGAGGAAGGGGATGGGAAAAAGAAAAAGAGGGAGGGGAAGAGAGGCAAAGAGAAAGACAAAAGGGAGAGAAAGAAAGAGAGAGAGGAAGAAAAAGGCAGAAAGAGAGAGAGAGAGAGGGGAGAGAGAGAGCGGGAGACCGAGCGAGAGAGCGGGAGAAACAGGGTAAGGGGAGAGATAGCATAAACGAAAGCCAGAGCAAAAGAAAGTGACTTTTTTTTTACACAGTGGTCACCACTTATCAAGGCCCGGAAGCCACTCAGGGATAAGGGTTATTGCAAGTACATTACGTTAGTGTGAAGATTTAATGAAGTGTTTCCTTAAGGGGGCGGTTCATTAGGAATTTGCTAACGTTGGACTTGAAGACATCCAAGTTGTAGTCCGGTGGGAAGCAGGCAGACGAGACAGAGTTCCACAGGCATGCAATTCTAAGAAAAGAAGTGGGGGAAATTTTTCACAGTGGATTCAGCTAGACGGGTGTTTTTTGTGAAAGATTGGCGAGGGGAGGCCAGAGATTGGAGTTCAGACGAGCACCTGCCATGGAAATAACGATAAAACAAGGATAGACTCGCAACGTCTCTTCTGTAGGAGAGAGGTTGCAGGGTAGAGAAAAGGGCATCCCCCACTAAGCTACGAAGTCTATTTTGTACTACTTTTAAGGCAGGATAGGCTGTTTTTAGCAGCTCCTGCCCAGATATGGCAACAGTATTCCATCCTTGGACGTACTTGGCTTTTGAGGGGGGGGGATTAAGGTCACGTTTACATAACTATTTCAACAGTGTGTGTGTTGCGAATTTGTGTCTTTTGTTCTAAAAAGAAAAAGAAATATAAAAACTATTTAAAAATGAATTATTTACAAATATTTTAATGTATTAATCCCATTTCCCGGTCATTTCACAGTTAGTTCACCAATTAGACAAATTATCCACTAACCCTAAGTCTGGGTGACAAGGTTGTAAAACAGTAGACACCCCCCTCTTAAAATGCACAACATTAGTAAAATAGCAGAAAGAAAAACAAACTATTGGTTTAGAATTTAAAGTCGGTGATAAGTACACCATTTTTACTGACTTAAAACGACAATGGCCCGAAAATCCGTGATCATTTTACATTTAATTTCTAGATTAAAAAATTATTCTTCCTCTTAATTTTTTTCTTCTCGTCTTTAAGGATTTTGACACGTAACCGCCTAAAAATGTAGAATCTTAATTTGATCAGAAGGTTTTAATCTAGCATACAAACATTGAGGGACAATTTTGATAATTTTCTTTTTAATTATTCAGATTTTTATCGATTAAAACATTTGAAGATCAAATTTTTCGTTTTTATTTTCAAAATTATTTTTAACGTAAACAAAAGCTGATTGTTATGAAATCGATTTTTTTAAATGTGGTTTTAATCGAAACACAACAATAATTACATACTTGTCATGTCGAAAATAGTAATATATCCAAAAATTACGAAAATTCATCTAGTACAACAACTGCTATTGTGTTTTTAGAAAATAAAATATATATCGCTATCGGCAAATATGAAACGCCAGCCATTACAGTATCGGAAAGGGAGATAAGTGCGTTCCCTGTATTCGCAATGCTCAAGGTGTTCACATCTAGGGAAAATGCTATATCACTCAATATTTTGTAAAAATTATGGTCAATGTCATGATTCTTTACAACTCCAAAAAAAACAAAACTTTCCAGGTTTTCAGGAATGCTAAAAACGAATATAACGGTTAAAATGTCGCAGAGAAATAACTTTCATGATATGAAAAAATGACGTTTTTAAAAAGTGAGGATCACCTTTTTATATAAATCTCCCAAAGGCAACTCCAAAAAAACAAAAAAAACAAAAAAAAAAAACAACAACAACAACAACAAAATCACTAGGTGGCCATAAAGTGGGTGTTCATTTTACGTGTAATTTTGTGAATATTTTACAGTCGTCTTACATTTTAAATGTCAAAATTATTAATTTATATAGGAAAGTGATCCCCACTTTTGAAAAAAAATGGATGCAAGTCTATAAATGGTCCAGTAGTAATCTTTTTTTACTATAAAAATCTGAAAAAAAAAATCTTTATAATGTACGTAATTGTCACTGCATGAAAATGTCATATTCCAAAAATCACGTCAATCGATCAAGTAGTTTTTTTATTTAAGAAAATCGAATATTATGAGACATCTTATCGAAAAAAATTACCATCTTGTTTTTGAATGTTGGGAATATAAGATCGGCAAGGGGGCAGACAATCGACTTTCCACACTATAAGAAAGAAAACTTGGAAAATTAAGACATTTATAAGTTTTTGAGGATGTTGGAAACGAAAATAACGTTTAAAATTCCAGCAAACGATTAGTTTCCATGATATGAAAAAATGTTAGTTCAGAGAAAGCGGGGTATCACTTTTCTATATAATAATTTAACGTATAATGATCACACACTTTATGACCACTAATGTAAAACTTGAATTTAAGCCGCTGAAATACACATTTGCCGAATTTTTGTTGAAGGAACGTCAACGTGTGGGTGCTCAATTTGCGCAAAATTCTTCATATCTTGGAAATTACTCGTTTGCTGGAATTTTAAACGTTATTTTTCTTTTTCAACATCCTCAAAAACTTATAAATTTATTAATTTTCCAAGTTTTCTTTCTACAGCGTAGAAAGTCGATTGTCTGCCCCTTACTGATCTTATATTCCAAACATTGCCAATAGGTGTCGCTAGCAGTGTATCATTCAAAAACAAGATGGCGGGAAGTTTTTCTTCGATAAAATGTCTCATAATATTTGATTTCCTTAAATAAAAAAAAACTACTTGATCGATTTACGTAATTTTTGGAATATGACATTTTCATGCAGTGAAAATTACGTACATTCTAAAGATTTGTTCAGATTTTTATATTGTAAAAAAGATTACCTGTGGACCCACCAAAAATTGTTCACATCATAAAACTATTTCTCTACACTATTTTTAAATGTTGTATTCGTTTGTAGAAACCCCGAATAATTAAAGTCTTTATTGTAATTTTATTTTTTGGGAGTTGGAAAAAATTTTGACATTGACTAAAATCACTTTTAGCAATAAATAATTTTCTACTTGATGAATTTTCGTAATTTTTGAATATTTTACTATTTTCGACATGACAAGTATTGTTGGTTTTGCTTAAAACAACAATTTTTAAAAAATCGATCTGTCGACTCTATCTGTACAAGTAAAAAACATTCTGATTGTCATAAAAAATGTTTTAGAGCAAATAATATCAAGATTTTGGAAAGCCTTAATAATTTTGACATTTAAAATGAAAGACGACCGTAAAATATTCACGTTACAAAAACGTTCCGTTTTCAAAATTTTTGTTTGTTTTCCCTTGTTTTTTTTTTGTTGGGGGGGGGGGGACTTTGAGAAACAATTCCGTACATTTATATCTGATCTACCTCTGCATTCCATGTTTAAAAAGGATGTGTCCTCTATAGTATTAGACCTAACTGAATGGTTAATTGTAGGTATTGACCATTTCATACCCTCTAAAAAGTTTCAGCAAAAACCTAACAGCCAGCCATGGTTCTCTCCAGAATGTGCTGCTGCCATTGCGCACAGAAATCACTTTTTCCACTGCTTCAAACGTAATAGATGTATGGAAACTAAAGCCGTTTTCAGGACTGCCAGCAACCATTGTAAGAAAGTAATAAGGAACGCAAGAGAGTTGTATGCTCAATCTGTTAAGTCCAAAGTAGCTGAGCAGCGGCTTGGTTCCCACCAGTTTTGGCAAATAGCAAACAGAATCCTGAACAGAAGCGTGTGCTCCATCCTAACTATTATCAATGGACCTGAGGTAATCTCGTCAGCATCAGACAAAGCCAAACTCTTTGTCAAGAACTTTGCAGCTAATTCTACCCTTTGCGACCAAGACCGCCAACCCCAATATTTCCTCCTGTATCAGAAAACACGCTATGTGATATACGTATATCTGTACGTGATGTTGCGAAGCTAATCAAAAACCTTGATTTGAGTAAAGCAACTGGCCCTGACGGTATTCCAATTATAGTACTCAAAAAACTTCAACCTGAATTAGCGCCCATACTTACAAAACTGTTTAAACGTTGTCTTAAGGAGAATAGTTTCCCATCTCCCTGGAAAATCTCATCAGTATGCCCTGTATTTAAGAATTCAGGTGATCGCTCATCCCCCTCTCAGTACAGGCCAATAAGTCTCCTGTGCGTCATGAGTAAGTTGCTAGAATCTGTGTTAAATACAGAAGTAATCAAACATCTCAACAAAAATAACCTTCTTAGTGACACTCAATATGGTTTCCGTTCTGCTAGATCTACAGCAGATGTCCTTACAGTTATATCGCATAGGATTAGCAAATCTCTCGACGGTGGCAATCTTTCTAGGGCAATTGCTCTTGACATATCTAAAGCCTTTGATAGGGTATGGCATAAAGGTTTACTTCATAAGATCGCTAGCTATGGTATAGCTGGAAAAGTCTTCTCAATTATTAAATCATTTCTTTCTGATAGGTTCATAAGAGTAGTAGTTGAGGGGCAAAAATCAGAAGCTCACAGTATTAATGCCGGTGTCCCTCAGGGATCCATCCTGGGTCCAACTCTTTTCCTGATCTACATTAATGATCTTCCAAATCATATCCTTACATCATTTGTAGACATTTATGCTGACGACACTACCATTTATGGTACCACATCTAAGACAGTAAACGACCAAGTTCTCTCCAATTCTCTCTCCTCTGATCTTGAGCACGTAGTACAATGGGGAAAGGAGTGGCTGGTTACTTTTAATGCATCTAAAACCAAGCTTCTCTCTTTACATTATCAATATTCTAATTCACATTTGTCATCAATTGAAATGAATGGCTCTCGTCTTCAGGAGGCCTCAAGTTTTGACAAGCTTCTGGGCTTGACCATTACTCCTGATCTTAAATGGAACACGTATATCAAATCTGTTGCCAAGGCCGCTGGAAAAATGGTGGGATCTTTCTATCGATCCAGTAGATATCTCACTGCTGATGCTATTCTCTACCTATATAAGAGCCAGGTACGTCCAAGGATGGAATACTGTTGCCACATCTGGGCAGGAGCTGCTAGAAAGGACTTGTCCTGCCTTGATAGAGTTAAAAATAGAACTTCGTAGCCTCGTAGGAGATGTCCTTTTCTCCTCCTTGCAACCTCTATCTCACAGAAGAGATGTTGCGAGTTTGTCTCTGATGTATCGTTATTTTCATGGAAAGTGTTCAACTGAGCTTCAATCTATGGTCCCCCCTCGCCAAACTTTCACAAGAAACACTCGTCTAGCTGTAAACACTATCAATAATTTCCCCCACTCTTTATCTGTGCCTAAACCTAAACGTAGATTCCATGAACAAAGCTTCTTTCTTAGAACTGCACGCCTGTGGAATTGTCTTCCGTTTTCCTGCTTTCCGGCTGACTACAATATGGTTGTGTTCAAGTCTAAAGTAAATAAGTTCTTGATGAGCCGTTCCATATAAGTTATTAAATTTACCAAATTTTCATTACTAATGATTACTATATTGACCAATTTCTACTGTACACTCTTTAACCCTTATCCTTGAGTGGCCTCTGGGCCTTGATAATGTGGTGATGCCTTTGTAAAAAAAAAAAAATTGAGATTATTTTATGTTAAGTTTATATATGGAACTGAAACCCTCTCGAGCATTAAACTATGATGTTTTTAAATGCTTTAATAATGAGCGAATTATTAATAATTGGAAAATATTTTATCAAAAATGAAAGCAGAAAATATCAAAGAATGTTAGGAATTCATGTTGAAATATCAGCACCAAACAAAAGGGAATCATTTGACGTTTAACATAGAAACAAAAGAACTGAACATTTTGCGCAATTCTTAAAAATCAATATTTTGAACGAATATTATAATTGCAACATTAAAAAAAACCCTGAAAATTGAACAATTCGATTACAAAAAATACAAATAACAAAGAAAAAAAGCATGCATGGTGGGGTCCCTCTCTGGTGTTGCATGTGAGATGACGTCACAAAAAATAGTGAAGAAATGTTGAATGTGAGAAATGTGAAGGGCCAACGTTGCCTTCACATTTTAACCAAGTTTCAGAAAAATCTAATGGATGGGATAAAAGTTATGAGGTAAAAAGTGTCATTTTTGTAATTTGAGGGCATTTGCGATATTTTTGAGCTCATGGGAATGCTAAATCCCAGTGAAAATGGACAAACGGTGCAGTTTCATGCCTTAAGATATGTATATTTGAATTCAGCACCATGGAAAACTACTATATAGACATACATATTAAGTTTTTGGGTAATATGAAAAAAGAGCCCCAAAAGGCATTTTTTTTTGCCCTAATAGTCCCAACCAATATTTTGCCAGCGTCACCCATACTGAATTTATATTCAAAACAATGGCTTCCACATTTTTGTCAAGTTTCAGGAAAATCGAATGGGGCGCCAAGTGTCATGTTTGGCCATTTTGGGGCATTTCTGACCTCTTTTGAGCTCGTGGGGACGTCGAATCCCAGTCTCAAAGGATAACAGTTCAGTTTCAGGCCTTAACACATGTATATTTTAGTTGACAACCGTATAAAACCACTATATAATCAGATATATCAAGATTTTGGTGAGAAATATGAAAAAAAGAGCTCCAAAAAGGCATGTTTATTTTTTAGCCCTAAAAATCCCAGACGGATGCGAACCATAATTTTGCCATACTGTATTTATATTAACAACAATGGGCTCCAAATTTTGCCACAGTTTCAGAAAAATCTAATCAAAAGTTATGGGGAAAAACGTGCTATTTTTGCCCATTTTGGGGCATTTTTTTACCTCTTTTGAGGACGCAATGGGAATTTTCGCAAAAAAAAAAATATGGCGCTTAAATGACAATAATTAAAAATTAATGTATATTATTTTAAATAATATTATACTCACATTAAAAAAAAACTGAAAATTGAACAATTCGATTACAAAAAAATAATTAACTAAAAAAATATGGTGTTTAAATGACAACCATTAAAATTAATATATAATATTTTGAAATAATATTATACTCACATTTTTTATAAAGCAGGTTACGATTTTCGCTGATGTGGAATTTCAAGCCGGAAACTATGAAACGTTCTTGTTAATATCAATTAACGAAGAATGTGATACGAGCCTGGACTTTTCTTGTTTTATAGGAATAAAAAATGTGACGTCAGAACATGATAACGATTTGATTGGATGATACGTTTTGTTAAATTTCAGATAAAAAAAAGATGATAAACATATTTTTCGAGGAAATATAACGCCCACTTACATGAGAAAAAAATAAGAGAAAGGTGAGAGGGGGAAGGGAAAGATAAGACAAAGTATACAGAAATATTTATTTTGTTGAGTCATACATTATGAAACGAAAACAATCTGAAGATACGTCCTCTTAACAAATATTCTGAAGATACGTCCATTTGTTGGTCTACGCGTTTATCGATGAAAATGCAATTTTAAAGGCTAAAATGCCTTTAGTCTGACGATTTCCTACAGGCATATAACGGGTAGATTCTACATATCTAAACTGACAAATATTCTTTTCAAGAGAAGACAGCTGTCTTCTCTTGAAAAACGACTAATAGGTCTGAAATATATTGAGATTTATAACACCATTGAATACAATAGGAAAAAAAATTACTGTTGTTTAGAGTTAAAATTTGTGTGAAAAAGAAAAAACAACAAAAAAAAGAAATTTCTTCCTTTTGTTCTCATTTAATTTTACTCTATATAAAAAATCTCGCATTGTTCTTGGCTTTTAATTTTACCTTATAATATATATATATATATATATATATATATATATATATATATATATATATATATATATATATATAGGGTTTTAGCGGTACAAAATTTCATTAAAGTTTTAAAAAGGATAAGCGGAATCATTTGAGGAAGATCGATGCGGGGAGAAAAAAAAAAGACACGAAAAATAGTCAAAAGACTATTCGACTAAAATAAAAGAAGCTCGTGGTACACACACACACACACACACACACACACATATATATATATAAACACACACACACACATACATATATATATACATATATTCCGTGCTTTTCACTAAAATTTGTCTCAACGAAAAATGCCGCCTAAATATACCAATATATAAGTGTGTATATACACACACAGAGACATATAGACACACGCACACATATATATCCAATGAAGAGAAAATGGACCATGTATATATAATGAAGAGGAATGGATATATATATATATATCGAAACTCCGCGGATTAAGGACTATCCACTTAACAAGTGTTTTCTTTTCAGATTAAATATGTTTTTAACTCTTTTTCAAAGTGTTTTAACATGTTTTATTAACTGTTTGCTCTTATATATATATTTACCATTCACAAGACTATCAATTCATGTGAAATCACCTTTTTCTTCATCATATTCATCATAGGTGTTATAAATAATAAACTAGACAAAATACTGTTAGAAATTCGCTCATTATATGTTACCGTGACATAAGTTGACATATATTCGGTGGTTTTCTAATAGTATTTTGTCTAGTTTATTATTTATAACACCTTTTCCCGAACTTACCATGTTAAAGAGAGTGTCGGGCGCCATTTTGAATTTTCCTATACATCGGTAAACACTGCATGTTTTTCGAGCTGAATAAACATATTACGTTGAATAAAAACAAAAAAAAAATGTATCCAGTTTGGTAGAAAAGTAACTTATCTTGCCTTTGATAACATTTGTTTGTAATATATTTGTTTTTTGACAACTTTTTCGAATCTATGTGTACAGTAATACAAACCCGAAATATTTATTTTGTTGAATCATACATTATGAAACGAAAACAATCTGATGATACGTCCTCTAAACAAATATTCTGAAGATACGTCCATTTGGTCTACGCGTTTATCGATGAAAATGTCATTTTAAAGGCTAAAATGTCTTTAGCCTGACGATTCCCTACAGGCATATAACGCGTAGATTATGTATAGCTTAACTGCCAAATGTTTTTAACTACTATATATATATATTTATATATATATATTTTTACCTGCTATATATATATATATATATATATATATATTAACCTGCTATATATATATATATATATATATATATATATATATATATATATATATATATATATAAATTTCCACAGCCAGACAGGACAGCTTTTTTTTTGCCTACAGAATTTTTAAACAGATCTAATTTATTCGACAGCTTTTTTTGCCTACAGAGTTTTCAAACAGGTCTAATTTGTTCGACAGCTTTTTTTTGCCTACAGATTTTTTAAACAGATCTAATTTATTCGACAGCTTTTTTTGCCTACAGAGTTTTTAAACAGATCTAATTTATTCGACAGCTTTTTTTGCCTACAGACTTTTTAAACAGATCTAATTTATTCGACAGCTTTTTTTGCCTACAGAATTGTTAAACAGATCTAATTTATTCGACAGCTTTTTTTTGCCTACAGAGTTTTTAAACAGATCTAATTTATTCGACAGCTTTTTTTGCCTACAGAGTTTTTAAACAGATATAATTTGTTCGACAGCTTTTTTTTGCCTACACATTTTTTAAACAGATCTAATTTATTCGACAGCTTTTTTTGCCTACAGAGTTTTTAAACAGATCTAATTTATTCGACAGCTTTTTTTGCCTACAGACTTTTAAAACAGATCTAATTTATTCGACAGCTTTTTTTGCCTACAGAATTGTTAAACAGATCTCATTTATTCGACAGCTTTTTTTTGCCTACAGAGATTTTAAACAGATCTAATTTATTCGACAGCTTTTTTTTGCCTACAGAGTTTTTAAACACATATAATTTGTTCGACAGCTTTTTTTGCCTACACATTTTTTAAACAGATCTAATTTATTCGACAGCTTTTTTTGCATACAGAGTTTTTAAACAGATCTAATTTATTCGACAGCTTTTTTTTTGCCTACAGAGTTTTTAAACAGATCTAATTTATTCGACAGCTTTTTTTGCCTACAGACTTTTTAAACAGATCTAATTTATTCGACAGCTTTTTTTGCCTACAGAGTTTTTAAACAGATCTAATTTATTCGACAGCTTTTTTTGCCTACAGAGTTTTTAAACAGATCTAATTTGTTCGACAGCTTTTTTTTGCCTACACATTTTTTAAACAGATCTAATTCATTCGACAGCTTTTTTTGCCTACAGAGTTTTTAAACAGATCTAATTTATTCGACAGCTTTTTTGCCTACAGAGTTTTTAAACAGATCTAATTTATTCGACAGCTTTTTTGCCTACAGAGTTTTTAAACAGATCTAATTTATTCGACAGCTTTTTTTGCATACAGAGTTTTTAAACAGATCTAATTTATTCGACAGCTTTTTTGCCTACAGATTTTTAAAACAGATCTAATTTATTCGACAGCTTTTTTGCCTACAGACTTTTTAAACAGATCTAATTTATTCGACAGCTTTTTTTTGCCTACAGAGTTTTTAAACAGATCTAATTTATTCGACAGCTTTTTTAGCCTACAGAGTTTTTAAACAGATCTAATTTATTCGACAGCTTTTTTGCCTACAGAGTTTTTAAACAGATCTAATTTATTCGACAGCTTTTTTTTTGCCTACAGAATTTTTAAACATATCTAATTTATTCGACAGCTTTTTTTACCTACAGAGTTTTTAAACAGGTCTAATTTATTCGACAGCTTTTTTTGCATACAGAGTTTTTAAACAGATCTAATTCATTCGACAGATTTTTTGCCTACAGAGTTTTTAAACAGATCTAATTTATTCGACAGCTTTTTTTGCCTACAGAATTGTTAAACAGATCTAATTTATTCGACAGCTTTTTTAGCCTACAGAGTTTTTAAACAGATCTAATTTATGTGACAGCTTTTTTGCCTACAGAGTTTTTAAACAGATCTAATTTATTCGACAGCTTTTTTTTTGCCTACAGAATTTTTAAACATATCTAATTTATTCGACAGCTTTTTTTACCTACAGAGTTTTTAAACAGGTCTAATTTATTCGACAGCTTTTTTTGCATACAGAGTTTTTAAACAGATCTAATTCATTCGACAGATTTTTTGCCTACAGAGTTTTTAAACAGATCTAATTCATTCGACAGCTTTTTTTGCCTACAGAGTTTTTAAACAGATCTAATTTATTCGACAACTTTTTTGCCTACAGAGTTTTTAAACAGATCTTATTTATTCGACAGCTTTTTTTTGCCTACAGAGTTTTTAAACAGATCTAATTTATTCGACGGCTTTTTTTGCCTACAGAGTTTTTAAACAGATCTAATTTATTCGACAGCTTTTTTTGCCTACAGAGTTTTTAAACAGATCTAATTTATTCGACAGCTTTTTTTTGCCTACAGATTTTTTAAACAGATCTAATTTATTCGACGGCTTTTTTTGCCTACAGAGTTTTTAAACAGATCTAATTTATTCGACAGCTTTTTTTTGCCTACAGAGTTTTTAAACAGATCTAATTTATTCGACAGCTTTTTTTTGCCTACAGAGTTTTTAAACAGATCTAATTTATTCGACAGCTTTTTTTGCCTACAGAGTTTTTAAACAGATCTAATTTGTTCGACAGCTTTTTTTTGCCTACACATTTTTTAAACAGATCTAATTTATTCGACAGCTTTTTTTGCCTACAGAGTTTTTAAACAGATCTAATTTATTCGACAGCTTTTTTGCCTACAGAGTTTTTAAACAGATCTAATTTATTCGACAGCTTTTTTTGCATACAGAGTTTTTAAACAGATCTAATTTATTCGACAGCTTTTTTGCCTACAGATTTTTAAAACAGATCTAATTTATTCGACAGCTTTTTTGCCTACAGACTTTTTAAACAGATCTAATTTATTCGACGGCTTTTTTTGCCTACAGAGTTTTTAAACAGATCTAATTTATTCGACAGCTTTTTTTTGCCTACAGAGTTTTTAAACAGATCTAATTTATTCGACAGCTTTTTTTTGCCTACAGAGTTTTTAAACAGATCTAATTTATTCGACAGCTTTTTTTGCCTACAGAGTTTTTAAACAGATCTAATTTGTTCGACAGCTTTTTTTTGCCTACACATTTTTTAAACAGATCTAATTTATTCGACAGCTTTTTTTGCCTACAGAGTTTTTAAACAGATCTAATTTATTCGACAGCTTTTTTGCCTACAGAGTTTTTAAACAGATCTAATTTATTCGACAGCTTTTTTTGCATACAGAGTTTTTAAACAGATCTAATTTATTCGACAGCTTTTTTGCCTACAGATTTTTAAAACAGATCTAATTTATTCGACAGCTTTTTTGCCTACAGACTTTTTAAACAGATCTAATTTATTCGACGGCTTTTTTTGCCTACAGAGTTTTTAAACAGATCTAATTTATTCGACAGCTTTTTTTTGCCTACAGAGTTTTTAAACAGATCTAATTTATTCGACAGCTTTTTTTGCCTACAGAGTTTTTAAACAGATCTAATTTGTTCGACAGCTTTTTTTTGCCTACACATTTTTTAAACAGATCTAATTCATTCGACAGCTTTTTTTGCCTACAGAGTTTTTAAACAGATCTAATTTATTCGACAGCTTTTTTGCCTACAGAGTTTTTAAACAGATCTAATTTATTCGACAGCTTTTTTGCCTACAGAGTTTTTAAACAGATCTAATTTATTCGACAGCTTTTTTTGCATACAGAGTTTTTAAACAGATCTAATTTATTCGACAGCTTTTTTGCCTACAGATTTTTAAAACAGATCTAATTTATTCGACAGCTTTTTTGCCTACAGACTTTTTAAACAGATCTAATTTATTCGACAGCTTTTTTTTGCCTACAGAGTTTTTAAACAGATCTAATTTATTCGACAGCTTTTTTAGCCTACAGAGTTTTTAAACAGATCTAATTTATTCGACAGCTTTTTTGCCTACAGAGTTTTTAAACAGATCTAATTTATTCGACAGCTTTTTTTTTGCCTACAGAATTTTTAAACATATCTAATTTATTCGATAGCTTTTTTTACCTACAGAGTTTTTAAACAGGTCTAATTTATTCGACAGCTTTTTTTGCATACAGAGTTTTTAAACAGATCTAATTCATTCGACAGATTTTTTGCCTACAGAGTTTTTAAACAGATCTAATTTATTCGACAGCTTTTTTTGCCTACAGAATTGTTAAACAGATCTAATTTATTCGACAGCTTTTTTAGCCTACAGAGTTTTTAAACAGATCTAATTTATGTGACAGCTTTTTTGCCTACAGAGTTTTTAAACAGATCTAATTTATTCGACAGCTTTTTTTTTGCCTACAGAATTTTTAAACATATCTAATTTATTCGACAGCTTTTTTTACCTACAGAGTTTTTAAACAGGTCTAATTTATTCGACAGCTTTTTTTGCATACAGAGTTTTTAAACAGATCTAATTCATTCGACAGATTTTTTGCCTACAGAGTTTTTAAACAGATCTAATTCATTCGACAGCTTTTTTTGCCTACAGAGTTTTTAAACAGATCTAATTTATTCGACAACTTTTTTGCCTACAGAGTTTTTAAACAGATCTTATTTATTCGACAGCTTTTGTTTGCCTACAGAGTTTTTAAACAGATCTAATTTATTCGACGGCTTTTTTTGCCTACAGAGTTTTTAAACAGATCTAATTTATTCGACAGCTTTTTTTGCCTACAGAGTTTTTAAACAGATCTAATTTATTCGACAGCTTTTTTGCATACAGAGTTTTTAAACAGATCTAATTCATTCGACAGCTTTTTTTGCCTACAGAGTTTTTAAACAGATCTAATTCATTCGACAGCTTTTTTTGCCTACAGAGTTTTTAAACAGATCTAATTTATTCGACAACTTTTTTGCCTACAGATTTTTTAAACAGATCTAATTTATTCGACAGCTTTTTTTTGCCTACAGAGTTTTTAAACAGATCTAATTTATTCGACGGCTTTTTTTGCCTACAGAGTTTTTAAACAGATCTAATTTATTCGACAGCTTTTTTTGCCTACAGAGTTTTTAAACAGATCTAATTTATTCGACAGCTTTTTTTTGCCTACAGAGTTTTTAAACAGATCTAATTTATTCGACGGCTTCTTTTTTGCCTACAGAGTTTTTAAACAGATCTAATTTATTCGACAGCTTTTTTTGCCTACAGACTTTTTAACAGATCTAATTTATTCGACAGCTTTTTTTTGCCTACAGAATTTTTAAACAGATCTAATTTATTCGACAGCTTTTTTTTCTACAGAGTTTTTAAACAGATCTAATTTGTTCGACAGCTTTTTTTTGCCTACACATTTTTTAAACAGATCTAATTTATTCGACAGCTTTTTTTGCCTACGGAGTTTTTAAACAGGTCTAATTTATTCGACAGCTTTTTTGCCTACAGAATTTTTAAACAGATCTAATTTATTCGACAGCTTTTTTAGCCTACAGAGTTTTTAAACAGATCTAATTTATTCGACAGCTTTTTTGCCTACAGACTTTTAAAACAGATCTAATTTATTCGACAGCCTTTTTTTTGCCTACAGAATTTTTAAACATATCTAATTTATTCGACAGCTTTTTTTACCTACAGAGTTTTTAAACAGGTCTAATTTATTCGACAGCTTTTTTTGCATACAGAGTTTTTAAACAGATCTAATTCATTCGACAGCTGTTTTTGCCTACAGAGTTTTTAAACAGATCTAATTCATTCGACAGCTTTTTTTGCCTACAGAGTTTTTAAACAGATCTAATTTATTCGACAACTTTTTTGCCTACAGATTTTTTAAACAGATCTAATTTATTCGACAGCTTTTTTTTGCCTACAGAGTTTTTAAACAGATCTAATTTATTCGACGGCTTTTTTTGCCTACAGAGTTTTTAAACAGATCTAATTTATTCGACAGCTTTTTTTGCCTACAGAGTTTTAAAACAGATCTAATTTATTCGACAGCTTTTTTTGCCTACAGAGTTTTTAAACAGATCTTATTTATTCGACAGCTTCTTTTTTGCCTACAGAGTTTTTAAACAGATCTAATTTATTCGACAGCTTTTTTTGCCTACAGACTTTTTAAACAGATCTAATTTATTCGACAGCTTTTTTTTGCCTACAGAGTTTTTAAACAGATCTAATTTATTCGACAGCTTTTTTTGCCTACAGAGTTTTTAAACAGATCTAATTTGTTCGACAGCTTTTTTTTGCCTACACATTTTTTAAACAGATCTAATTTATTCGACAGCTTTTTTTTGCCTACAGAGTTTTTAAACAGATCTAATTTATTCGACAGCTTTTTTGCCTACAGAGTTTTTAAACAGATCTAATTTATTCGAAAGCTTTTTTTGCATACAGAGTTTTTAAACAGATCTAATTTATTCGACAGCTTTTTTGCCTACAGATTTTTAAAACAGATCTAATTTATTCGACAGCTTTTTTGCCTACAGACTTTTTAAACAGATCTAATTTATTCGACAGTTTGTTTTTTGCCTACAGAGTTTTTAAACAGATCTAATTTATTCGACAGCTTTTTTAGCCTACAGAGTTTTTAAACAGATCTAATTTATTCGACAGCTTTTTTGCCTACAGAGTTTTTAAACAGATCTAATTTATTCGACAGCTTTTTTTTTGCCTACAGAATTTTTAAACATATCTAATTTATTCGACAGCTTTTTTTACCTACAGAGTTTTTAAACAGGTCTAATTTATTCGACAGCTTTTTTTGCATACAGAGTTTTTAAACAGATCTAATTCATTCGACAGCTTTTTTTGCCTACAGAGTTTTTAAACAGATCTAATTCATTCGACAGCTTTTTTTGCCTACAGAGTTTTTAAACAGATCTAATTTATTCGACAACTTTTTTGCCTACAGATTTTTTAAACAGATCTAATTTATTCGACAGCTTTTTTTTGCCTACAGAGTTTTTAAACAGATCTAATATATTCGACGGCTTTTTTTGCCTACAGAGTTTTTAAACAGATCTAATTTATTCGACAGCTTTTTTTGCCTAAAGAGTTTTTAAACAGATCTAATTTATTCGACAGCTTTTTTGCCTACAGAGTTTTAAAACAGATCTAATTTATTCGACAGCTTTTTTTGCCTACAGAGTTTTTAAACAGATCTAATTTATTCGACAGCTTCTTTTTTGCCTACAGAGTTTTTAAACAGATCTAATTTATTCGACAGCTTTTTTTTGCCTACAGACTTTTTAAACAGATCTAATTTATTCGACAGCTTTTTTTTGCCTACAGAGTTTTTAAACAGATCTAATTTATTCGACAGCTTTTTTTGCCTACAGAGTTTTTAAACAGATCCAATTTGTTCGACAGCTTTTTTTTGCCTACACATTTTTTAAACAGATCTAATTTATTCGACAGCTTTTTTTGCCTACAGAGTTTTTAAACAGGTCTAATTTATTCGACAGCTTTTTTGCCTACAGAATTTTTAAACAGATCTAATTTATTCGACAGCTTTTTTTTGCCTACAGAATTTTAAAACAGATCTAATTTATTCGACAGCTTTTTTTGCCTACAGACTTTTTAAACAGATCTAATTTATTCGACAGCTTTTTTTGCCTACAGAGTTTTTAAACAGATCTAATTTATTCGACAGTTTTTTTTTGCCTACAGAATTTTTAAACAGATCTAATTTATTCGACAGCTTTTTTTGCCTACAGAGTTTTTAAACAGATCTAATTTATTCGACAGCTTTTTTAGCCTACAGAGTTTTTAAACAGATCTAATTTATTCGACAGTTTGTTTTTTGCCTCCAGATTTTTTAAACAGATCTAATTTATTCGACAGTTTTTTCTGCCTACAGAGTTTTTAAACAGATCTAATTTGTTCGACAGCTTTTTTTTGCCTACAGAATTTTTAAACAGATCTAATTTATTCGACAGCTTTTTTTTGCCTACAGAGTTTTTAAACAGATCTAATTTATTCGACAGCTTTTTTTTGCCTACAGAGTTTTTAAACAGATCTAATTTATTCGACAGCTTTTTTTGCCTACAGAGTTTTTAAACAGATCTAATTTGTTCGACAGCTTTTTTTTGCCTACACATTTTTTAAACAGATCTAATTTATTCGACAGCTTTTTTTGCCTACAGAGTTTTTAAACAGATCTAATTTATTCGACAGCTTTTTTGCCTACAGATTTTTAAAACAGATCTAATTTATTCGACAGCTTTTTTGCCTACAGACTTTTTAAACAGATCTAATTTATTCGACAGCTTTTTTTTGCCTACAGAGTTTTTAAACAGATCTAATTTATTCGACAGCTTTTTTAGCCTACAGAGTTTTTAAACAGATCTAATTTATTCGACAGCTTTTTTGCCTACAGAGTTTTTAAACAGATCTAATTTATTCGACAGCTTTTTTTTTGCCTACAGAATTTTTAAACATATCTAATTTATTCGACAGCTTTTTTTACCTACAGAGTTTTTAAACAGGTCTAATTTATTCGACAGCTTTTTTTGCATACAGAGTTTTTAAACAGATCTAATTCATTCGACAGCTTTTTTTGCCTACAGAGTTTTTAAACAGATCTAATTCATTCGACAGCTTTTTTTGCCTAAAGAGTTTTTAAACAGATCTAATTTATTCGACAGCTTTTTTGCCTACAGAGTTTTAAAACAGATCTAATTTATTCGACAGCTTTTTTTGCCTACAGAGTTTTTAAACAGATCTAATTTATTCGACAGCTTTTTTTTTGCCTACAGAGTTTTTAAACAGATCTAATTTATTCGACAGCTTTTTTTTGCCTACAGACTTTTTAAACAGATCTAATTTATTCGACAGCTTTTTTTTGCCTACAGAGTTTTTAAACAGATCTAATTTATTCGACAGCTTTTTTTGCCTACAGAGTTTTTAAACAGATCTAATTTGTTCGACAGCTTTTTTTTGCCTACACATTTTTTTAACAGATCTAATTTATTCGACAGCTTTTTTTGCCTACAGAGTTTTTAAACAGGTCTAATTTATTCGACAGCTTTTTTGCCTACAGAATTTTTAAACAGATCTAATTTATTCGACAGCTTTTTTTTGCCTACAGAATTTTTAAACAGATCTAATTTATTCGACAGCTTTTTTTGCCTACAGAGGTTTAAAACAGATCTAATTTATTCGACAGCTTTTTTTGCCTACAGACTTTTTAAACAGATCTAATTTATTCGACAGCTTTTTTTTGCCTACAGAGTTTTTAAACAGATCTAATTTATTCGACAGTTTTTTTTTGCCTACAGAGTTTTTAAACAGATCTAATTCATTCGACAGCTTTTTTTGCCTACAGAGTTTTTAAACAGATCTAATTTATTCGACAGCTTTTTTAGCCTACAGAGTTTTTAAACAGATCTAATTTATTCGACAGTTTGTTTTTTGCCTACAGATTTTTTAAACAGATCTAATTTATTCGACAGTTTTTTCTGCCTACAGAGTTTTTAAACAGATCTAATTTGTTCGACAGCTTTTTTTTGCCTACAGAATTTTTAAACAGATCTAATTTATTCGACAGCTTTTTTTGCCTACAGAGTTTTTAAACAGATCTAATTTATTCGACAGCTTTTTTTTTGCCTACAGAGTTTTTAAACAGATCTAATTTATTCGACAGCTTTTTTTGCCTACAGCGTTTTTAAACAGATCTAATTTATTCGACAGCTTTTTTTGCCTACAGAGTTTTTAAACAGATCTAATTTATTCGACAGCTTTTTTTTGCCTACAGAGTTTTTAAACAGATCTAATTTATTCGACAGCTTTTTTTGCCTACAGATTTTTTAAACAGATCTAATTTGTTCGACAGCTTTTTTTTGCCTACACATTTTTTAAACAGATCTAATTTATTCGACAGCTTTTTTTGCCTACAGAGTTTTTAAACAGATCTAATTTATTCGACAGCTTTTTTTTGCCTACAGAGTTTTTAAACAGATCTAATTTATTCGACAGCTTTTTTTGCCTACAGAATTTTTAAACCAATCTAATTCATTCGACAGCTTTTTTTTGCCTACAGAGTTTTTAAACAGATCTAATTTATTCGACAGCTTTTTTTTGCCTACAGACTTTTTAAACAGATCTAATTTATTCGACAGCTTTTTTTTGCCTACAGAGTTTTTAAACAGATCTAATTTATTCGACAGCTTTTTTTGCCTACAGAGTTTTTAAACAGATCTAATTTGTTCGACAGCTTTTTTTTTGCCTACACATTTTTTAAACAGATCTAATTTATTCGACAGCTTTTTTTGCTTACAGAGTTTTTAAACAGATCTAATTTATTCGACAGCTTTTTTGCCTACAGAGTTTTTAAACAGATCTAATTTATTCGACAGCTTTTTTGCCTACAGAGTTTTTAAACAGATCTAATTTATTCGACAGCTTTTTTTGCATACAGAGTTTTTAAACAGATCTAATTTATTCGACAGCTTTTTTGCCTACAGATTTTTAAAACAGATCTAATTTATTCGACAGCTTTTTTGCCTACAGACTTTTTAAACAGATCTAATTTATTCGACAGCTTTTTTTTGCCTATAGAGTTTTTAAACAGATCTAATTTATTCGACAGCTTTTTTAGCCTACAGAGTTTTTAAACAGATCTAATTTATTCGACAGCTTTTTTAGCCTACAGAGTTTTTAAACAGGTCTAATTTATTCGACAGCTTTTTTTGCATACAGAGTTTTTAAACAGATCTAATTCATTCGACAGCTTTTTTTGCCTACAGAGTTTTTAAACAGATCTAATTCATTCGACAGCTTTTTTTGCCTAAAGAGTTTTTAAACAGATCTAATTTATTCGACAGCTTTTTTGCCTACAGAGTTTTAAAACAGATCTAATTTATTCGACAGCTTTTTTTGCCTACAGAGTTTTTAAACAGATCTAATTTATTCGACAGCTTTTTTTTTGCCTACAGAGTTTTTAAACAGATCTAATTTATTCGACAGCTTTTTTTTGCCTACAGACTTTTTAAACAGATCTAATTTATTCGACAGCTTTTTTTTGCCTACAGAGTTTTTAAACAGATCTAATTTATTCGACAGCTTTTTTTGCCTACAGAGTTTTTAAACAGATCTAATTTGTTCGACAGCTTTTTTTTGCCTACACATTTTTTTAACAGATCTAATTTATTCGACAGCTTTTTTTGCCTACAGAGTTTTTAAACAGGTCTAATTTATTCGACAGCTTTTTTGCCTACAGAATTTTTAAACAGATCTAATTTATTCGACAGCTTTTTTTTGCCTACAGAATTTTTAAACAGATCTAATTTATTCGACAGCTTTTTTTGCCTACAGAGGTTTAAAACAGATCTAATTTATTCGACAGCTTTTTTTGCCTACAGACTTTTTAAACAGATCTAATTTATTCGACAGCTTTTTTTTGCCTACAGAGTTTTTAAACAGATCTAATTTATTCGACAGTTTTTTTTTGCCTACAGAGTTTTTAAACAGATCTAATTCATTCGACAGCTTTTTTTGCCTACAGAGTTTTTAAACAGATCTAATTTATTCGACAGCTTTTTTAGCCTACAGAGTTTTTAAACAGATCTAATTTATTCGACAGTTTGTTTTTTGCCTACAGATTTTTTAAACAGATCTAATTTATTCGACAGTTTTTTCTGCCTACAGAGTTTTTAAACAGATCTAATTTGTTCGACAGCTTTTTTTTGCCTACAGAATTTTTAAACAGATCTAATTTATTCGACAGCTTTTTTTGCCTACAGAGTTTTTAAACAGATCTAATTTATTCGACAGCTTTTTTTTTGCCTACAGAGTTTTTAAACAGATCTAATTTATTCGACAGCTTTTTTTGCCTACAGCGTTTTTAAACAGATCTAATTTATTCGACAGCTTTTTTTGCCTACAGAGTTTTTAAACAGATCTAATTTATTCGACAGCTTTTTTTTGCCTACAGAGTTTTTAAACAGATCTAATTTATTCGACAGCTTTTTTTGCCTACAGATTTTTTAAACAGATCTAATTTGTTCGACAGCTTTTTTTTGCCTACACATTTTTTAAACAGATCTAATTTATTCGACAGCTTTTTTTGCCTACAGAGTTTTTAAACAGATCTAATTTATTCGACAGCTTTTTTTTGCCTACAGAGTTTTTAAACAGATCTAATTTATTCGACAGCTTTTTTTGCCTACAGAATTTTTAAACCAATCTAATTCATTCGACAGCTTTTTTTTGCCTACAGAGTTTTTAAACAGATCTAATTTATTCGACAGCTTTTTTTTGCCTACAGACTTTTTAAACAGATCTAATTTATTCGACAGCTTTTTTTTGCCTACAGAGTTTTTAAACAGATCTAATTTATTCGACAGCTTTTTTTGCCTACAGAGTTTTTAAACAGATCTAATTTGTTCGACAGCTTTTTTTTTGCCTACACATTTTTTAAACAGATCTAATTTATTCGACAGCTTTTTTTGCTTACAGAGTTTTTAAACAGATCTAATTTATTCGACAGCTTTTTTGCCTACAGAGTTTTTAAACAGATCTAATTTATTCGACAGCTTTTTTGCCTACAGAGTTTTTAAACAGATCTAATTTATTCGACAGCTTTTTTTGCATACAGAGTTTTTAAACAGATCTAATTTATTCGACAGCTTTTTTGCCTACAGATTTTTAAAACAGATCTAATTTATTCGACAGCTTTTTTGCCTACAGACTTTTTAAACAGATCTAATTTATTCGACAGCTTTTTTTTGCCTATAGAGTTTTTAAACAGATCTAATTTATTCGACAGCTTTTTTAGCCTACAGAGTTTTTAAACAGATCTAATTTATTCGACAGCTTTTTTTTTGCCTAGAGAATTTTTAAACATATCTAATTTATTCGACAGCTTTTTTTACCGACAGAGTTTTTAAACAGGTCTAATTTATTCGACAGCTTTTTTTGCATACAGAGTTTTTAAACAGATCTAATTCATTCGACAGCTTTTTTTGCCTACAGAGTTTTTAAACAGATCTAATTCATTCGACAGCTGTTTTTGCCTACAGAGTTTTTAATCAGATCTAATTTATTCGACAACTTTTTTGCCTACAGATTTTTTAAACAGATCTAATTTATTCGACAGCTTTTTTTTGCCTACAGAGTTTTTAAACAGATCTAATTTATTCGACGGCTTTTTTTGCCTACAGAGTTTTTAAACAGATCTAATTTATTCGACAGCTTTTTTTGCCTACAGAGTTTTTAAACAGATCTAATTTATTCGACAGTTTTTTTTGCCTAAAGAGTTTTTAAACAGATCTAATTTATTCGACAGCTTTTTTGCCTACAGAGTTTTAAAACAGATCTAATTTATTCGACAGCTTTTTTTTGCCTACAGAGTTTTTAAACAGATCTAATTTATTCGACAGCTTTTTTTTGCCTACAGAGTTTTTAAACAGATCTAATTTATTCGACAGCTTTTTTTTGCCTACAGACTTTTTAAACAGATCTAATTTATTCGACAGCTTTTTTTTGCCTACAGAGTTTTTAAACAGATCTAATTTATTCGACAGCTTTTTTTGCCTACAGAGTTTTTAAACAGATCTAATTTGTTCGACAGCTTTTTTTTGCCTACACATTTTTTAAACAGATCTAATTTATTCGACAGCTTTTTTTGCCTACAGAGTTTTTAAACAGGTCTAATTTATTCGACAGCTTTTTTGCCTACAGAATTTTTAAACAGATCTAATTTATTCGACAGCTTTTTTTTGCCTACAGAGTTTTTAAACAGATCTAATTTATTCGACAGCTTTTTTTGCCTACAGAGTTTTAAAACAGATCTAATTTATTCGACAGCTTTTTTTTTCCTACAGACTTTTTAAACAGATCTAATTTATTCGACAGCTTTTTTTTGCCTACAGAGTTTTTAAACAGATCTAATTTATTCGACAGTTTTTTTTGCCTACAGAATTTTTAAACAGATCTAATTTATTCGACAGCTTTTTTTGCCTACAGAGTTTTTAAACAGATCTAATTTATTCGACAGCTTGTTTAGCCTACAGAGTTTTTAAACAGATCTAATTTATTCGACAGTTTGTTTTTTGCCTACAGATTTTTTAAACAGATCTAATTTATTCGACAGCTTTTTTTGCCTACAGAGTTTTTAAACAGATCTAATTTGTTCGACAGCTTTTTTTGCCTACACATTTTTTAAACAGATCTAATTTATTCGACAGCTTTTTTTGCCTACAGAGTTTTTAAAAAGATCTAATTTATTCGACAGCTTTTTTTGCCTACAGAGTTTTTAAACAGATCTAATTTATTCGACAGCTTTTTTGCCTACAGAGTTTTTAAACAGATCTAATTTATTCGACAGCTTTTTTTGCATACAGAGTTTTTAAACAGATCTAATTTATTCGACAGCTTTTTTGCCTACAGATTTTTAAAACAGATCTAATTTATTCGACAGCTTTTTTGCCTACAGACTTTTTAAACAGATCTAATTTATTCGACAGCTTTTTTTGCCTACAGAGTTTTTAAACAGATCTAATTTATTCGACAGCTTTTTTAGCCTACAGAGTTTTTAAACAGATCTAATTTATTCGATAGCTTTTTTGCCTACAGAGTTTTTAAACAGATCTAATTTATTCGACAGCTTTTTTTTTTGCCTACAGAATTTTTAAACATATCTAATTTATTCGACAGCTTTTTTTACCTACAGAGTTTTTAAACAGGTCTAATTTATTCGACAGCTTTTTTGCATACAGAGTTTTTAAACAGATCTAATTCATTCGACAGCTTTTTTTGCCTACAGAGTTTTTAAACAGATCTAATTCATTCGACAGCTTTTTTTGCCTACAGAGTTTTTAAACAGATCTAATTTATTCGACAACTTTTTTGCCTACAGATTTTTTAAACAGATCTAATTTATTCGACAGCTTTTTTTGCCTACAGAGTTTTTAAACAGATCTAATTTATTCGACAGCTTTTTTGCCTACAGACTTTTTAAACAGATCTAATTTATTCGACAGCTTTTTTTGCCTACAGAGTTTTTAAACAGATCTAATTTATTCGACAGCTTTTTTAGCCTACAGAGTTTTTAAACAGATCTAATTTATTCGATAGCTTTTTTGCCTACAGAGTTTTTAAACAGATCTAATTTACTCGACAGCTTTTTTTTTTGCCTACAGAATTTTTAAACATATCTAATTTATTCGACAGCTTTTTTTACCTACAGAGTTTTTAAACAGGTCTAATTTATTCGACAGCTTTTTTTGCATACAGAGTTTTTAAACAGATCTAATTCATTCGACAGCTTTTTTTGCCTACAGAGTTTTTAAACAGATCTAATTCATTCGACAGCTTTTTTTGCCTACAGAGTTTTTAAACAGATCTAATTTATTCGACAACTTTTTTGCCTACAGATTTTTTAAACAGATCTAATTTATTCGACAGCTTTTTTTGCCTACAGAGTTTTTAAACAGATCTAATTTATTCGACGGCTTTTTTTGCCTACAGAGTTTTTAAACAGATCTAATTTATTCGACAGCTTTTTTTGCCTACAGAGTTTTTAAACAGATCTAATTTATTCGACAGCTTTTTTTGCCTACAGAGTTTTTAAACAGATCTAATTTGTTCGACAGCTTTTTTTTGCCTACACATTTTTTAAACAGATCTAATTTATTCGACAGCTTTTTTTGCCTACAGAGTTTTTAAACAGGTCTAATTTATTCGACAGCTTTTTTGCCTACAGAATTTTTAAACAGATCTAATTTATTCGACAGCTTTTTTTTGCCTACAGAGTTTTTAAACAGATCTAATTTATTCGACAGCTTTTTTTGCCTACAGAGTTTTAAAACAGATCTAATTTATTCGACAGCTTTTTTTTTCCTACAGACTTTTTAAACAGATCTAATTTATTCGACAGCTTTTTTTTGCCTACAGAGTTTTTAAACAGATCTAATTTATTCGACAGTTTTTTTTTGCCTACAGAATTTTTAAACAGATCTAATTTATTCGACAGCTTTTTTTGCCTACAGAGTTTTTAAACAGATCTAATTTATTCGACAGCTTGTTTAGCCTACAGAGTTTTTAAACAGATCTAATTTATTCGACAGTTTGTTTTTTGCCTACAGATTTTTTAAACAGATCTAATTTATTCGACAGCTTTTTTTGCCTACAGAGTTTTTAAACAGATCTAATTTGTTCGACAGCTTTTTTTGCCTACACATTTTTTAAACAGATCTAATTTATTCGACAGCTTTTTTTGCCTACAGAGTTTTTAAACAGATCTAATTTATTCGACAGCTTTTTTTGCCTACAGAGTTTTTAAACAGATCTAATTTATTCGACAGCTTTTTTGCCTACAGAGTTTTTAAACAGATCTAATTTATTCGACAGCTTTTTTTGCATACAGAGTTTTTAAACAGATCTAATTTATTCGACAGCTTTTTTGCCTACAGATTTTTAAAACAGATCTAATTTATTCGACAGCTTTTTTGCCTACAGACTTTTTAAACAGATCTAATTTATTCGACAGCTTTTTTTGCCTACAGATTTTTTAAACAGATCTAATTTATTTGACAGCTTTTTTTGCCTACAGAGTTTTTAAACAGATCTAATTTATTCGACAGCTTTTTTTGCCTACAGAGTTTTTAAACAGATCTAATTTATTCGACAGCTTTTTTAGCCTACAGAGTTTTTAAACAGATCTAATTTATTCGATAGCTTTTTTGCCTACAGAGTTTTTAAACAGATCTAATTTATTCGACAGCTTTTTTTTTTGCCTACAGAATTTTTAAACATATCTAATTTATTCGACAGCTTTTTTTACCTACAGAGTTTTTAAACAGGTCTAATTTATTCGACAGCTTTTTTGCATACAGAGTTTTTAAACAGATCTAATTCATTCGACAGCTTTTTTTGCCTACAGAGTTTTTAAACAGATCTAATTCATTCGACAGCTTTTTTTGCCTACAGAGTTTTTAAACAGATCTAATTTATTCGACAACTTTTTTGCCTACAGATTTTTTAAACAGATCTAATTTATTCGACAGCTTTTTTTGCCTACAGAGTTTTTAAACAGATCTAATTTATTCGACAGCTTTTTTGCCTACAGACTTTTTAAACAGATCTAATTTATTCGACAGCTTTTTTTGCCTACAGAGTTTTTAAACAGATCTAATTTATTCGACAGCTTTTTTAGCCTACAGAGTTTTTAAACAGATCTAATTTATTCGATAGCTTTTTTGCCTACAGAGTTTTTAAACAGATCTAATTTACTCGACAGCTTTTTTTTTTGCCTACAGAATTTTTAAACATATCTAATTTATTCGACAGCTTTTTTTACCTACAGAGTTTTTAAACAGGTCTAATTTATTCGACAGCTTTTTTTGCATACAGAGTTTTTAAACAGATCTAATTCATTCGACAGCTTTTTTTGCCTACAGAGTTTTTAAACAGATCTAATTCATTCGACAGCTTTTTTTGCCTACAGAGTTTTTAAACAGATCTAATTTATTCGACAACTTTTTTGCCTACAGATTTTTTAAACAGATCTAATTTATTCGACAGCTTTTTTTGCCTACAGAGTTTTTAAACAGATCTAATTTATTCGACGGCTTTTTTTGCCTACAGAGTTTTTAAACAGATCTAATTTATTCGACAGCTTTTTTTGCCTACAGAGTTTTTACACAGATCTAATTTATTCGACAGCTTTTTTTGCCTAAAGAGTTTTTAAACAGATCTAATTTATTCGACAGCTTTTTTGCCTGCAGAGTTTTAAAACAGATCTAATTTATTCGACAGCTTTTTTTGCCTACAGACTTTTTAAACAGATCTAATTTATTCGACAGCTTTTTTTTGCCTACAGAGTTTTTAAACAGATCTAATTTATTCGACAGTTTTTTTTGCCTACAGAATTTTTAAACAGATCTAATTTATTCGGCAGCTTTTTTTGCCTACAGAGTTTTTAAACATATCTAATTTATTCGACAGCTTTTTTTACCTACAGAGTTTTTAAACAGGTCTAATTTATTCGACAGCTTTTTTTGCCTACAGAGTTTTTAAACAGATCTAATTTATTCGACAGCTTTTTTTGCCTACAGAATTTTTAAACAGATCTAATTCATTCGACAGCTTTTTTTGCATACAGAGTTTTTAAACAGATCTAATTTATTCGACAGCTTTTTTGCCTACAGACTTTTTAAACAGATCTAATTTATTCGACAGCTTTTTTGCATACAGAGTTTTTAAACAGGTCTAATTTATTCGACAGTTTGTTTTTTGCCTACAGATTTTTTAAACAGATCTAATTTATTCGACAGCTTTTTTTGCCTACAGAGTTTTTAAACAGATCTAATTTGTTCGACAGCTTTTTTTTGCCTACACATTTTTTAAACAGATCTAATTTATTCGACAGCTTTTTTTGCCTACAGAGTTTTTAAACAGATCTAATTTATTCGACAGTTTTTTTTTTGCCTACAGAGTTTTTAAACAGATCTAATTCATTCGACAGCTTTTTTTGCATACAGAGTTTTTAAACAGATCTAATTCATTCGACAGCTTTTTTTGCCTACAGAGTTTTTAAACAGATCTAATTCATTCGACAGCTTTTTTTGCCTACAGAGTTTTTAAACAGATCTAATTTATTCGACAACGTTTTTGCCTACAGATTTTTTAAACAGATCTAATTTATTCGACAGCTTTTTTTTGCCTACAGAGTTTTTAAACAGATCTAATTTATTCGACGGCTTTTTTTGCCTACAGAGTTTTTAAACAGATCTAATTTATTCGACAGCTTTTTTTTGCCTACAGAATTTTTAAACAGATCTAATTTATTCGACAGCTTTTTTTGCCTACAGAGTTTTAAAACAGATCTAATTTATTCGACAGCTTTTTTTGCCTACAGACTTTTTAAACAGATCTAATTTATTCGACAGCTTTTTTTTGCCTACAGAGATTTAAAACAGATCTAATTTATTCGACAGTTTTTTTTGCCTACAGAATTTTTAAACAGATCTAATTTATTCGACAGCTTGTTTTGCCTACAGAGTTTTTAAACAGGTCTAATTTATTCGACAGCTTTTTTGCCTACAGAGTTTTTAAACAGATCTAATTTATTCGACAGTTTTTTTTTGCCTACAGAATTTTTAAACAGATCTAATTCATTCGACAGCTTTTTTTGCATACAGAGTTTTTAAACAGATCTAATTTATTCGACAGCTTTTTTGCCTACAGACTTTTTAAACAGATCTAATTTATTCGACAGCTTTTTTGCATACAGAGTTTTTAAACAGGTCTAATTTATTCGACAGCTTTTTTTGCCTACAGAGTTTTTAAACAGATCTAATTTATTCGACAGCTTTTTTTGCCTACAGAATTTTTAAACATATCTAATTTATTCGACAGCTTTTTTTACCTACAGAGTTTTTAAACAGGTCTAATTTATTCGACAGCTTTTTTTGCATACAGAGTTTTTAAACAGGTCTAATTTATTCGACAGCTTTTTTTGCCTACAGAGTTTTTAAACAGATCTAATTTATTCGACAGCTTTTTTTGCCTACAGAATTTTTAAACAGATCTAATTCATTCGACAGCTTTTTTTTGCCTACAGAGTTTTTAAACAGATCTAATTTATTCGACAGCTTTTTTTTGCCTACAGACTTTTTAAACAGATCTAATTTATTCGACAGCTTTTTTTTGCCTACAGAGTTTTTAAACAGATCTAATTTATTCGACAGCTTTTTTTGCCTACAGAGTTTTTAAACAGATCTAATTTATTCGACAGCTTTTTTGCCTACACATTTTTTAAAGAGATCTAATTTATTCGACAGCTTTTTTTGCCTACAGACTTTTTAAACAGGTCTAATTTATTCGACAGCTTTTTTGCCTACAGAATTTTTAAACAGATCTAATTTATTCGACAGCTTTTTTTTGCCTACAGAATTTTTAAACAGATCTAATTTATTCGACAGCTTTTTTTGCCTACAGAGTTTTAAAACAGATCTAATTCATTCGACAGCTTTTTTTGCCTACAGACTTTTTAAACAGATCTAATTTATTCGACAGCTTTTTTTTGCCTACAGAGTTTTTAAACAGATCTAATTTATTCGACAGCTTTTTTAGCCTACAGAGTTTTTAAACAGATCTAATTTATTCGACAGCTTTTTTTTGCCTACAGAATTTTTAAACAGATCTAATTTACTCGACAGTTTTTTTTTGCCTACAGAGTTTTTAAACAGGTCTAATTTATTCGACAGCTTTTTTGCCTACAGAGTTTTTAAACAGATCTAATTTATTCGACAGCTTTTTTGCCTACAGAGTTTTTAAACATATCTAATTTATTCGACAGCTTTTTTTTGCCTACAGAGTTTTAAACAGGTCTAATTTATTCGACAGCTTTTTTTGCCTACAGAGTTTTTAAACAGATCTAATTTATTCGACAGCTTTTTTTGCCTACAGAGTTTTTAAACAGATCTAATTTATTCGACAGTTTTTTTTTGCCTACAGAATTTTTAAACAGATCTAATTTATTCGACAGCTTTTTTTGCATACAGAGTTTTTAAACAGATCTAATTTATTCGACAGCTTTTTTGCCTACAGACTTTTTAAACAGATCTAATTTATTCGACAGCTTTTTTTGCCTACAGAGTTTTTAAACAGATCTAATTTATTCGACAGCTTTTTTTGCCTACAGAGTTTTTAAACAGATCTAATTTATTCGACAGCTTTTTTTGCCTACAGAATTTTTAAACATATCTAATTTATTCGACAGCTTTTTTTACCTACAGAGTTTTTAAACAGGTCTAATTTATTCGACAGCTTTTTTTGCATACAGAGTTTTTAAACAGGTCTAATTTATTCGACAGCTTTTTTTGCCTACAGAGTTTTTAAACAGATCTAATTTATTCGACAGTTTGTTTTGCCTACAGAATTTTTTAACAGATCTAATTCATTCGACAGCTTTTTTTGCCTACATAGTTTTTAAACAGATCTAATGTATTCGACAGCTTTTTTTGCCTACAGAGTTTTTAAACAGGTCTAATTTATTCGACAGCTTTTTTTGCCTACATAGTTTTAAACAGGTCTAATTTATTCGACAGCTTTTTTTGCCTACAGAGTTTTTAAACAGATCTAATTTATTCGACAGCTTTTTTTGCCTACAGAGTTTTTAAACAGATCTAATTTATTCGACAGTTTTTTTTTGCCTACAGAGTTTTTAAACAGATCTAATTTATTCGACAGCTTTTTTTGCATACAGAGCTTTTAAACAGATCTAATTAATTCGACAGCTTTTTTGCCTTCAGACTTTTTAAACAGATCTAATTTATTCGACAGCTTTTTTTTGCCTACAGAGTTTTTAAACAGATCTAATTTATTCGACAGCTTTTTTTGCCTACAGAGTTTTTAAACAGATCTAATTCATTCGACAGATTTTTTGCCTACAGAGTTTTTAAACAGATCTAATTCATTCGACAGCTTTTTTTGCCTACAGAGTTTTTAAACAGATCTAATTTATTCGACAACTTTTTTGCCTACAGAGTTTTTAAACAGATCTAATTTATTCGACAGCTTTTTTTTGCCTACAGAGTTTTTAAACAGATCTAATTTACTCGACGGGTTTTTTTGCCTACAGAGTTTTTAAACAGATCTAATTTATTCGACAGCTTTTTTTGCCTACAGAGTTTTTAAACAGATCTAATTTATTCGACAGCTTTTTTTGCCTAAAGAGTTTTTAAACAGATCTAATTTATTCGACAGCTTTTTTGCCTACAGAGTTTTAAAACAGATCTAATTTATTCGACAGCTTTTTTTGCCTACAGAGTTTTTAAACAGATCTAATTTATTCGACAGCTTCTTTTTTGCCTACAGAGTTTTTAAACAGATCTAATTTATTCGACAGCTTTTTTTTGCCTATAGACTTTTTAAACAGATCTAATTTATTCGACAGTTTTTTTTGCCTACAGAGTTTTTAAACAGATCTAATTTATTCGACAGCTTTTTTTGCCTACAGAGTTTTTAAACAGATCTAATTTGTTCGACAGCTTTTTTTTTGCCTACACATTTTTTAAACAGATCTTATTTATTCGACAGCTTTTTTTGCCTACAGAGTTTTTAAACAGGTCTAATTTATTCGACAGCTTTTTTGCCTACAGAATTTCTAAACAGATCTAATTTATTCGACAGCTTTTTTTTGCCTACAGAATTTTTAAACAGATCTAATTTATTCGACAGCTTTTTTTGCCTACAGAGTTTTAAAACAGATCTAATTTATTCGACAGCTTTTTTTGCCTACAGACTTTTTAAACAGATCTAATTTATTCGACAGCTTTTTTTTTGCCTACAGAGTTTTTAAACAGATCTAATTTATTCGACAGTTTTTTTTTGCCTACAGAATTTTTAAACAGATCTAATTTATTCGACAGCTTTTTTTGCCTACAGAGTTTTTAAACAGATCTAATTTATTCGACAGCTTTTTTAGCCTACAGAGTTTTTAAACAGATCTAATTTATTCGACAGTTTGTTTTTTGCCTACAGATTTTTTAAACAGATCTAATTTATTCGACAGTTTTTTCTGCCTACAGAGTTTTTAAACAGATCTAATTTGTTCGACAGCTTTTTTTTGCCTACGGAATTTTTAAACAGATCTAATTTATTCGACAGCTTTTTTTTGCCTACAGAGTTTTTAAACAGATCTAATTTATTCGACAGCTTTTTTTTGCCTACAGAGTTTTTAAACAGATCTAATTTATTCGACAGCTTTTTTTGCCTACACATTTTTTAAACAGATCTAATTTATTCGACAGCTTTTTTTGCCTACAGAGTTTTTAAACAGATCTAATTTATTCGACAGCTTTTTTGCCTACAGAGTTTTTAAACAGATCTAATTTATTCGACAGCTTTTTTTGCCTCCAGATTTTTTAAACAGATCTAATTTATTCGACAGCTTTTTTGCCTACAGATTTTTAAAACAGATCTAATTTATTCGACAGCTTTTTTGCCTACAGACTTTTTAAACAGATCTAATTTATTCGACAGCTTTTTTTGCCTACAGAGTTTTTAAACAGATCTAATTTATTAGACAGCTTTTTTAGCCTACAGAGTTTTTAAACAGATCTAATTTATTCGACAGCTTTTTTGCCTACAGAGTTTTTAAACAGATCTAATTTATTCGACAGCTTTTTTTTTTGCCTACAGAATTTTTAAACATATCTAATTTATTCGACAGCTTTTTTTACCTACAGAGTTTTTAAACAGGTCTAATTTATTCGACAGCTTTTTTTGCATACAGAGTTTTTAAACAGATCTAATTCATTCGACAGCTTTTTTTGCCTACAGAGTTTTTAAACAGATCTAATTCATTCGACAGCTTTTTTTGCCTACAGAGTTTTTAAACAGATCTAATTTATTCGACAACTTTTTTTACCTACAGAGTTTTTAAACAGGTCTAATTTATTCGACAGCTTTTTTTGCATACAGAGTTTTTAAACAGATCTAATTCATTCGACAGCTTTTTTTGCCTACAGAGTTTTTAAACAGATCTAATTCATTCGACAGCTTTTTTTGCCTACAGAATTTTTAAACAGATCTAATTTATTCGACAACTTTTTTGCCTACAGATTTTTTAAACAGATCTAATTTATTCGACAGCTTTTTTTTGCCTACAGAGTTTTTAAACAGATCTAATTTATTCGACGGCTTTTTTTGCCTACAGAGTTTTTAAACAGATCTAATTTATTCGACAGCTTTTTTTGCCTACAGAGTTTTAAAACAGATCTAATTTATTCGATAGCTTTTTTTGCCTACAGAGTGTTTAAACAGATCTAATTTATTCGACAGCTTCTTTTTTGCCTACAGAGTTTTTAAACAGATCTAATTTATTCGACAGCTTTTTTTTGCCTACAGACTTTTTAAACAGATCTAATTTATTCGACAGCTTTTTTTTGCCTACAGAATTTTTAAACAGATCTAATTTATTCGACAGCTTTTTTTGCATACAGAGTTTTTAAACAGATCTAATTTGTTCGACAGCTTTTTTTTGCCTACACATTTTTTAAACAGATCAAATTTATTCGACAGCTTTTTTTGCCTACAGAGTTTTTAAACAGGTCTAATTTATTCGACAGCTTTTTTGCCTACAGAATTTTTAGACAGATCTTATTTATTCGACAGCTTTTTTTTGCCTACAGAATTTTTAAACAGATCTAATTTATTCGACAGCTTTTTTTGCCTACAGAGTTTTAAAACAGATCTAATTTATTCGACAGCTTTTTTTGCCTACAGACTTTTTAAACAGATCTAATTTATTCGACAGCTTTTTTTTGCCTACAGAGTTTTTAAACAGATCTAATTTATTCGACAGTTTTTTTTTTGCCTACAGAATTTTTAAACAGATCTAATTCATTCGACAGCTTTTTTTGCCTACAGAGTTTTTAAACAGATCTAATTTATTCGACAGCTTTTTTAGCCTACAGAGTTTTTAAACAGATCTAATTTATTCGACAGTTTGTTTTTTGCCTACAGATTTTTTAAACAGATCTAATTTATTCGACAGTTTTTTCTGCCTACAGAGTTTTTAAACAGATCTAATTTGTTCGACAGCTTTTTTTTTGCCTACAGAATTTTTAAACAGATCTAATTTATTCGACAGCCTTTTTTTGCCTACAGAGTTTTTAAACAGATCTAATTTGTTCGACAGCTTTTTTTTGCCTACACATTTTTTAAACAGATCTAATTTATTCGACAGCTTTTTTTGCCTACAGAGTTTTTAAACAGATCTAATTTATTCGACAGCTTTTTTGCCTACAGAGTTTTTAAACAGATCTGATTTATTCGACAGCTTTTTTTGCATACAGAGTTTTTAAACAGATCTAATTTATTCGACAGCTTTTTTGCCTACAGATTTTTAAAACAGATCTAATTTATTCGACAGCTTTTTTTGCCTACAGACTTTTTAAACAGATCTAATTTATTCGACAGCTTTTTTTTGCCTACAGAGTTTTTAAACAGATCTAATTTATTTGACAGCTTTTTTAGCCTACAGAGTTTTTAAACAGATCTAATTTATTCGACAGCTTTTTTGCCTACAGAGTTTTTAAACAGATCTAATTTATTCGACAGCTTTTTTTTTGCCTACAGAATTTTTAAACATATCTAATTTATTCGACAGCTTTTTTTACCTACAGAGTTTTTAAACAGGTCTAATTTATTCGACAGCTTTTTTTGCATACAGAGTTTTTAAACAGATCTAATTCATTCGACAGCTTTTTTTGCCTACAGAGTTTTTAAACAGATCTAATTCATTCGACAGCTTTTTTTGCCTACAGAGTTTTTAAACAGATCTAATTTATTCGACAACTTTTTTGCCTACAGATTTTTTAAACAGATCTAATTCATTCGACAGCTTTTTTTTGCCTACAGAGTTTTTAAACAGATCTAATTTATTCGACGGCTTTTTTTGCCTACAGAGTTTTTAAACAGATCTAATTTATTCGACAGCTTTTTTTGCCTACAGAGTTTTTAAACAGATCTAATTTATTCGACAGCTTTTTTTGCCTAAAGAGTTTTTAAACAGATCTAATTTATTAAACAGCTTTTTTGCCTACAGAGTTTTAAACAGATCTAATTTATTCGACAGCTTTTTTTGCCTACAGAGTTTTTAAACAGATCTAATTTATTCGACGGTTTTTTTGCCTACAGAGTTTTTAAACAGATCTAATTTATTCGACAGCTTTTTTTGCCTACAGAGTTTTAAAACAGATCTAATTTATTCGACAGCTTTTTTTGCCTACAGAGTGTTTAAACAGATCTAATTTATTCGACAGCTTCTTTTTTGCCTACAGAGTTTTTAAACAGATCTAATTTATTCGACAGCTTTTTTTTGCCCACAGACTTTTTAAACAGATCTAATTTATTCGACAGCTTTTTTTTGCCTACAGAATTTTTAAACAGATCTAATTTATTCGACAGCTTTTTTTGCATACAGAGTTTTTAAACAGATCTAATTTGTTCGACAGCTTTTTTTTGCCTACACATTTTTTAAACAGATCAAATTTATTCGACAGCTTTTTTTGCCTACAGAGTTTTTAAACAGGTCTAATTTATTCGACAGCTTTTTTGCCTACAGAATTTTTAAACAGATCTAATTTATTCGACAGCTTTTTTTTGCCTACAGAATTTTTAAACAGATCTAATTTATTCGACAGCTTTTTTTGCCTACAGAGTTTTAAAACAGATCTAATTTATTCGACAGCTTTTTTTGCCTACAGACTTTTTAAACAGATCTAATTTATTCGACAGCTTTTTTTTGCCTACAGAGTTTTTAAACAGATCTAATTTATTCGACAGTTTTTTTTTTGCCTACAGAATTTTTAAACAGATCTAATTTATTCGACAGCTTTTTTTGCCTACAGAGTTTTTAAACAGATCTAATTTATTCGACAGCTTTTTTAGCCTACAGAGTTTTTAAACAGATCTAATTTATTCGACAGTTTGTTTTTTGCCTACAGATTTTTTAAACAGATCTAATTTATTCGACAGTTTTTTCTGCCTACAGAGTTTTTAAACAGATCTAATTTGTTCGACAGCTTTTTTTTGCCTACAGAATTTTTAAACAGATCTAATTTATTCGACAGCCTTTTTTTGCCTACAGAGTTTTTAAACAGATCTAATTTGTTCGACAGCTTTTTTTTGCCTACACATTTTTAAAACAGATCTAATTTATTCGACAGCTTTTTTTGCCTACAGAGTTTTTAAACAGATCTAATTTATTCGACAGCTTTTTTGCCTACAGAGTTTTTAAACAGATCTGATTTATTCGACAGCTTTTTTTGCATACAGAGTTTTTAAACAGATCTAATTTATTCGACAGCTTTTTTGCCTACAGATTTTTAAAACAGATCTAATTTATTCGACAGCTTTTTTGCCTACAGACTTTTTAAACAGATCTAATTTATTCGACAGCTTTTTTTTGCCTACAGAGTTTTTAAACAGATCTAATTTATTTGACAGCTTTTTTAGCCTACAGAGTTTTTAAACAGATCTAATTTATTCGACAGCTTTTTTTTGCCTACAGAGTTTTTAAACAGATCTAATTTATTCGACAGCTTTTTTTTTGCCTACAGAATTTTTAAACATATCTAATTTATTCGACAGCTTTTTTTACCTACAGAGTTTTTAAACAGGTCTAATTTATTCGACAGCTTTTTTTGCATACAGAGTTTTTAAACAGATCTAATTCATTCGACAGCTTTTTTTGCCTACAGAGTTTTTAAACAGATCTAATTCATTCGACAGCTTTTTTTGCCTACAGAGTTTTTAAACAGATCTAATTTATTCGACAACTTTTTTGCCTACAGATTTTTTAAACAGATCTAATTTATTCGACAGCTTTTTTTTGCCTACAGAGTTTTTAAACAGATCTAATTTATTCGACGGCTTTTTTTGCCTACAGAGTTTTTAAACAGATCTAATTTATTCGACAGCTTTTTTTGCCTACAGAGTTTTTAAACAGATCTAATTTATTCGACAGCTTTTTTTGCCTAAAGAGTTTTTTAACAGATCTAATTTATTCGACAGCTTTTTTGCCTACAGAGTTTTAAAACAGATCTAATTTATTCGACAGCTTTTTTTGCCTACAGAGTTTTTAAACAGATCTAATTTATTCGACAGCTTCTTTTTTGCCTACAGAGTTTTTAAACAAATCTAATTTATTCGACAGCTTTTTTTTGCCTACAGACTTTTAAACAGATCTAATTTATTCGACAGCTTTTTTTTGCCTACAAAGTTTTTAAACAGATCTAATTTATTCGACAACTTTTTTTGCCTACAGAGTTTTTAAACAGATCTAATTTGTTCGACAGCTTTTTTTTGCCTACACATTTTTTAAACAGATCTAATTTATACGACAGCTTTTTTTGCCTACAGAGTTTTTAAACAGGTCTAATTTATTCGACAGCTTTTTTGCCTACAGAATTTTTAAACAGATCTAATTTATTCGACAGCTTTTTTTTGCCTACAGAATTTTAAAACAGATCTAATTTATTCGACAGCTTTTTTTGCCTACAGACTTTTTAAACAGATCTAATTTATTCGACAGCTTTTTTTTGCCTACAGAGTTTTTAAACAGATCTAATTTATTCGACAGTTTTTTTTTTGCCTACAGAATTTTTAAACAGATCTAATTTATTCGACAGCTTTTTTTGCCTACAGAGTTTTTAAACAGATCTAATTTATTCGACAGCTTTTTTAGCCTACAGAGTTTTTAAACAGATCTAATTTATTCGACAGTTTGTTTTTTGCCTCCAGATTTTTTAAACAGATCTAATTTATTCGACAGTTTTTTCTGCCTACAGAGTTTTTAAACAGATCTAATTTGTTCGACAGCTTTTTTTTGCCTACAGAATTTTTAAACAGATCTAATTTATTCGACAGCTTTTTTTTGCCTACAGAGTTATAAAACAGATCTAATTTATTCGACAGCTTTTTTTGCCTACAGAGTTTTTAACAGATCTAATTTGTTCGACAGCTTTTTTTTGCCTACACATTTTTTAAACAGATCTAATTTATTCGACAGCTTTTTTTGCCTACAGAGTTTTTAAACAGATCTAATTTATTCGACAGCTTTTTTGCCTACAGAGTTTTTAAACAGATCTAATTTATTCGACAGCTTTTTTTGCATACAGAGTTTTTAAACAGATCTAATTTATTCGACAGCTTTTTTGCCTACAGATTTTTAAAACAGATCTAATTTATTCGACAGCTTTTTTGCCTACAGACTTTTTAAACAGATCTAATTTATTCGACAGCTTTTTTTTGCCTACAGAGTTTTTAAACAGATCTAATTTATTCGACAGCTTTTTTAGCCTACAGAGTTTTTAAACAGATCTAATTTATTCGACAGCTTTTTTGCCTACAGAGTTTTTAAACAGATCTAATTTGTTCGACAGCTTTTTTTTGCCTACACATTTTTTAAACAGATCTAATTTATTCGACAGCTTTTTTTGCCTGCAGAGTTTTTAAACAGGTCTTATTTATTCGACAGCTTTTTTGCCTACAGAATTTTTAAACAGATCTAATTTATTCGACAGCTTTTTTTTGCCTACAGAGTTTTTAAACAGATCTAATTTATTCGACAGCTTTTTTTGTCCTACAGAGGTTTAAAACAGATCTAATTTATTCGACAGCTTTTTTTGCCTACAGAGTTTTTAAACATATCTAATTTATTCGACAGCTTTTTTTTGCCTACAGAGTTTTAAACAGGTCTAATTTATTCGACAGCTTTTTTTGCCTACAGAGTTTTTAAACAGATCTAATTTATTCGACAGCTTTTTTTGCCTACAGAGTTTTTAAACAGATCTAATTTATTCGACAGTTTTTTTTTGCCTACAGAATTTTTAAACAGATCTAATTTATTCGACAGCTTTTTTTGCATACAGAGTTTTTAAACAGATCTAATTTATTCGACAGCTTTTTTGCCTACAGACTTTTTAAACAGATCTAATTTATTCGACAGCTTTTTTTGCCTACAGAGTTTTTAAACAGATCTAATTTATTCGACAGCTTTTTTTGCCTACAGAGTTTTTAAACAGATCTAATTTATTCGACAGCTTTTTTTGCCTACAGAATTTTTAAACATATCTAATTTATTCGACAGCTTTTTTTACCTACAGAGTTTTTAAACAGGTCTAATTTATTCGACAGCTTTTTTTGCATACAGAGTTTTTAAACAGGTCTAATTTATTCGACAGCTTTTTTTGCCTACAGAGTTTTTAAACAGATCTAATTTATTCGACAGTTTGTTTTGCCTACAGAATTTTTTAACAGATCTAATTCATTCGACAGCTTTTTTTGCCTACATAGTTTTTAAACAGATCTAATGTATTCGACAGCTTTTTTTGCCTACAGAGTTTTTAAACAGGTCTAATTTATTCGACAGCTTTTTTTGCCTACAGAGTTTTAAACAGGTCTAATTTATTCGACAGCTTTTTTTGCCTACAGAGTTTTTAAACAGATCTAATTTATTCGACAGCTTTTTTTGCCTACAGAGTTTTTAAACAGATCTAATTTATTCGACAGTTTTTTTTTGCCTACAGAGTTTTTAAACAGATCTAATTTATTCGACAGCTTTTTTTGCATACAGAGCTTTTAAACAGATCTAATTAATTCGACAGCTTTTTTGCCTTCAGACTTTTTAAACAGATCTAATTTATTCGACAGCTTTTTTTTGCCTACAGAGTTTTTAAACAGATCTAATTTATTCGACAGCTTTTTTTGCCTACAGAGTTTTTAAACAGATCTAATTCATTCGACAGATTTTTTGCCTACAGAGTTTTTAAACAGATCTAATTCATTCGACAGCTTTTTTTGCCTACAGAGTTTTTAAACAGATCTAATTTATTCGACAACTTTTTTGCCTACAGAGTTTTTAAACAGATCTAATTTATTCGACAGCTTTTTTTTGCCTACAGAGTTTTTAAACAGATCTAATTTACTCGACGGGTTTTTTTGCCTACAGAGTTTTTAAACAGATCTAATTTATTCGACAGCTTTTTTTGCCTACAGAGTTTTTAAACAGATCTAATTTATTCGACAGCTTTTTTTGCCTAAAGAGTTTTTAAACAGATCTAATTTATTCGACAGCTTTTTTGCCTACAGAGTTTTAAAACAGATCTAATTTATTCGACAGCTTTTTTTGCCTACAGAGTTTTTAAACAGATCTAATTTATTCGACAGCTTCTTTTTTGCCTACAGAGTTTTTAAACAGATCTAATTTATTCGACAGCTTTTTTTTGCCTATAGACTTTTTAAACAGATCTAATTTATTCGACAGTTTTTTTTGCCTACAGAGTTTTTAAACAGATCTAATTTATTCGACAGCTTTTTTTGCCTACAGAGTTTTTAAACAGATCTAATTTGTTCGACAGCTTTTTTTTTGCCTACACATTTTTTAAACAGATCTTATTTATTCGACAGCTTTTTTTGCCTACAGAGTTTTTAAACAGGTCTAATTTATTCGACAGCTTTTTTGCCTACAGAATTTCTAAACAGATCTAATTTATTCGACAGCTTTTTTTTGCCTACAGAATTTTTAAACAGATCTAATTTATTCGACAGCTTTTTTTGCCTACAGAGTTTTAAAACAGATCTAATTTATTCGACAGCTTTTTTTGCCTACAGACTTTTTAAACAGATCTAATTTATTCGACAGCTTTTTTTTTGCCTACAGAGTTTTTAAACAGATCTAATTTATTCGACAGTTTTTTTTTGCCTACAGAATTTTTAAACAGATCTAATTTATTCGACAGCTTTTTTTGCCTACAGAGTTTTTAAACAGATCTAATTTATTCGACAGCTTTTTTAGCCTACAGAGTTTTTAAACAGATCTAATTTATTCGACAGTTTGTTTTTTGCCTACAGATTTTTTAAACAGATCTAATTTATTCGACAGTTTTTTCTGCCTACAGAGTTTTTAAACAGATCTAATTTGTTCGACAGCTTTTTTTTGCCTACGGAATTTTTAAACAGATCTAATTTATTCGACAGCTTTTTTTTGCCTACAGAGTTTTTAAACAGATCTAATTTATTCGACAGCTTTTTTTTGCCTACAGAGTTTTTAAACAGATCTAATTTATTCGACAGCTTTTTTTGCCTACACATTTTTTAAACAGATCTAATTTATTCGACAGCTTTTTTTGCCTACAGAGTTTTTAAACAGATCTAATTTATTCGACAGCTTTTTTGCCTACAGAGTTTTTAAACAGATCTAATTTATTCGACAGCTTTTTTTGCCTCCAGATTTTTTAAACAGATCTAATTTATTCGACAGCTTTTTTGCCTACAGATTTTTAAAACAGATCTAATTTATTCGACAGCTTTTTTGCCTACAGACTTTTTAAACAGATCTAATTTATTCGACAGCTTTTTTTGCCTACAGAGTTTTTAAACAGATCTAATTTATTAGACAGCTTTTTTAGCCTACAGAGTTTTTAAACAGATCTAATTTATTCGACAGCTTTTTTGCCTACAGAGTTTTTAAACAGATCTAATTTATTCGACAGCTTTTTTTTTTGCCTACAGAATTTTTAAACATATCTAATTTATTCGACAGCTTTTTTTACCTACAGAGTTTTTAAACAGGTCTAATTTATTCGACAGCTTTTTTTGCATACAGAGTTTTTAAACAGATCTAATTCATTCGACAGCTTTTTTTGCCTACAGAGTTTTTAAACAGATCTAATTCATTCGACAGCTTTTTTTGCCTACAGAGTTTTTAAACAGATCTAATTTATTCGACAACTTTTTTTACCTACAGAGTTTTTAAACAGGTCTAATTTATTCGACAGCTTTTTTTGCATACAGAGTTTTTAAACAGATCTAATTCATTCGACAGCTTTTTTTGCCTACAGAGTTTTTAAACAGATCTAATTCATTCGACAGCTTTTTTTGCCTACAGAATTTTTAAACAGATCTAATTTATTCGACAACTTTTTTGCCTACAGATTTTTTAAACAGATCTAATTTATTCGACAGCTTTTTTTTGCCTACAGAGTTTTTAAACAGATCTAATTTATTCGACGGCTTTTTTTGCCTACAGAGTTTTTAAACAGATCTAATTTATTCGACAGCTTTTTTTGCCTACAGAGTTTTAAAACAGATCTAATTTATTCGATAGCTTTTTTTGCCTACAGAGTGTTTAAACAGATCTAATTTATTCGACAGCTTCTTTTTTGCCTACAGAGTTTTTAAACAGATCTAATTTATTCGACAGCTTTTTTTTGCCTACAGACTTTTTAAACAGATCTAATTTATTCGACAGCTTTTTTTTGCCTACAGAATTTTTAAACAGATCTAATTTATTCGACAGCTTTTTTTGCATACAGAGTTTTTAAACAGATCTAATTTGTTCGACAGCTTTTTTTTGCCTACACATTTTTTAAACAGATCAAATTTATTCGACAGCTTTTTTTGCCTACAGAGTTTTTAAACAGGTCTAATTTATTCGACAGCTTTTTTGCCTACAGAATTTTTAGACAGATCTTATTTATTCGACAGCTTTTTTTTGCCTACAGAATTTTTAAACAGATCTAATTTATTCGACAGCTTTTTTTGCCTACAGAGTTTTAAAACAGATCTAATTTATTCGACAGCTTTTTTTGCCTACAGACTTTTTAAACAGATCTAATTTATTCGACAGCTTTTTTTTGCCTACAGAGTTTTTAAACAGATCTAATTTATTCGACAGTTTTTTTTTTGCCTACAGAATTTTTAAACAGATCTAATTCATTCGACAGCTTTTTTTGCCTACAGAGTTTTTAAACAGATCTAATTTATTCGACAGCTTTTTTAGCCTACAGAGTTTTTAAACAGATCTAATTTATTCGACAGTTTGTTTTTTGCCTACAGATTTTTTAAACAGATCTAATTTATTCGACAGTTTTTTCTGCCTACAGAGTTTTTAAACAGATCTAATTTGTTCGACAGCTTTTTTTTTGCCTACAGAATTTTTAAACAGATCTAATTTATTCGACAGCCTTTTTTTGCCTACAGAGTTTTTAAACAGATCTAATTTGTTCGACAGCTTTTTTTTGCCTACACATTTTTTAAACAGATCTAATTTATTCGACAGCTTTTTTTGCCTACAGAGTTTTTAAACAGATCTAATTTATTCGACAGCTTTTTTGCCTACAGAGTTTTTAAACAGATCTGATTTATTCGACAGCTTTTTTTGCATACAGAGTTTTTAAACAGATCTAATTTATTCGACAGCTTTTTTGCCTACAGATTTTTAAAACACATCTAATTTATTCGACAGCTTTTTTTGCCTACAGACTTTTTAAACAGATCTAATTTATTCGACAGCTTTTTTTTGCCTACAGAGTTTTTAAACAGATCTAATTTATTTGACAGCTTTTTTAGCCTACAGAGTTTTTAAACAGATCTAATTTATTCGACAGCTTTTTTGCCTACAGAGTTTTTAAACAGATCTAATTTATTCGACAGCTTTTTTTTTGCCTACAGAATTTTTAAACATATCTAATTTATTCGACAGCTTTTTTTACCTACAGAGTTTTTAAACAGGTCTAATTTATTCGACAGCTTTTTTTGCATACAGAGTTTTTAAACAGATCTAATTCATTCGACAGCTTTTTTTGCCTACAGAGTTTTTAAACAGATCTAATTCATTCGACAGCTTTTTTTGCCTACAGAGTTTTTAAACAGATCTAATTTATTCGACAACTTTTTTGCCTACAGATTTTTTAAACAGATCTAATTCATTCGACAGCTTTTTTTTGCCTACAGAGTTTTTAAACAGATCTAATTTATTCGACGGCTTTTTTTGCCTACAGAGTTTTTAAACAGATCTAATTTATTCGACAGCTTTTTTTGCCTACAGAGTTTTTAAACAGATCTAATTTATTCGACAGCTTTTTTTGCCTAAAGAGTTTTTAAACAGATCTAATTTATTAAACAGCTTTTTTGCCTACAGAGTTTTAAACAGATCTAATTTATTCGACAGCTTTTTTTGCCTACAGAGTTTTTAAACAGATCTAATTTATTCGACGGTTTTTTTGCCTACAGAGTTTTTAAACAGATCTAATTTATTCGACAGCTTTTTTTGCCTACAGAGTTTTAAAACAGATCTAATTTATTCGACAGCTTTTTTTGCCTACAGAGTGTTTAAACAGATCTAATTTATTCGACAGCTTCTTTTTTGCCTACAGAGTTTTTAAACAGATCTAATTTATTCGACAGCTTTTTTTTGCCCACAGACTTTTTAAACAGATCTAATTTATTCGACAGCTTTTTTTTGCCTACAGAATTTTTAAACAGATCTAATTTATTCGACAGCTTTTTTTGCATACAGAGTTTTTAAACAGATCTAATTTGTTCGACAGCTTTTTTTTGCCTACACATTTTTTAAACAGATCAAATTTATTCGACAGCTTTTTTTGCCTACAGAGTTTTTAAACAGGTCTAATTTATTCGACAGCTTTTTTGCCTACAGAATTTTTAAACAGATCTAATTTATTCGACAGCTTTTTTTTGCCTACAGAATTTTTAAACAGATCTAATTTATTCGACAGCTTTTTTTGCCTACAGAGTTTTAAAACAGATCTAATTTATTCGACAGCTTTTTTTGCCTACAGACTTTTTAAACAGATCTAATTTATTCGACAGCTTTTTTTTGCCTACAGAGTTTTTAAACAGATCTAATTTATTCGACAGTTTTTTTTTTGCCTACAGAATTTTTAAACAGATCTAATTTATTCGACAGCTTTTTTTGCCTACAGAGTTTTTAAACAGATCTAATTTATTCGACAGCTTTTTTAGCCTACAGAGTTTTTAAACAGATCTAATTTATTCGACAGTTTGTTTTTTGCCTACAGATTTTTTAAACAGATCTAATTTATTCGACAGTTTTTTCTGCCTACAGAGTTTTTAAACAGATCTAATTTGTTCGACAGCTTTTTTTTGCCTACAGAATTTTTAAACAGATCTAATTTATTCGACAGCCTTTTTTTGCCTACAGAGTTTTTAAACAGATCTAATTTGTTCGACAGCTTTTTTTTGCCTACACATTTTTAAAACAGATCTAATTTATTCGACAGCTTTTTTTGCCTACAGAGTTTTTAAACAGATCTAATTTATTCGACAGCTTTTTTGCCTACAGAGTTTTTAAACAGATCTGATTTATTCGACAGCTTTTTTTGCATACAGAGTTTTTAAACAGATCTAATTTATTCGACAGCTTTTTTGCCTACAGATTTTTAAAACAGATCTAATTTATTCGACAGCTTTTTTGCCTACAGACTTTTTAAACAGATCTAATTTATTCGACAGCTTTTTTTTGCCTACAGAGTTTTTAAACAGATCTAATTTATTTGACAGCTTTTTTAGCCTACAGAGTTTTTAAACAGATCTAATTTATTCGACAGCTTTTTTTTGCCTACAGAGTTTTTAAACAGATCTAATTTATTCGACAGCTTTTTTTTTGCCTACAGAATTTTTAAACATATCTAATTTATTCGACAGCTTTTTTTACCTACAGAGTTTTTAAACAGGTCTAATTTATTCGACAGCTTTTTTTGCATACAGAGTTTTTAAACAGATCTAATTCATTCGACAGCTTTTTTTGCCTACAGAGTTTTTAAACAGATCTAATTCATTCGACAGCTTTTTTTGCCTACAGAGTTTTTAAACAGATCTAATTTATTCGACAACTTTTTTGCCTACAGATTTTTTAAACAGATCTAATTTATTCGACAGCTTTTTTTTGCCTACAGAGTTTTTAAACAGATCTAATTTATTCGACGGCTTTTTTTGCCTACAGAGTTTTTAAACAGATCTAATTTATTCGACAGCTTTTTTTGCCTACAGAGTTTTTAAACAGATCTAATTTATTCGACAGCTTTTTTTGCCTAAAGAGTTTTTTAACAGATCTAATTTATTCGACAGCTTTTTTGCCTACAGAGTTTTAAAACAGATCTAATTTATTCGACAGCTTTTTTTGCCTACAGAGTTTTTAAACAGATCTAATTTATTCGACAGCTTCTTTTTTGCCTACAGAGTTTTTAAACAAATCTAATTTATTCGACAGCTTTTTTTTGCCTACAGACTTTTAAACAGATCTAATTTATTCGACAGCTTTTTTTTGCCTACAAAGTTTTTAAACAGATCTAATTTATTCGACAACTTTTTTTGCCTACAGAGTTTTTAAACAGATCTAATTTGTTCGACAGCTTTTTTTTGCCTACACATTTTTTAAACAGATCTAATTTATACGACAGCTTTTTTTGCCTACAGAGTTTTTAAACAGGTCTAATTTATTCGACAGCTTTTTTGCCTACAGAATTTTTAAACAGATCTAATTTATTCGACAGCTTTTTTTTGCCTACAGAATTTTAAAACAGATCTAATTTATTCGACAGCTTTTTTTGCCTACAGACTTTTTAAACAGATCTAATTTATTCGACAGCTTTTTTTTGCCTACAGAGTTTTTAAACAGATCTAATTTATTCGACAGTTTTTTTTTGCCTACAGAATTTTTAAACAGATCTAATTTATTCGACAGCTTTTTTTGCCTACAGAGTTTTTAAACAGATCTAATTTATTCGACAGCTTTTTTAGCCTACAGAGTTTTTAAACAGATCTAATTTATTCGACAGTTTGTTTTTTGCCTCCAGATTTTTTAAACAGATCTAATTTATTCGACAGTTTTTTCTGCCTACAGAGTTTTTAAACAGATCTAATTTGTTCGACAGCTTTTTTTTGCCTACAGAATTTTTAAACAGATCTAATTTATTCGACAGCTTTTTTTTGCCTACAGAGTTATAAAACAGATCTAATTTATTCGACAGCTTTTTTTGCCTACAGAGTTTTTAACAGATCTAATTTGTTCGACAGCTTTTTTTTGCCTACACATTTTTTAAACAGATCTAATTTATTCGACAGCTTTTTTTGCCTACAGAGTTTTTAAACAGATCTAATTTATTCGACAGCTTTTTTGCCTACAGAGTTTTTAAACAGATCTAATTTATTCGACAGCTTTTTTTGCATACAGAGTTTTTAAACAGATCTAATTTATTCGACAGCTTTTTTGCCTACAGATTTTTAAAACAGATCTAATTTATTCGACAGCTTTTTTGCCTACAGACTTTTTAAACAGATCAAATTTATTCGACAGCTTTTTTTTGCCTACAGAGTTTTTAAACAGATCTAATTTATTCGACAGCTTTTTTAGCCTACAGAGTTTTTAAACAGATCTAATTTATTCGACAGCTTTTTTGCCTACAGAGTTTTTAAACAGATCTAATTTGTTCGACAGCTTTTTTTTGCCTACACATTTTTTAAACAGATCTAATTTATTCGACAGCTTTTTTTGCCTGCAGAGTTTTTAAACAGGTCTTATTTATTCGACAGCTTTTTTGCCTACAGAATTTTTAAACAGATCTAATTTATTCGACAGCTTTTTTTTGCCTACAGAGTTTTTAAACAGATCTAATTTATTCGACAGCTTTTTTTGTCCTACAGAGGTTTAAAACAGATCTAATTTATTCGACAGCTTTTTTTGCCTACAGAGTTTTTAAACAGATCTAATTTATTCGACAGCTTTTTTTTGCCTACAGAGTTTTTAAACAGATCTAATTTGTTCGACAGCTTTTTTTTGCCTACACATTTTTAAAACAGATCTAATTTATTCGACAGCTTTTTTTGCCTACAGAGTTTTTAAACAGATCTAATTTATTCGACAGCTTTTTTGCCTACAGAGTTTTTAAACAGATCTGATTTATTCGACAGCTTTTTTTGCATACAGAGTTTTTAAACAGATCTAATTTATTCGACAGCTTTTTTGCCTACAGATTTTTAAAACAGATCTAATTTATTCGACAGCTTTTTTGCCTACAGACTTTTTAAACAGATCATTTTATTCGACAGCTTTTTTTTGCCTACAGAGTTTTTAAACAGATCTAATTTATTTGACAGCTTTTTTAGCCTACAGAGTTTTTAAACAGATCTAATTTATTCGACAGCTTTTTTTTGCCTACAGAGTTTTTAAACAGATCTAATTTATTCGACAGCTTTTTTTTTGCCTACAGAATTTTTAAACATATCTAATTTATTCGACAGCTTTTTTTACCTACAGAGTTTTTAAACAGGTCTAATTTATTCGACAGCTTTTTTTGCATACAGAGTTTTTAAACAGATCTAATTCATTCGACAGCTTTTTTTGCCTACAGAGTTTTTAAACAGATCTAATTCATTCGACAGCTTTTTTTGCCTACAGAGTTTTTAAACAGATCTAATTTATTCGACAACTTTTTTGCCTACAGATTTTTTAAACAGATCTAATTTATTCGACAGCTTTTTTTTGCCTACAGAGTTTTTAAACAGATCTAATTTATTCGACGGCTTTTTTTGCCTACAGAGTTTTTAAACAGATCTAATTTATTCGACAGCTTTTTTTGCCTACAGAGTTTTTAAACAGATCTAATTTATTCGACAGCTTTTTTTGCCTAAAGAGTTTTTTAACAGATCTAATTTATTCGACAGCTTTTTTGCCTACAGAGTTTTAAAACAGATCTAATTTATTCGACAGCTTTTTTTGCCTACAGAGTTTTTAAACAGATCTAATTTATTCGACAGCTTCTTTTTTGCCTACAGAGTTTTTAAACAAATCTAATTTATTCGACAGCTTTTTTTTGCCTACAGACTTTTAAACAGATCTAATTTATTCGACAGCTTTTTTTTGCCTACAAAGTTTTTAAACAGATCTAATTTATTCGACAACTTTTTTTGCCTACAGAGTTTTTAAACAGATCTAATTTGTTCGACAGCTTTTTTTTGCCTACACATTTTTTAAACAGATCTAATTTATACGACAGCTTTTTTTGCCTACAGAGTTTTTAAACAGGTCTAATTTATTCGACAGCTTTTTTGCCTACAGAATTTTTAAACAGATCTAATTTATTCGACAGCTTTTTTTTGCCTACAGAATTTTAAAACAGATCTAATTTATTCGACAGCTTTTTTTGCCTACAGAGTTTTTAAACAGATCTAATTTATTCGACAGCTTTTTTAGCCTACAGAGTTTTTAAACAGATCTAATTTATTCGACAGTTTGTTTTTTGCCTCCAGATTTTTTAAACAGATCTAATTTATTCGACAGTTTTTTCTGCCTACAGAGTTTTTAAACAGATCTAATTTGTTCGACAGCTTTTTTTTGCCTACAGAATTTTTAAACAGATCTAATTTATTCGACAGCTTTTTTTTGCCTACAGAGTTATAAAACAGATCTAATTTATTCGACAGCTTTTTTTGCCTACAGAGTTTTTAACAGATCTAATTTGTTCGACAGCTTTTTTTTGCCTACACATTTTTTAAACAGATCTAATTTATTCGACAGCTTTTTTTGCCTACAGAGTTTTTAAACAGATCTAATTTATTCGACAGCTTTTTTGCCTACAGATTTTTTAAACAGATCTAATTTATTCGACAGCTTTTTTTGCATACAGAGTTTTTAAACAGATCTAATTTATTCGACAGCTTTTTTGCCTACAGATTTTTAAAACAGATCTAATTTATTCGACAGCTTTTTTTTGCCTACAGAGTTTTTAAACAGATCTAATTTATTCGACAGCTTTTTTTTGCCTACAGAGTTTTTAAACAGATCTAATTTATTCGACAGCTTTTTTTGCCTACACATTTTTTAAACAGATCTAATTTATTCGACAGCTTTTTTTGCCTACAGAGTTTTTAAACAGATCTAATTTATTCGACAGCTTTTTTGCCTACAGAGTTTTTAAACAGATCTAATTTATTCGACAGCTTTTTTTGCCTCCAGATTTTTTAAACAGATCTAATTTATTCGACAGCTTTTTTGCCTAGAGATTTTTAAAACTGATCTAATTTATTCGACAGCTTTTTTGCCTACAGACTTTTTAAACAGATCTAATTTATTCGACAGCTTTTTTTTGCCTACAGAGTTTTTAAACAGATCTAATTTATTAGACAGCTTTTTTAGCCTACAGAGTTTTTAAACAGATCTAATTTATTCGACAGCTTTTTTGCCTACAGAGTTTTTAAACAGATCTAATTTATTCGACAGCTTTTTTTTTGCCTACAGAGTTTTTAAACATATCTAATTTATTCGACAGCTTTTTTTACCTACAGAGTTTTTAAACAGGTCTAATTTATTCGACAGCTTTTTTTGCATACAGAGTTTTTAAACAGATCTAATTCATTCGACAGCTTTTTTTGCCTACAGAGTTTTTAAACAGATCTAATTCATTCGACAGCTTTTTTTGCCTACAGAGTTTTTAAACAGATCTAATTTATTCGACAACTTTTTTTACCTACAGAGTTTTTAAACAGGTCTAATTTATTCGACAGCTTTTTTTGCATACAGAGTTTTTAAACAGATCTAATTCATTCGACAGCTTTTTTTGCCTACAGAGTTTTTAAACAGATCTAATTCATTCGACAGCTTTTTTTGCCTACAGAATTTTGAAACAGATCTAATTTATTCGACAACTTTTTTGCCTACAGATTTTTTAAACAGATCTAATTTATTCGACAGCTTTTTTTTGCCTACAGAGTTTTTAAACAGATCTAATTTATTCGACGGCTTTTTTTGCCTACAGAGTTTTTAAACAGATCTAATTTATTCGACAGCTTTTTTTGCCTACAGAGTTTTAAAACAGATCTAATTTATTCGACAGCTTTTTTTGCCTACAGAGTGTTTAAACAGATCTAATTTATTCGACAGCTTCTTTTTTGCCTACAGAGTTTTTAAACAGATCTAATTTATTCGACAGCTTTTTTTTGCCTACAGACTTTTTAAACAGATCTAATTTATTCGACAGCTTTTTTTTGCCTACAGAATTTTTAAACAGATCTAATTTATTCGACAGCTTTTTTTGCATACAGAGTTTTTAAACAGATCTAATTTGTTCGACAGCTTTTTTTTGCCTTCACATTTTTTAAACAGATCAAATTTATTCGACAGCTTTTTTTGCCTACAGAGTTTTTAAACAGGTCTAATTTATTCGACAGCTTTTTTGCCTACAGAATTTTTAAACAGATCTAATTTATTCGACAGCTTTTTTTTGCCTACAGAATTTTTAAACAGATCTAATTTATTCGACAGCTTTTTTTGCCTACAGAGTTTTAAAACAGATCTAATTTATTCGACAGCTTTTTTTGCCTACAGACTTTTTAAACAGATCTAATTTATTCGACAGCTTTTTTTGCCTACAGAGTTTTTAAACAGATCTAATTTATTCGACAGTTTTTTTTTGCCTACAGAATTTTTAAACAGATCTAATTTATTCGACAGCTTTTTTTGCCTACAGAGTTTTTAAACAGATCTAATTTATTCGACAGCTTTTTTAGCCTACAGAGTTTTTAAATAGATCTAATTTATTCGACAGTTTGTTTTTTGCCTACAGATTTTTTAAACAGATCTAATTTATTCGACAGTTTTTTCTGCCTACAGAGTTTTTAAACAGATCTAATTTGTTCGACAGCTTTTTTTTGCCTACAGAATTTTTAAACAGATCTAATTTATTCGACAGCCTTTTTTTGCCTACAGAGTTTTTAAACAGATCTAATTTGTTCGACAGCTTTTTTGTGCCTACACATTTTTTAAACAGATCTAATTTATTCGACAGCTTTTTTTGCCTACAGAGTTTTTAAACAGATCTAATTTATTCGACAGCTTTTTTGCCTACAGAGTTTTTAAACAGATCTGATTTATTCGACAGCTTTTTTTGCATACAGAGTTTTTAAACAGATCTAATTTATTCGACAGCTTTTTTGCCTACAGATTTTTTAAACAGATCTAATTTATTCGACAGCTTTTTTGCCTACAGACTTTTTAAACAGATCTAATTTATTCGACAGCTTTTTTTTGCCTACAGAGTTTTTAAACAGATCTAATTTATTTGACAGCTTTTTTAGCCTACAGAGTTTTTAAACAGATCTAATTTATTCGACAGCTTTTTTAGCCTACAGAGTTTTTAAACAGATCTAATTTATTCGACAGCTTTTTTTTTGCCTACAGAATTTTTAAACATATCTAATTTATTCGACAGCTTTTTTTACCTACAGAGTTTTTAAACAGGTCTAATTTATTCGACAGCTTTTTTTGCATACAGAGTTTTTAAACAGATCTAATTCATTCGACAGCTTTTTTTGCCTACAGAGTTTTTAAACAGATCTAATTCATTCGACAGCTTTTTTTGCCTACAGAGTTTTTAAACAGATCTAATTTATTCGACAACTTTTTTGCCTACAGATTTTTTAAACAGATCTAATTCATTCGACAGCTTTTTTTTGCCTACAGAGTTTTTAAACAGATCTAATTTATTCAACGGCTTTTTTTGCCTACAGAGTTTTTAAACAGATCTAATTTATTCGACAGCTTTTTTTGCCTACAGAGTTTTTAAACAGATCTAATTTATTCGACAGCTTTTTTTGCCTAAAGAGTTTTTAAACAGATCTAATTCATTCGACAGCTTTTTTGCCTACAGAGTTTTAAAACAGATCTAATTTATTCGACAGCTTTTTTTGCCTACAGAGTTTTTAAACAGATCTAATTTATTCGACGGCTTTTTTGCCTACAGAGTTTTTAAACAGATCTAATTTATTCGACAGCTTTTTTTGCATACAGAGTTTTAAAACAGATCTAATTTATTCGACAGCTTTTTTTGCCTACAGAGTGTTTAAACAGATCTAATTTATTCGACAGCTTCTTTTTTGCCTACAGAGTTTTTAAACAGATCTAATTTATTCGACAGCTTTTTTTTGCCTACAGACTTTTTAAACAGATCTAATTTATTCGACAGCTTTTTTTTGCCTACAGAATTTTTAAACAGATCTAATTTATTCGACAGCTTTTTTTGCATACAGAGTTTTTAAACAGATCTAATTTGTTCGACAGCTTTTTTTTGCCTACACATTTTTTAAACAGATCAAATTTATTCGACAGCTTTTTTTGCCTACAGAGTTTTTAAACAGGTCTAATTTATTCGACAGCTTTTTTGCCTACAGAATTTTTAAACAGATCTAATTTATTCGACAGCTTTTTTTTGCCTACAGAATTTTTAAACAGATCTAATTTATTCGACAGCTTTTTTTGCCTACAGAGTTTTAAAACAGATCTAATTTATTCGACAGCTTTTTTTTGCCTACAGACTTTTTAAACAGATCTAATTTATTCGACAGCTTTTTTTTGCCTACAGAGTTTTTAAACAGATCTAATTTATTCGACAGTTTTTTTTTTGCCTACAGAATTTTTAAACAGATCTAATTTATTCGACAGCTTTTTTTGCCTACAGAGTTTTTAAACAGATCTAATTTATTCGACAGCTTTTTTAGCCTACAGAGTTTTTAAACAGATCTAATTTATTCGACAGTTTGTTTTTTGCCTACAGATTTTTTAAACAGATCTAATTTATTCGACAGTTTTTTCTGCCTACAGAGTTTTTAAACAGATCTAATTTGTTCGACAGCTTTTTTTTGCCTACAGAGTTTTTAAACAGATCTAATTTATTCGACAGCCTTTTTTTGCCTACAGAGTTTTTAAACAGATCTAATTTGTTCGACAGCTTTTTTTTGCCTACACATTTTTAAAACAGATCTAATTTATTCGACAGCTTTTTTTGCCTACAGAGTTTTTAAACAGATCTAATTTATTCGACAGCTTTTTTGCCTACAGAGTTTTTAAACAGATCTGATTTATTCGACAGCTTTTTTTGCATACAGAGTTTTTAAACAGATCTAATTTATTCGACAGCTTTTTTGCCTACAGATTTTTAAAACAGATCTAATTTATTCGACAGCTTTTTTGCCTACAGACTTTTTAAACAGATCTAATTTATTCGACAGCTTTTTTTGCCTACAGAGTTTTTAAACAGGTCTAATTTATTCGACAGCTTTTTTTGCATACAGAGTTTTTAAACAGATCTAATTCATTCGACAGCTTTTTTTGCCTACAGAGTTTTTAAACAGATCTAATTTATTCGACAGCTTTTTTTGCCTACAGAGTTTTTAAACAGATCTAATTTATTCGACAGCTTTTTTTGCCTAAAGAGTTTTTAAACAGATCTAATTCATTCGACAGCTTTTTTGCCTACAGAGTTTTAAAACAGATCTAATTTATTCGACAGCTTTTTTTGCCTACAGAGTTTTTAAACAGATCTAATTTATTCGACGGCTTTTTTTGCCTACAGAGTTTTTAAACAGATCTAATTTATTCGACAGCTTTTTTTGCCTACAGAGTTTTAAAACAGATCTAATTTATTCGACAGCTTTTTTTGCCTACAGAGTGTTTAAACAGATCTAATTTATTCGACAGCTTCTTTTTTGCCTACAGAGTTTTTAAACAGATCTAATTTATTCGACAGCTTTTTTTTGCCTACAGACTTTTTAAACAGATCTAATTTATTCGACAGCTTTTTTTTGCCTACAGAATTTTTAAACAGATCTAATTTATTCGACAGCTTTTTTTGCATACAGAGTTTTTAAACAGATCTAATTTGTTCGACAGCTTTTTTTTGCCTACACATTTTTTAAACAGATCAAATTTATTCGACAGCTTTTTTTGCCTACAGAGTTTTTAAACAGGTCTAATTTATTCGACAGCTTTTTTGCCTACAGAATTTTTAAACAGATCTAATTTATTCGACAGCTTTTTTTTGCCTACAGAATTTTTAAACAGATCTAATTTATTCGACAGCTTTTTTTGCCTACAGAGTTTTAAAACAGATCTAATTTATTCGACAGCTTTTTTTTGCCTACAGACTTTTTAAACAGATCTAATTTATTCGACAGCTTTTTTTTGCCTACAGAGTTTTTAAACAGATCTAATTTATTCGACAGTTTTTTTTTTGCCTACAGAATTTTTAAACAGATCTAATTTATTCGACAGCTTTTTTTGCCTACAGAGTTTTTAAACAGATCTAATTTATTCGACAGCTTTTTTAGCCTACAGAGTTTATAAACAGATCTAATTTATTCGACAGTTTGTTTTTTGCCTACAGATTTTTTAAACAGATCTAATTTATTCGACAGTTTTTTCTGCCTACAGAGTTTTTAAACAGATCTAATTTGTTCGACAGCTTTTTTTTGCCTACAGAGTTTTTAAACAGATCTAATTTATTCGACAGCCTTTTTTTGCCTACAGAGTTTTTAAACAGATCTAATTTGTTCGACAGCTTTTTTTTGCCTACACATTTTTAAAACAGATCTAATTTATTCGACAGCTTTTTTTGCCTACAGAGTTTTTAAACAGATCTAATTTATTCGACAGCTTTTTTGCCTACAGAGTTTTTAAACAGATCTGATTTATTCGACAGCTTTTTTTGCATACAGAGTTTTTAAACAGATCTAATTTATTCGACAGCTTTTTTGCCTACAGATTTTTAAAACAGATCTAATTTATTCGACAGCTTTTTTGCCTACAGACTTTTTAAACAGATCTAATTTATTCGACAGCTTTTTTTACCTACAGAGTTTTTAAACAGGTCTAATTTATTCGACAGCTTTTTTTGCATACAGAGTTTTTAAACAGATCTAATTCATTCGACAGCTTTTTTTGCCTACAGAGTTTTTAAACAGATCTAATTCATTCGACAGCTTTTTTTGCCTACAGAGTTTTTAAACAGATCTAATTTATTCGACAACTTTTTTGCCTACAGATTTTTTAAACAGATCTAATTTATTCGACAGCTTTTTTTTGCCTACAGAGTTTTTAAACAGATCTAATTTATTCGACGGCTTTTTTTGCCTACAGAGTTTTTAAACAGATCTAATTTATTCGACAGCTTTTTTTGCCTACAGAGTTTTTAAACAGATCTAATTTATTCGACAGCTTTTTTTGCCTAAAGAGTTTTTTAACAGATCTAATTTATTCGACAGCTTTTTTGCCTACAGAGTTTTAAAACAGATCTAATTTATTCGACAGCTTTTTTTGCCTACAGAGTTTTTAAACAGATCTAATTTATTCGACAGCTTCTTTTTTGCCTACAGAGTTTTTAAACAAATCTAATTTATTCGACAGCTTTTTTTTGCCTACAGACTTTTAAACAGATCTAATTTATTCGACAGCTTTTTTTTGCCTACAAAGTTTTTAAACAGATCTAATTTATTCGACAACTTTTTTTGCCTACAGAGTTTTTAAACAGATCTAATTTGTTCGACAGCTTTTTTTTGCCTACACATTTTTTAAACAGATCTAATTTATACGACAGCTTTTTTTGCCTACAGAGTTTTTAAACAGGTCTAATTTATTCGACAGCTTTTTTGCCTACAGAATTTTTAAACAGATCTAATTTATTCGACAGCTTTTTTTTGCCTACAGAATTTTAAAACAGATCTAATTTATTCGACAGCTTTTTTTGCCTACAGACTTTTTAAACAGATCTAATTTATTCGACAGCTTTTTTTTGCCTACAGAGTTTTTAAACAGATCTAATTTATTCGACAGTTTTTTTTTGCCTACAGAATTTTTAAACAGATCTAATTTATTCGACAGCTTTTTTTGCCTACAGAGTTTTTAAACAGATCTAATTTATTCGACAGCTTTTTTAGCCTACAGAGTTTTTAAACAGATCTAATTTATTCGACAGTTTGTTTTTTGCCTCCAGATTTTTTAAACAGATCTAATTTATTCGACAGTTTTTTCTGCCTACAGAGTTTTTAAACAGATCTAATTTGTTCGACAGCTTTTTTTTGCCTACAGAGTTTTTAAACAGATCTAATTTATTCGACAGCTTTTTTTGCCTACAGAGTTATAAAACAGATCTAATTTATTCGACAGCTTTTTTTGCCTACAGAGTTTTTAACAGATCTAATTTGTTCGACAGCTTTTTTTTGCCTACACATTTTTTAAACAGATCTAATTTATTCGACAGCTTTTTTTGCCTACAGAGTTTTTAAACAGATCTAATTTATTCGACAGCTTTTTTGCCTACAGAGTTTTTAAACAGATCTAATTTATTCGACAGCTTTTTTTGCATACAGAGTTTTTAAACAGATCTAATTTATTCGACAGCTTTTTTGCCTACAGATTTTTAAAACAGATCTAATTTATTCGACAGCTTTTTTGCCTACAGACTTTTTAAACAGATCTAATTTATTCGACAGCTTTTTTTTGCCTACAGATTTTTTAAACAGATCTAATTTATTCGACAGCTTTTTTAGCCTACAGAGTTTTTAAACAGATCTAATTTATTCGACAGCTTTTTTGCCTACAGAGTTTTTAAACAGATCTAATTTGTTCGACAGCTTTTTTTGCCTACACATTTTTTAAACAGATCTAATTTATTCGACAGCTTTTTTTGCCTGCAGAGTTTTTAAACAGGTCTTATTTATTCGACAGCTTTTTTGCCTACAGAATTTTAAACAGATCTAATTTATTCGACAGCTTTTTTTGCCTACAGAGGTTTAAAACAGATCTAATTTATTCGACAGCTTTTTTTGCCTACAGACTTTTTAAACAGATCTAATTTATTCGACAGCTTTTTTTTGCCTACAGAGGTTTAAAACAGATCTAATTTATTCGACAGCTTTTTTTGCCTACAGACTTTTTAAACAGATCTAATTTATTCGACAGCTTTTTTTTGCCTACAGAGTTTTTAAACAGATCTAATTTATTCGACAGTTTTTTTTGCCTACAGAATTTTTAAACAGATCTAATTCATTCGACAGCTTTTTTTGCCTACAGAGTTTTTAAACAGATCTAATTTATTCGACAGCTTTTTTAGCCTACAGAGTTTTTAAACAGATCTAATTTATTCGACAGTTTGTTTTTTGCCTACAGATTTTTTAAACAGATCTAATTTATTCGACAGTTTTTTCTGCCTACAGAGTTTTTAAACAGATCTAATTTGTTCGACAGCTTTTTTTTGCCTACAGAATTTTTAAACAGATCTAATTTATTCGACAGCTTTTTTTTGCCTACAGAGTTTTTAAACAGATCTAATTTATTCGACAGCTTTTTTTTGCCTACAGACTTTTTAAACAGATCTAATTTATTCGACAGCTTTTTTTTTGCCTACAGAGTTTTTAAACAGATCTAATTTATTCGACAGCTTTTTTTGCCTACAGCGTTTTTAAACAGATCTAATTTATTCGACAGCTTTTTTTGCCTACAGAGTTTTTAAACAGATCTAATTTATTCGACAGCTTTTTTTTTGCCTACAGAATTGTTAAACATATCTTATTTATTCGACAGCTTTTTTTACCTACAGAGTTTTTAAACAGGTCTAATTTATTCGACAGCTTTTTTTGCATACAGAGTTTTTAAACAGATCTAATTCATTCGACAGCTTTTTTTGCCTACAGAGTTTTTAAACAGATCTAATTCATTCGACAGCTTTTTTTGCCTACAGAGTTTTTAAACAGATCTAATTTATTCGACAACTTTTTTGCCTACAGATTTTTTAAACAGATCTAATTTATTCGACAGCTTTTTTTTGCCTACAGAGTTTTTAAACAGATCTAATTTATTCGACGGCTTTTTTTGCCTACAGAGTTTTTAAACAGATCTAATTTATTCGACGGCTTTTTTTGCCTACAGAGTTTTTAAACAGATCTAATTTATTCGACAGCTTTTTTGCCTACAGAGTTTTAAAACAGATCTAATTTATTCGACAGCTTTTTTTGCCTACAGAGTTTTTAAACAGATCTAATTTATTCGACAGCTTCTTTTTTGCCTACAGAGTTTTTAAACAAATCTAATTTATTCGACAGCTTTTTTTTGCCTACAGACTTTTAAACAGATCTAATTTATTCGACAGCTTTTTTTTGCCTACAAAGTTTTTAAACAGATCTAATTTATTCGACAACTTTTTTTGCCTACAGAGTTTTTAAACAGATCTAATTTGTTCGACAGCTTTTTTTTGCCTACACATTTTTTAAACAGATCTAATTTATACGACAGCTTTTTTTGCCTACAGAGTTTTTAAACAGGTCTAATTTATTCGACAGCTTTTTTGCCTACAGAATTTTTAAACAGATCTAATTTATTCGACAGCTTTTTTTTGCCTACAGAATTTTAAAACAGATCTAATTTATTCGACAGCTTTTTTTGCCTACAGACTTTTTAAACAGATCTAATTTATTCGACAGCTTTTTTTTGCCTACAGAGTTTTTAAACAGATCTAATTTATTCGACAGTTTTTTTTTGCCTACAGATTTTTTAAACAGATCTAATTTATTCGACAGTTTTTTCTGCCTACAGAGTTTTTAAACAGATCTAATTTATTCGACAGCTTTTTTAGCCTACAGAGTTTTTAAACAGATCTAATTTATTCGACAGCTTTTTTGCCTACAGAGTTTTTAAACAGATCTAATTTGTTCGACAGCTTTTTTTTGCCTACAGATTTTTTAAACAGATCTAATTTATTCGACAGCTTTTTTTGCCTACAGAGTTTTTAAACAGGTCTTATTTATTCGACAGCTTTTTTGCCTACAGAATTTTTAAACAGATCTAATTTATTCGACAGCTTTTTTTTGCCTACAGAGTTATTAAACAGATCTAATTTATTCGACAGCTTTTTTTGCCTACAGAGTTTTTAACAGATCTAATTTGTTCGACAGCTTTTTTTTGCCTACACATTTTTTAAACAGATCTAATTTATTCGACAGCTTTTTTTGCCTACAGAGTTTTTAAACAGATCTAATTTATTCGACAGCTTTTTTGCCTACAGAGTTTTTAAACAGATCTAATTTATTCGACAGCTTTTTTTGCATACAGAGTTTTTAAACAGATCTAATTTATTCGACAGCTTTTTTGCCTACAGATTTTTAAAACAGATCTAATTTATTCGACAGCTTTTTTGCCTACAGACTTTTTAAACAGATCTAATTTATTCGACAGCTTTTTTTTGCCTACAGAGTTTTTAAACAGATCTAATTTATTCGACAGCTTTTTTAGCCTACAGAGTTTTTAAACAGATCTAATTTATTCGACAGCTTTTTTGCCTACAGAGTTTTTAAACAGATCTAATTTGTTCGACAGCTTTTTTTTGCCTACACATTTTTTAAACAGATCTAATTTATTCGACAGCTTTTTTTGCCTACAGAGTTTTTAAACAGGTCTTATTTATTCGACAGCTTTTTTGCCTACAGAATTTTTAAACAGATCTAATTTATTCGACAGCTTTTTTTTGCCTACAGAATTTTTAAACAGATCTAATTTATTCGACAGCTTTTTTTGCCTACAGAGGTTTAAAACAGATCTAATTTATTCGACAGCTTTTTTTGCCTACAGACTTTTTAAACAGATCTAATTTATTCGACAGCTTTTTTTTGCCTACTGAGTTTTTAAACAGATCTAATTTATTCGACAGTTTTTTTTGCCTACAGAATTTTTAAACAGATCTAATTCATTCGACAGCTTTTTTTGCCTACAGAGTTTTTAAACAGATCTAATTTATTCGACAGCTTTTTTAGCCTACAGAGTTTTTAAACAGATCTAATTTATTCGACAGTTTGTTTTTTGCCTACAGATTTTTTAAACAGATCTAATTTATTCGACAGTTTTTTCTGCCTACAGAGTTTTTAAACAGATCTAATTTGTTCGACAGCTTTTTTGCCTACAGAATTTTTAAACAGATCTAATTTATTCGACAGCTTTTTTTTGCCTACAGAGTTTTTAAACAGATCTAATTTATTCGACAGCTTTTTTTTGCCTACAGACTTTTTAAACAGATCTAATTTATTCGACAGCTTTTTTTTTTGCCTACAGAGTTTTTAAACAGATCTAATTTATTCGACAGCTTTTTTTGCCTACAGACTTTTTAAACAGATCTAATTTATTCGACAGTTTTTTTTGCCTACAGAATTTTTAAACAGATCTAATTTATTCGACAGCTTTTTTTTGCCTACAGAGTTTTTAAACAGATCTAATTTATTCGACAGCTTTTTTAGCCTACAGAGTTTTTAAACAGATCTAATTTATTCGACAGTTTGTTTTTTGCCTACAGATTTTTTAAACAGATCTAATTTATTCGACAGTTTTTTCTGCCTACAGAGTTTTTAAACAGATCTAATTTGTTCGACAGCTTTTTTGCCTACAGAATTTTTAAACAGATCTAATTTATTCGACAGCTTTTTTTTGCCTACAGAGTTTTTAAACAGATCTAATTTATTCGACAGCTTTTTTTTGCCTACAGACTTTTTAAACAGATCTAATTTATTCGACAGCTTTTTTTTTTGCCTACAGAGTTTTTAAACAGATCTAATTTATTCGACAGCTTTTTTTGCCTACAGAGTTTTTAAACAGATCTAATTTATTCGACAGCTTTTTTTGCCTACAGAGTTTTTAAACAGATCTAATTTATTCGACAGCTTTTTTTTGCCTACAGAGTTTTTAAACAGATCTAATTTATTCGACAGCTTTTTTTGCCTACAGATTTTTTAAACAGATCTAATTTGTTCGACAGCTTTTTTTTGCCTACACATTTTTTAGACAGATCTAATTTATTCGACAGCTTTTTTTACCTACAGAGTTTTTAAACAGATCTAATTTATTCGACAGTTTTTTTTTGCCTACAGAGTTTTTAAACAGATCTAATTTATTCGACAGCTTTTTTTGCCTACAGAATTTTTAAACAGATCTAATTTATTCGACAGCTTTTTTTTGCCTACAGAGTTTTTAAACAGATCTAATTTATTCGACAGCTTTTTTTTTCCTACAGACTTTTTAAACAGATCTAATTTATTCGACAGCTTTTTTTTGCCTACAGAGTTTTTAAACAGATCTAATTTATTCGACAGCTTTTTTTGCCTACAGAGTTTTTAAACAGATCTAATTTGTTCGACAGCTTTTTTTTGCCTACACATTTTTTAAACAGATCTAATTTATTCGACAGCTTTTTTTGCTTACAGAGTTTTTAAACAGATCTAATTTATTCGACAGCTTTTTTGCCTACAGAGTTTTTAAACAGATCTAATTTATTCGACAGCTTTTTTGCCTACAGATTTTTAAAACAGATCTAATTTATTCGACAGCTTTTTTGCCTACAGACTTTTTAAACAGATCTAATTTATTCGACAGCTTTTTTGCATACAGAGTTTTTAAACAGGTCTAATTTATTCGACAGCTTTTTTTGCTTACAGAGTTTTTAAACAGATCTAATTTATTCGACAGCTTTTTTGCCTACAGAATTTTTAAACAGATCTAATTTATTCGACAGCTTTTTTTTGCCTACAGAGTTTTTAAACAGATCTAATTTATTCGACAGCTTTTTTTTGCCTACAGACTTTTTAAACAGATCTAATTTATTCGACAGCTTTTTTTTTTGCCTACAGAGTTTTTAAACAGATCTAATTTATTCGACAGCTTTTTTTGCCTACAGAGTTTTTAAACAGATCTAATTTATTCGACAGCTTTTTTTGCCTACAGAGTTTTTAAACAGATCTAATTTATTCGACAGCTTTTTTTTGCCTACAGAGTTTTTAAACAGATCTAATTTATTCGACAGCTTTTTTTGCCTACAGATTTTTTAAACAGATCTAATTTGTTCGACAGCTTTTTTTTGCCTACACATTTTTTAGACAGATCTAATTTATTCGACAGCTTTTTTTACCTACAGAGTTTTTAAACAGATCTAATTTATTCGACAGTTTTTTTTTGCCTACAGAGTTTTTAAACAGATCTAATTTATTCGACAGCTTTTTTTGCCTACAGAATTTTTAAACAGATCTAATTTATTCGACAGCTTTTTTTTGCCTACAGAGTTTTTAAACAGATCTAATTTATTCGACAGCTTTTTTTTTCCTACAGACTTTTTAAACAGATCTAATTTATTCGACAGCTTTTTTTTGCCTACAGAGTTTTTAAACAGATCTAATTTATTCGACAGCTTTTTTTGCCTACAGAGTTTTTAAACAGATCTAATTTGTTCGACAGCTTTTTTTTGCCTACACATTTTTTAAACAGATCTAATTTATTCGACAGCTTTTTTTGCTTACAGAGTTTTTAAACAGATCTAATTTATTCGACAGCTTTTTTGCCTACAGAGTTTTTAAACAGATCTAATTTATTCGACAGCTTTTTTGCCTACAGATTTTTAAAACAGATCTAATTTATTCGACAGCTTTTTTGCCTACAGACTTTTTTTGCTTACAGAGTTTTTAAACAGATCTAATTTATTCGACAGCTTTTTTTGCATACAGAGTTTTTAAACAGATCTAATTTATTCGACAGCTTTTTTGCCTACAGATTTTTAAAACAGATCTAATTTATTCGACAGCTTTTTTGCCTACAGACTTTTTAAACAGATCTAATTTATTCGACAGCTTTTTTTTGCCTACAGAGTTTTTAAACAGATCTAATTTATTCGACAGCTTTTTTAGCCTACAGAGTTTTTAAACAGATCTAATTTATTCGACAGCTTTTTTTTTGCCTACAGAGTTTTTAAACATATCTAATTTATTCGACAGCTTTTTTTACCTACAGAGTTTTTAAACAGGTCTAATTTATTCGACAGCTTTTTTTGCATACAGAGTTTTTAAACAGATCTAATTCATTCGACAGCTTTTTTTGCCTACAGAGTTTTTAAACAGATCTAATTCATTCGACAGCTTTTTTTGCCTACAGAGTTTTTAATCAGATCTAATTTATTCGACAACTTTTTTGCCTACAGATTTTTTAAACAGATCTAATTTATTCGACAGCTTTTTTTTGCCTACAGAGTTTTTAAACAGATCTAATTTATTCGACGGCTTTTTTTGCCTACAGAGTTTTTAAACAGATCTAATTTATTCGACAGCTTTTTTTGCCTACAGAGTTTTTAAACAGATCTAATTTATTCGACAGTTTTTTTTGCCTAAAGAGTTTTTAAACAGATCTAATTTATTCGACAGCTTTTTTGCCTACAGAGTTTTAAAACAGATCTAATTTATTCGACAGCTTTTTTTGCCTACAGAGTTTTTAAACAGATCTAATTTATTCGACAGCTTTTTTTGCCTACAGAGTTTTTAAACAGATCTAATTTATTCGACAGCTTTTTTTTGCCTACAGACTTTTTAAACAGATCTAATTTATTCGACAGCTTTTTTTTGCCTACAGAGTTTTTAAACAGGTCTAATTTATTCGACAGCTTTTTTTGCATACAGAGTTTTTAAACAGATCTAATTCATTCGACAGCTTTTTTTGCCTACAGAGTTTTTAAACAGATCTAATTCATTCGACAGCTTTTTTTGCCTACAGAGTTTTTAATCAGATCTAATTTATTCGACAACTTTTTTGCCTACAGATTTTTTAAACAGATCTAATTTATTCGACAGCTTTTTTTTGCCTACAGAGTTTTTAAACAGATCTAATTTATTCGACGGCTTTTTTTGCCTACAGAGTTTTTAAACAGATCTAATTTATTCGACAGCTTTTTTTGCCTACAGAGTTTTTAAACAGATCTAATTTATTCGACAGTTTTTTTTGCCTAAAGAGTTTTTAAACAGATCTAATTTATTCGACAGCTTTTTTTTGCCTACAGAGTTTTTAAACAGATCTAATTTATTCGACAGCTTTTTTTGCCTACAGAGTTTTTAAACAGATCTAATTTATTCGACAGCTTTTTTTTGCCTACAGAGTTTTAAAACAGATCTAATTTATTCGACAGCTTTTTTTGCCTACAGACTTTTTAAACAGATCTAATTTATTCGACAGCTTTTTTTTGCCTACAGAATTTTTAAACAGATCTAATTTATTCGACAGCTTTTTTTGCCTACAGAGTTTTTAAACAGATCTAATTTATTCGACAGCTTTTTTAGCCTACAGAGTTTTTAAACAGATCTAATTTATTAGACAGCTTTTTTTACCTACAGAGTTTTTAAACAGGTCTAATTTATTCGACAGCTTTTTTTGCCTACAGAGTTTTTAAACAGATCTAATTTATTCGACAGCTTTTTTTGCCTACAGAATTTTTAAACAGATCTAATTCATTCGACAGCTTTTTTTGCATACAGAGTTTTTAAACAGATCTAATTTATTCGACAGCTTTTTTGCCTACAGACTTTTTAAACAGATCTAATTTATTCGACAGCTTTTTTTTGCCTACAGAGTTTTTAAACAGATCTAATTTATTCGACAGTTTTTTTTGCCTACAGAATTTTTAAACAGATCTAATTTATTCGACAGCTTTTTTTGCCTACAGAGTTTTTAAACATATCTAATTTATTCGACAGCTTTTTTTACCTACAGAGTTTTTAAACAGGTCTAATTTATTCGACAGCTTTTTTTGCCTACAGAGTTTTTAAACAGATCTAATTTATTCGACAGCTTTTTTTGCCTACAGAATTTTTAAACAGATCTAATTCATTCGACAGCTTTTTTTGCATACAGAGTTTTTAAACAGATCTAATTTATTCGACAGCTTTTTTGCCTACAGACTTTTTAAACAGATCTAATTTATTCGACAGCTTTTTTGCATACAGAGTTTTTAAACAGGTCTAATTTATTCGACAGTTTGTTTTTTGCCTACAGATTTTTTAAACAGATCTAATTTATTCGACAGCTTTTTTTGCCTACAGAGTTTTTAAACAGATCAAATTTGTTCGACAGCTTTTTTTTGCCTACACATTTTTTAAACAGATCTAATTTATTCGACAGCTTTGTTTGCCTACAGAGTTTTTAAACAGATCTAATTTATTCGACAGTTTTTTTTTGCCTACAGAGTTTTTAAACAGATCTAATTCATTCGACAGCTTTTTTTGCATACAGAGTTTTTAAACAGATCTAATTCATTCGACAGCTTTTTTTGCCTACAGAGTTTTTAAACAGATCTAATTCATTCGACAGCTTTTTTTTTGCCTACAGAATTGTTAAACATATCTTATTTATTCGACAGCTTTTTTTACCTACAGAGTTTTTAAACAGGTCTAATTTATTCGACAGCTTTTTTTGCATACAGAGTTTTTAAACAGATCTAATTCATTCGACAGCTTTTTTTGCCTACAGAGTTTTTAAACAGATCTAATTCATTCGACAGCTTTTTTTGCCTACAGAGTTTTTAAACAGATCTAATTTATTCGACAACTTTTTTGCCTACAGATTTTTTAAACAGATCTAATTTATTCGACAGCTTTTTTTTGCCTACAGAGTTTTTAAACAGATCTAATTTATTCGACAGCTTTTTTTGCCTACAGAGTTTTTAAACAGATCTAATTTATTCGACAGCTTTTTTTGCCTAAAGAGTTTTTAAACAGATCTAATTTATTCGACAGCTTTTTTGCCTACAGAGTTTTAAAACAGATCTAATTTATTCGACAGCTTTTTTTGCCTACAGAGTTTTTAAACAGATCTAATTTATTCGACAGCTTCTTTTTTGCCTACAGAGTTTTTAAACAAATCTAATTTATTCGACAGCTTTTTTTTGCCTACAGACTTTTAAACAGATCTAATTTATTCGACAGCTTTTTTTTGCCTACAAAGTTTTTAAACAGATCTAATTTATTCGACAACTTTTTTTGCCTACAGAGTTTTTAAACAGATCTAATTTGTTCGACAGCTTTTTTTTGCCTACACATTTTTTAAACAGATCTAATTTATACGACAGCTTTTTTTGCCTACAGAGTTTTTAAACAGGTCTAATTTATTCGACAGCTTTTTTGCCTACAGAATTTTTAAACAGATCTAATTTATTCGACAGCTTTTTTTTGCCTACAGAATTTTAAAACAGATCTAATTTATTCGACAGCTTTTTTGCCTACAGACTTTTTAAACAGATCTAATTTATTCGACAGCTTTTTTTGCCTACAGAGTTTTTAAACAGATCTAATTTATTCGACAGTTTTTTTTTGCCTACAGAATTTTTAAACAGATCTTATTTATTCGACAGCTTTTTTTGCCTACAGAGTTTTTAAACAGATCTAATTTATTCGACAGCTTTTTTAGCCCACAGAGTTTTTAAACAGATCTAATTTATTCGACAGTTTGTTTTTTGCCTCCAGATTTTTTAAACAGATCTAATTTATTCGACAGTTTTTTCTGCCTACAGAGTTTTTAAACAGATCTAATTTATTCGACAGCTTTTTTAGCCTACAGAGTTTTTAAACAGATCTAATTTATTCGACAGCTTTTTTGCCTACAGAGTTTTTAAACAGATCTAATTTGTTCGACAGCTTTTTTTTGCCTACACATTTTTTAAACAGATCTAATTTATTCGACAGCTTTTTTTGCCTACAGAGTTTTTAAACAGATCTAATTTATTCGACAGCTTTTTTGCCTACAGAGTTTTTAAACAGATCTAATTTATTCGACAGCTTTTTTTGCATACAGAGTTTTTAAACAGATCTAATTTATTCGACAGCTTTTTTGCCTACAGATTTTTACAACAGATCTAATTTATTCGACAGCTTTTTTGCCTACAGACTTTTTAAACAGATCTAATTTATTCGACAGCTTTTTTTTGCCTACAGAGTTTTTAAACAGATCTAATTTATTCGACAGCTTTTTTAGCCTACAGAGTTTTTAAACAGATCTAATTTATTCGACAGCTTTTTTGCCTACAGAGTTTTTAAACAGATCTAATTTGTTCGACAGCTTTTTTTTGCCTACACATTTTTTAAACAGATCTAATTTATTCGACAGCTTTTTTTGCCTACAGAGTTTTTAAACAGGTCTTATTTATTCGACAGCTTTTTTGCCTACAGAATTTTTAAACAGATCTAATTTATTCGACAGCTTTTTTTTGCCTACAGAATTTTTAAACAGATCTAATTTATTCGACAGCTTTTTTTGCCTACAGAGGTTTAAAACAGATCTAATTTATTCGACAGCTTTTTTTGCCTACAGACTTTTTAAACAGATCTAATTTATTCGACAGCTTTTTTTTGCCTACAGAGTTTTTAAACAGATCTAATTTATTCGACAGTTTTTTTTGCCTACAGAATTTTTAAACAGATCTAATTTATTCGACAGCTTTTTTTGCCTACAGAGTTTTTAAACAGATCTAATTTATTCGACAGCTTTTTTAGCCTACAGAGTTTTTAAACAGATCTAATTTATTCGACAGTTTGTTTTTTGCCTACAGATTTTTTAAACAGATCTAATTTATTCGACAGTTTTTTCTGCCTACAGAGTTTTTAAACAGATCTAATTTGTTCGACAGCTTTTTTGCCTACAGAATTTTTAAACAGATCTAATTTATTCGACAGCTTTTTTTTGCCTACAGAGTTTTTAAACAGATCTAATTTATTCGACAGCTTTTTTTTGCCTACAGACTTTTTAAACAGATCTAATTTATTCGACAGCTTTTTTTTTGCCTACAGAGTTTTTAAACAGATCTAATTTATTCGACAGCTTTTTTTGCCTACAGAGTTTTTAAACAGATCTAATTTATTCGACAGCTTTTTTTGCCTACAGAGTTTTTAAACAGATCTAATTTATTCGACAGCTTTTTTTTGCCTACAGAGTTTTTAAACAGATCTAATTTATTCGACAGCTTTTTTTGCCTACAGATTTTTTAAACAGATCTAATTTGTTCGACAGCTTTTTTTTGCCTACACATTTTTTAGACAGATCTAATTTATTCGACAGCTTTTTTTGCCTACAGAGTTTTTAAACAGATCTAATTTATTCGACAGTTTTTTTTTGCCTACAGAGTTTTTAAACAGATCTAATTTATTCGACAGCTTTTTTTGCCTACAGACTTTTTAAACAGATCTAATTTATTCGACAGCTTTTTTTTGCCTACAGAGTTTTTAAACAGATCTAATTTATTCGACAGCTTTTTTTTTCCTACAGACTTTTTAAACAGATCTAATTTATTCGACAGCTTTTTTTTGCCTACAGAGTTTTTAAACAGATCTAATTTATTCGACAGCTTTTTTTGCCTACAGAGTTTTTACACAGATCTAATTTGTTCGACAGCTTTTTTTTGCCTACACATTTTTTAAACAGATCTAATTTATTCGACAGCTTTTTTTGCTTACAGAGTTTTTAAACAGATCTAATTTATTCGACAGCTTTTTTGCCTACAGAGTTTTTAAACAGATCTAATTTATTCGACAGCTTTTTTGCCTACAGATTTTTAAAACAGATCTAATTTATTCGACAGCTTTTTTGCCTACAGACTTTTTTTGCTTACAGAGTTTTTAAACAGATCTAATTTATTCGACAGCTTTTTTTGCATACAGAGTTTTTTAACAGATCTAATTTATTCGACAGCTTTTTTGCCTACAGATTTTTAAAACAGATCTAATTTATTCGACAGCTTTTTTGCCTACAGACTTTTTAAACAGATCTAATTTATTCGACAGCTTTTTTTTGCCTACAGAGTTTTTAAACAGATCTAATTTATTCGACAGCTTTTTTAGCCTACAGAGTTTTTAAACAGATCTAATTTATTCGACAGCTTTTTTTTTGCCTACAGAGTTTTTAAACATATCTAATTTATTCGACAGCTTTTTTTACCTACAGAGTTTTTAAACAGGTCTAATTTATTCGACAGCTTTTTTTGCATACAGAGTTTTTAAACAGATCTAATTCATTCGACAGCTTTTTTTGCCTACAGAGTTTTTAAACAGATCTAATTCATTCGACAGCTTTTTTTGCCTACAGAGTTTTTAATCAGATCTAATTTATTCGACAACTTTTTTGCCTACAGATTTTTTAAACAGATCTAATTTATTCGACAGCTTTTTTTTGCCTACAGAGTTTTTAAACAGATCTAATTTATTCGACGGCTTTTTTTGCCTACAGAGTTTTTAAACAGATCTCATTTATTCGACAGCTTTTTTTGCCTACAGAGTTTTTAAACAGATCTAATTTATTCGACAGTTTTTTTTGCCTAAAGAGTTTTTAAACAGATCTAATTTATTCGACAGCTTTTTTGCCTACAGAGTTTTAAAACAGATCTAATTTATTCGACAGCTTTTTTTGCCTACAGAGTTTTTAAACAGATCTAATTTATTCGACAGCTTTTTTTGCCTACAGAGTTTTTAAACAGATCTAATTTATTCGACAGCTTTTTTTGCCTACAGACTTTTTAAACAGATCTAATTTATTCGACAGCTTTTTTTTGCCTACAGAGTTTTTAAACAGATCTAATTTATTCGACAGTTTTTTTTGCCTACAGAATTTTTAAACAGATCTAATTTATTCGACAGCTTTTTTTGCCTACAGAGTTTTTAAACAGATCTAATTTATTCGACAGCTTTTTTAGCCTACAGAGTTTTTAAACAGATCTAATTTATTCGACAGTTTGTTTTTTGCCTACAGATTTTTTAAACAGATCTAATTTATTCGACAGTTTTTTCTGCCTACAGAGTTTTTAAACAGATCTAATTTGTTCGACAGCTTTTTTGCCTACAGAATTTTAAACAGATCTAATTTATTCGACAGCTTTTTTTTGCCTACAGAGTTTTTAAACAGATCTAATTTATTCGACAGCTTTTTTTTGCCTACAGACTTTTTAAACAGATCTAATTTATTCGACAGCTTTTTTTTTGCCTACAGAGTTTTTAAACAGATCTACTTTATTCGACAGCTTTTTTTGCCTACAGAGTTTTTAAACAGATCTAATTTATTCGACAGCTTTTTTTGCCTACAGAGTTTTTAAACAGATCTAATTTATTCGACAGCTTTTTTTTGCCTACAGAGTTTTTAAACAGATCTAATTTATTCGACAGCTTTTTTTGCCTACAGATTTTTTAAACAGATCTAATTTGTTCGACAGCTTTTTTTTGCCTACACATTTTTTAGACAGATCTAATTTATTCGACAGCTTTTTTTGCCTACAGAGTTTTTAAACAGATCTAATTTATTCGACAGTTTTTTTTTGCCTACAGAGTTTTTAAACAGATCTAATTTATTCGACAGCTTTTTTTGCCTACAGAATTTTTAAACAGATCTAATTTATTCGACAGCTTTTTTTTGCCTACAGAGTTTTTAAACAGATCTAATTTATTCGACAGCTTTTTTTTTCCTACAGACTTTTTAAACAGATCTAATTTATTCGACAGCTTTTTTTTGCCTACAGAGTTTTTAAACAGATCTAATTTATTCGACAGCTTTTTTTGCCTACAGAGTTTTTACACAGATCTAATTTGTTCGACAGCTTTTTTTTGCCTACACATTTTTTAAACAGATCTAATTTATTCGACAGCTTTTTTTGCTTACAGAGTTTTTAAACAGATCTAATTTATTCGACAGCTTTTTTGCCTACAGAGTTTTTAAACAGATCTAATTTATTCGACAGCTTTTTTGCCTACAGATTTTTAAAACAGATCTAATTTATTCGACAGCTTTTTTGCCTACAGACTTTTTTTGCTTACAGAGTTTTTAAACAGATCTAATTTATTCGACAGCTTTTTTTGCATACAGAGTTTTTTAACAGATCTAATTTATTCGACAGCTTTTTTGCCTACAGATTTTTAAAACAGATCTAATTTATTCGACAGCTTTTTTGCCTACAGACTTTTTAAACAGATCTAATTTATTCGACAGCTTTTTTTTGCCTACAGAGTTTTTAAACAGATCTAATTTATTCGACAGCTTTTTTAGCCTACAGAGTTTTTAAACAGATCTAATTTATTCGACAGCTTTTTTTTTGCCTACAGAGTTTTTAAACATATCTAATTTATTCGACAGCTTTTTTTACCTACAGAGTTTTTAAACAGGTCTAATTTATTCGACAGCTTTTTTTGCATACAGAGTTTTTAAACAGATCTAATTCATTCGACAGCTTTTTTTGCCTACAGAGTTTTTAAACAGATCTTATTCATTCGACAGCTTTTTTTGCCTACAGAGTTTTTAATCAGATCTAATTTATTCGACAACTTTTTTGCCTACAGATTTTTTAAACAGATCTAATTTATTCGACAGCTTTTTTTTGCCTACAGAGTTTTTAAACAGATCTAATTTATTCGACGGCTTTTTTTGCCTACAGAGTTTTTAAACAGATCTCATTTATTCGACAGCTTTTTTTGCCTACAGAGTTTTTAAACAGATCTAATTTATTCGACAGTTTTTTTTGCCTAAAGAGTTTTTAAACAGATCTAATTTATTCGACAGCTTTTTTGCCTACAGAGTTTTAAAACAGATCTAATTTATTCGACAGCTTTTTTTGCCTACAGAGTTTTTAAACAGATCTAATTTATTCGACAGCTTTTTTTGCCTACAGAGTTTTTAAACAGATCTAATTTATTCGACAGCTTTTTTTTGCCTACAGACTTTTTAAACAGATCTAATTTATTCGACAGCTTTTTTTTGCCTACAGAGTTTTTAAACAGGTCTAATTTATTCGACAGCTTTTTTTGCATACAGAGTTTTTAAACAGATCTAATTCATTCGACAGCTTTTTTTGCCTACAGAGTTTTTAAACAGATCTAATTCATTCGACAGCTTTTTTTGCCTACAGAGTTTTTAATCAGATCTAATTTATTCGACAACTTTTTTGCCTACAGATTTTTTAAACAGATCTAATTTATTCGACAGCTTTTTTTGCCTACAGAGTTTTTAAACAGATCTAATTTATTCGACGGCTTTTTTTGCCTACAGAGTTTTTAAACAGATCTAATTTATTCGACAGCTTTTTTTGCCTACAGAGTTTTTAAACAGATCTAATTTATTCGACAGTTTTTTTGCCTAAAGAGTTTTTAAACAGATCTAATTTATTCGACAGCTTTTTTGCCTACAGAGTTTTAAAACAGATCTAATTTATTCGACAGCTTTTTTTGCCTACAGAGTTTTTAAACAGATCTAATTTATTCGACAGCTTTTTTTGCCTACAGAGTTTTTAAACAGATCTAATTTATTCGACAGCTTTTTTTTGCCTACAGAGTTTTAAAACAGATCTAATTTATTCGACAGCTTTTTTTGCCTACAGACTTTTTAAACAGATCTAATTTATTCGACAGCTTTTTTTTGCCTACAGAGTTTTTAAACAGATCTAATTTATTCGACAGTTTTTTTTGCCTACAGAATTTTTAAACAGATCTAATTTATTCGACAGCTTTTTTTGCCTACAGAGTTTTTAAACATATCTAATTTATTCGACAGCTTTTTTTACCTACAGAGTTTTTAAACAGGTCTAATTTATTCGACAGCTTTTTTGCCTACAGAGTTTTTAAACAGATCTAATTTATTCGACAGCTTTTTTTGCCTACAGAATTTTTAAACAGATCTAATTCATTCGACAGCTTTTTTTGCATACAGAGTTTTTAAACAGATCTAATTTATTCGACAGCTTTTTTGCCTACAGACTTTTTAAACAGATCTAATTTATTCGACAGCTTTTTTGCATACAGAGTTTTTAAACAGGTCTAATTTATTCGACAGTTTGTTTTTTGCCTACAGATTTTTTAAACAGATCTAATTTATTCGACAGCTTTTTTTGCCTACAGAGTTTTTAAACAGATCTAATTTGTTCGACAGCTTTTTTTTGCCTACACATTTTTTAAACAGATCTAATTTATTCGACAGCTTTGTTTGCCTACAGAGTTTTTAAACAGATCTAATTTATTCGACAGTTTTTTTTTGCCTACAGAGTTTTTAAACAGATCAAATTCATTCGACAGCTTTTTTTGCATACAGAGTTTTTAAACAGATCTAATTCATTCGACAGCTTTTTTTGCCTACAGAGTTTTTAAACAGATCTAATTCATTCGACAGCTTTTTTTGCCTACAGAGTTTTTAAACAGATCTAATTTATTCGACAACTTTTTTGCCTACAGATTTTTTAAACAGATCTAATTTATTCGACAGCTTTTTTTTGCCTACAGAGTTTTTAAACAGATCTAATTTATTCGACGGCTTTTTTTGCCTACAGAGTTTTTAAACAGATCTAATTTATTCGACAGCTTTTTTTTGCCTACAGAATTTTTCAACAGATCTAATTTATTCGACAGCTTTTTTTGCCTACAGAGTTTTAAAACAGATCTAATTTATTCGACAGCTTTTTTTGCCTACAGACTTTTAAACAGATCTAATTTATTCGACAGCTTTTTTTTGCCTACAGAGTTTTTAAACAGATCTAATTTATTCGACAGTTTTTTTTTGCCTACAGAATTTTTAAACAGATCTAATTTATTCGACAGCTTTTTTTGCCTACAGAGTTTTTAAACAGGTCTAATTTATTCGACAGCTTTTTTGCCTACATAGTTTTTAAACAGATCTAATTTATTCGACAGTTTTTTTTTTGCCTACAGAATTTTTAAACAGATCTAATTCATTCGACAGCTTTTTTTGCATACAGAGTTTTTAAACAGATCTAATTTATTCGACAGCTTTTTTGCCTACAGACTTTTTAAACAGATCTAATTTATTCGACAGCTTTTTTGCATACAGAGTTTTTAAACAGGTCTAATTTATTCGACAGCTTTTTTTGCCTACAGAGTTTTTAAACAGATCTAATTTATTCGACAGCTTTTTTTGCCTACAGAATTTTTAAACATATCTAATTTATTCGACAGCTTTTTTTACCTACAGAGTTTTTAAACAGGTCTAATTTATTCGACAGCTTTTTTTGCATACAGAGTTTTTAAACAGGTCTAATTTATTCGACAGCTTTTTTTGCCTACAGAGTTTTTAAACAGATCTAATTTATTCGACAGCTTTTTTTGCCTACAGAATTTTTAAACAGATCTAATTTATTCGACAGCTTTTTTTTGCCTACAGAGTTTTTAAACAGATCTAATTTATTCGACAGCTTTTTTTTGCCTACAGACTTTTTAAACAGATCTAATTTATTCGACAGCTTTTTTTTGCCTACAGAGTTTTTAAACAGATCTAATTTATTCGACAGCTTTTTTTGCCTACAGAGTTTTTAAACAGATCTAATTTATTCGACAGCTTTTTTGCCTACACATTTTTTAAAGAGATCTAATTTATTCGACAGCTTTTTTTGCCTACAGACTTTTTACACAGGTCTAATTTATTCGACAGCTTTTTTGCCTACAGAATTTTTAAACAGATCTAATTTATTCGACAGCTTTTTTTTGCCTACAGAATTTTTAAACAGATCTAATTTATTCGACAGCTTTTTTTGCCTACAGAGTTTTAAAACAGATCTAATTCATTCGACAGCTTTTTTTGCCTACAGACTTTTTAAACAGATCTAATTTATTCGACAGCTTTTTTTTGCCTACAGAGTTTTTAAACAGATCTAATTTATTCGACAGCTTTTTTAGCCTACAGAGTTTTTAAACAGATCTAATTTATTCGACAGTTTGTTTTTTTTCCTACAGAATTTTTAAACAGATCTAATTTATTCGACAGCTTTTTTTACCTACAGAGTTTTTAAACAGGTCTAATTTATTCGACAGCTTTTTTTGCATACAGAGTTTTTAAACAGATCTAATTTATTCGACAGCTTTTTTTGCCTACAGAGTTTTTAAACAGATCTAATTTATTCGACAGTTTGTTTTGCCTACAGAATTTTTAAACAGATCTTATTCATTCGACAGCTTTTTTTGCCTACATAGTTTTTAAACAGATCTAATTTATTCGACAGCTTTTTTTGCCTACAGAGTTTTTAAACAGGTCTAATTTATTCGACAGCTTTTTTTTGCCTACAGAGTTTTAAACAGGTCTAATTTATTCGACAGCTTTTTTTGCCTACAGAGTTTTTAAACAGATCTAATTTATTCGACAGCTTTTTTTTGCCTACAGAGTTTTTAAACAGATCTAATTTATTCGACAGTTTTTTTTGCCTACAGAGTTTTTAAACAGATCTAATTTATTCGACAGCTTTTTTTGCATACAGAGCTTTTAAACAGATAAAATTAATTCGACAGCTTTTTTGCCTTCAGACTTTTTAAACAGATCTAATTTATTCGACAGCTTTTTTTTGCCTACAGAGTTTTTAAACAGGTCTAATTTATTCGACAGCTTTTTTTGCCTACAGAGTTTTTAAACAGATCTAATTCATTCGACAGATTTTTTGCCTACAGAGTTTTTAAACAGATCTAATTCATTCGACAGCTTTTTTTGCCTACAGAGTTTTTAAACAGATCTAATTTATTCGACAACTTTTTTGCCTACAGAGTTTTTAAACAGATCTAATTTATTCGACAGCTTTTTTTTGCCTACAGAGTTTTTAAACAGATCTAATTTATTCGACGGCTTTTTTGCCTACAGAGTTTTTAAACAGATCTAATTTATTCGACAGCTTTTTTTGCCTACAGAGTTTTTAAACAGATCTAATTTATTCGACAGCTTTTTTTGCCAAAAGAGTTTTTATACAGATCTAATTTATTCGACAGCTTTTTTGCCTACAGAGTTTTAAAACAGATCTAATTTATTCGACAGCTTTTTTTGCCTACAGAGTTTTTAAACAGATCTAATTTATTCGACAGCTTCTTTTTTGCCTACAGAGTTTTTAAACAGATCTAATTTATTCGACAGCTTTTTTTTGCCTACAGACTTTTTAAACAGATCTAATTTATTCGACAGTTTTTTTTGCCTACAGAGTTTTTAAACAGATCTAATTTATTCGACAGCTTTTTTTGCCTACAGAGTTTTTAAACAGATCTAATTTGTTCGACAGCTTTTTTTTGCCTACACATTTTTTAAACAGATCTTGTTTATTCGACAGCTTTTTTTGCCTACAGAGTTTTTAAACAGGTATAATTTATTCGACAGCTTTTTTTCCTACAGAATTTCTAAACAGATCTAATTTATTCGACAGCTTTTTTTTGCCTACAGAATTTTTAAACAGATCTAATTTATTCGACAGCTTTTTTTGCCTACAGAGTTTTTAAACAGATCTAATTTATTCGACAGCTTTTTTTTGCCTACAGAGTTTTTAAACAGATCTAATTTATTCGACAGCTTTTTTAGCCTACAGAGTTTTTAAACAGATCTAATTTATTCGACAGTTTGTTTTTTTTCCTACAGAATTTTTAAACAGATCTAATTTATTCGACAGCTTTTTTTACCTACAGAGTTTTTAAACAGGTCTAATTTATTCGACAGCTTTTTTTGCATACAGAGTTTTTAAACAGATCTAATTTATTCGACAGCTTTTTTTGCCTACAGAGTTTTTAAACAGATCTAATTTATTCGACAGTTTGTTTTGCCTACAGAATTTTTAAACAGATCTAATTCATTCGACAGCTTTTTTTGCCTACATAGTTTTTAAACAGATCTAATTTATTCGACAGCTTTTTTTGCCTACAGAGTTTTTAAACAGGTCTAATTTATTCGACAGCTTTTTTTTGCCTACAGAGTTTTAAACAGGTCTAATTTATTCGACAGCTTTTTTTGCCTACAGAGTTTTTAAACAGATCTAATTTATTCGACAGCTTTTTTTTGCCTACAGAGTTTTTAAACAGATCTAATTTATTCGACAGTTTTTTTTGCCTACAGAGTTTTTAAACAGATCTAATTTATTCGACAGCTTTTTTTGCATACAGAGCTTTTAAACAGATAAAATTAATTCGACAGCTTTTTTGCCTTCAGACTTTTTAAACAGATCTAATTTATTCGACAGCTTTTTTTTGCCTACAGAGTTTTTAAACAGGTCTAATTTATTCGACAGCTTTTTTTGCCTACAGAGTTTTTAAACAGATCTAATTCATTCGACAGATTTTTTGCCTACAGAGTTTTTAAACAGATCTAATTCATTCGACAGCTTTTTTTGCCTACAGAGTTTTTAAACAGATCTAATTTATTCGACAACTTTTTTGCCTACAGAGTTTTTAAACAGATCTAATTTATTCGACAGCTTTTTTTTGCCTACAGAGTTTTTAAACAGATCTAATTTATTCGACGGCTTTTTTGTCTACAGAGTTTTTAAACAGATCTAATTTATTCGACAGCTTTTTTTGCCTACAGATTTTTTAAACAGATCTAATTTATTCCACAGCTTTTTTTGCCAAAAGAGTTTTTATACAGATCTAATTTATTCGACAGCTTTTTTGCCTACAGAGTTTTAAAACAGATCTAATTTATTCGACAGCTTTTTTTGCCTACAGAGTTTTTAAACAGATCTAATTTATTCGACAGCTTCTTTTTTGCCTACAGAGTTTTTAAACAGATCTAATTTATTCGACAGTTTTTTTTGCCTACAGAGTTTTTAAACAGATCTAATTTATTCGACAGCTTTTTTTGCCTACAGAGTTTTTAAACAGATCTAATTTGTTCGACAGCTTTTTTTTGCCTACACATTTTTTAAACAGATCTTGTTTATTCGACAGCTTTTTTTGCCTACAGAGTTTTTAAACAGGTCTAATTTATTCGACAGCTTTTTTTCCTACAGAATTTCTAAACAGATCTAATTTATTCGACAGCTTTTTTTTGCCTACAGAATTTTTAAACAGATCTAATTTATTCGACAGCTTTTTTTGCCTACAGAGTTTTTAAACAGATCTAATTTATTCGACAGCTTTTTTTTGCCTACAGAGTTTTTAAACAGATCTAATTTATTCGACAGCTTTTTTAGCCTACAGAGTTTTTAAACAGATCTAATTTATTCGACAGTTTGTTTTTTTTCCTACAGAATTTTTAAACAGATCTAATTTATTCGACAGCTTTTTTTACCTACAGAGTTTTTAAACAGGTCTAATTTATTCGACAGCTTTTTTTGCATACAGAGTTTTTAAACAGATCTAATTTATTCGACAGCTTTTTTTGCCTACAGAGTTTTTAAACAGATCTAATTTATTCGACAGTTTGTTTTGCCTACAGAATTTTTAAACAGATCTAATTCATTCGACAGCTTTTTTTGCCTACATAGTTTTTAAACAGATCTAATTTATTCGACAGCTTTTTTTGCCTACAGAGTTTTTAAACAGGTCTAATTTATTCGACAGCTTTTTTTTGCCTACAGAGTTTTAAACAGGTCTAATTTATTCGACAGCTTTTTTTGCCTACAGAGTTTTTAAACAGATCTAATTTATTCGACAGCTTTTTTTTGCCTACAGAGTTTTTAAACAGATCTAATTTATTCGACAGTTTTTTTTGCCTACAGAGTTTTTAAACAGATCTAATTTATTCGACAGCTTTTTTTGCATACAGAGCTTTTAAACAGATAAAATTAATTCGACAGCTTTTTTGCCTTCAGACTTTTTAAACAGATCTAATTTATTCGACAGCTTTTTTTTGCCTACAGAGTTTTTAAACAGGTCTAATTTATTCGACAGCTTTTTTTGCCTACAGAGTTTTTAAACAGATCTAATTCATTCGACAGATTTTTTGCCTACAGAGTTTTTAAACAGATCTAATTCATTCGACAGCTTTTTTTGCCTACAGAGTTTTTAAACAGATCTAATTTATTCGACAACTTTTTTGCCTACAGAGTTTTTAAACAGATCTAATTTATTCGACAGCTTTTTTTTGCCTACAGAGTTTTTAAACAGATCTAATTTATTCGATGGCTTTTTTGCCTACAGAGTTTTTAAACAGATCTAATTTATTCGACAGCTTTTTTTGCCTACAGAGTTTTTAAACAGATCTAATTTATTCGACAGCTTTTTTTGCCTAAAGAGTTTTTAAACAGATCTAATTTATTCGACAGCTTTTTTGCCTACAGAGTTTTAAAACAGATCTAATTTATTCGACAGCTTTTTTTGCCTACAGAGTTTTTAAACAGATCTAATTTATTCGACAGCTTCTTTTTTGCCTACAGAGTTTTTAAACAGATCTAATTTATTCGACAGCTTTTTTTTGCCTACAGACTTTTTAAACAGATCTAATTTATTCGACAGTTTTTTTTGCCTACAGAGTTTTTAAACAGATCTAATTTATTCGACAGCTTTTTTTGCCTACAGAGTTTTTAAACAGATCTAATTTGTTCGACAGCTTTTTTTTGCATACACATTTTTTAAACAGATCTTGTTTATTCGACAGCTTTTTTTGCCTACAGAGTTTTTAAACAGGTCTAATTTATTCGACAGCTTTTTTTCCTACAGAATTTCTAAACAGATCTAATTTATTCGACAGCTTTTTTTGCCTACAGAATTTTTAAACAGATCTAATTTATTCGACAGCTTTTTTTGCCTACAGAGTTTTTAAACAGATCTAATTTATTCGACAGCTTTTTTTTGCCTACAGAGTTTTTAAACAGATCTAATTTATTCGACAGTTTTTTTTGCCTACAGACTTTTTAAACAGATCTAATTTATTCGACAGCTTTTTTTGCCTACAGACTTTTTAAACAGATCTAATTTATTCGACAGCTTTTTTTTGCCTACAGAGTTTTTAAACAGATCTAATTTATTCGACAGTTTTTTTTTGCCTACAGAATTTTTAAACAGGTCTAATTTATTCGACAGCTTTTTTTGCCTACAGAGTTTTTAAACAGATCTAATTTATTCGACAGCTTTTTTAGCCTACAGAGTTTTTAACAGATCTAATTCATTCGACAGTTTGTTTTTTGCCTACAGATTTTTTAAACAGATCTAATTTATTCGACAGTTTTTTCTGCCTACAGAGTTTTTAAACAGATCTAATTTATTCGACAGCTTTTTTGCCTACAGATTTTTAAAACAGATCTAATTTATTCGACAGCTTTTTTGCCTACAGACTTTTTAAACAGATCTAATTTATTCGACAGCTTTTTTGCCTACAGACTTTTTAAACAGATCTAATTTATTCGACAGCTTTTTTTGCCTACAGAGTTTTTAAACAGGTCTAATTTATTCGACAGCTTTTTTTGCCTACAGAGTTTTTAAACAGATCTAATTTATTCGACAGCTTTTTTTGCCTACAGAATTTTTAAACATATCTAATTTATTCGACAGCTTTTTTTACCTACAGAGTTTTTAAACAGGTCTAATTTATTCGACAGCTTTTTTTGCACACAGAGTTTTTAAACAGGTCTAATTTATTCGACAGCTTTTTTTGCCTACAGAGTTTTTAAACAGATCTAATTTATTCGACAGTTTGTTTTGCCTACAGAATTTTTTAACAGATCTAATTCATTCGACAGCTTTTTTTGCCTACATAGTTTTTAAACAGATCTAATTTATTCGACAGCTTTTTTTGCCTACAGAGTTTTTAAACAGGTCTAATTTATTCGACAGCTTTTTTTTGCCTACAGAGTTTTAAACAGGTCTAATTTATTCGACAGCTTTTTTTGCCTACAGAGTTTTTAAACAGATCTAATTTATTCGACAGCTTTTTTTTGCCTACAGAGTTTTTAAACAGATCTAATTTATTCGACAGTTTTTTTTTGCCTACAGAGTTTTTAAACAGATCTAATTTATTCGACAGCTTTTTTTGCATACAGAGCTTTTAAACAGATAAAATTAATTCGACAGCTTTTTTGCCTTCAGACTTTTTAAACAGATCTAATTTATTCGACAGCTTTTTCTTGCCTACAGAGTTTTTAAACAGGTCTAATTTATTCGACAGCTTTTTTTGCCTACAGAGTTTTTAAACAGATCTAATTCATTCGACAGATTTTTTGCCTACAGAGTTTTTAAACAGATCTAATTCATTCGACAGCTTTTTTTGCCTACAGAGTTTTTAAACAGATCTAATTTATTCGACAACTTTTTTGCCTACAGAGTTTTTAAACAGATCTAATTTATTCGACAGCTTTTTTTTGCCTACAGAGTTTTTAAACAGATCTAATTTATTCGACGGCTTTTTTTGCCTACAGAGTTTTTAAACAGATCTAATTTATTCGACAGCTTTTTTTGCCTACAGAGTTTTTAAACAGATCTAATTTATTCGACAGCTTTTTTTGCCTAAAGAGTTTTTAAACAGATCTAATTTATTCGACAGCTTTTTTGCCTACAGAGTTTTAAAACAGATCTAATTTATTCGACAGCTTTTTTTGCCTACAGAGTTTTTAAACAGATCTAATTTATTCGACAGCTTCTTTTTTGCCTACAGAGTTTTTAAACAGATCTAATTTATTCGACAGCTTTTTTTTGCCTACAGACTTTTTAAACAGATCTAATTTATTCGACATTTTTTTTTGCCTACAGAGTTTTTAAACAGATCTAATTTATTCGACAGCTTTTTTTGCCTACAGATTTTTTAAACAGATCTAATTTGTTCGACAGCTTTTTTTTGCCTACACATTTTTTAAACAGATCTTGTTTATTCGACAGCTTTTTTTGCCTACAGAGTTTTTAAACAGGTCTAATTTATTCCACAGCTTTTTTTCCTACAGAATTTCTAAACAGATCTAATTTATTCGACAGCTTTTTTTTGCCTACAGAATTTTTAAACAGATCTAATTTATTCGACAGCTTTTTTTGCCTACAGAGTTTTAAAACAGATCTAATTTATTCGACAGCTTTTTTTGCCTACAGAGTTTTTAAACAGATCTAATTTATTCGACAGCTTTTTTTTGCCTACAGAGTTTTTAAACAGATCTAATTTATTCGACAGTTTTTTTTTGCCTACAGAATTTTTAAACAGGTCTAATTTATTCGACAGCTTTTTTTGCCTACAGAGTTTTTAAACAGATCTAATTTATTCGACAGCTTTTTTAGCCTACAGAGTTTTTAAACAGATCTAATTTATTCGACAGTTTGTTTTTTGCCTACAGATTTTTTAAACAGATCTAATTTATTCGACAGTTTTTTCTGCCTACAGAGTTTTTAAACAGATCTAATTTATTCGACAGCTTTTTTTTGCCTACAGAATTTTTAAACATATCTAATTTATTCGACAGCTTTTTTTACCTACAGAGTTTTTAAACAGGTCTAATTTATTCGGCAGCTTTTTTTGCATACAGAGTTTTTAAACAGATCTAATTCATTCGACAGCTTTTTTTGCCTACAGAGTTTTTAAACAGATCTAATTCATTCGACAGCTTTTTTTGCCTACAGAGTTTTTAAACAGATCTAATTTATTCGACAACTTTTTTTACCTACAGAGTTTTTAAACAGGTCTAATTTATTCGACAGCTTTTTTTGCATACAGAGTTTTTAAACAGATCTAATTCATTCGACAGCTTTTTTTGCCTACAGAGTTTTTAAACAGATCTAATTCATTCGACAGCTTTTTTTGCCTACAGAATTTTTAAACAGATCTAATTTATTCGACAACTTTTTTTTGCCTACAGAGTTTTTAAACAGATCTAATTTATTCGACGGCTTTTTTTGCCTACAGAGTTTTTAAACAGATCTAATTTATTCGACAGCTTTTTTTGCCTACAGAGTTTTTAAACAGATCTAATTTATTCGACAGCTTTTTTTGCCTACAGAGTTTTAAAACAGATCTAATTTATTCGACAGCTTTTTTTGCCTACAGAGTTTTTAAACAGATCTAATTTATTCGACAGCTTCTTTTTTGCCTACAGAGTTTTTAAACAGATCTAATTTATTCGACAGCTTTTTTTGCCTACAGAGTTTTTAAACAGATCTAATTTGTTCGACAGCTTTTTTTTGCCTACACATTTTTTAAACAGATCTTGTTTATTCGACAGCTTTTTTTGCCTACAGAGTTTTTAAACAGGTCTAATTTATTCGACAGCTTTTTTTCCTACAGAATTTCTAAACAGATCTAATTTATTCGACAGCTTTTTTTGCCTACAGAATTTTTAAACAGATCTAATTTATTCGACAGCTTTTTTTGCCTACAGAGTTTTTAAACAGATCTAATTTATTCGACAGCTTTTTTTTGCCTACAGAGTTTTTAAACAGATCTAATTTATTCGACAGTTTTTTTTGCCTACAGACTTTTTAAACAGATCTAATTTATTCGACAGCCTTTTTTGCCTACAGACCTTTTAAACAGATCTAATTTATTCGACAGCTTTTTTTTGCCTACAGAGTTTTTAAACAGATCTAATTTATTCGACAGTTTTTTTTTGCCTACAGAATTTTTAAACAGGTCTAATTTATTCGACAGCTTTTTTTGCCTACAGAGTTTTTAAACAGATCTAATTTATTCGACAGCTTTTTTAGCCTACAGAGTTTTTAAACAGATCTAATTTATTCGACAGTTTTTTCTGCCTACAGAGTTTTTAAACAGATCTAATTTATTCGACAGCTTTTTTGCCTACAGATTTTTAAAACAGATCTAATTTATTCGACAGCTTTTTTGCCTACAGACTTTTTAAACAGATCTAATTTATTCGACAGCTTTTTTGCCTACAGACTTTTTAAACAGATCTAATTTATTCGACAGCTTTTTTTGCCTACAGAGTTTTTAAACAGGTCTAATTTATTCGACAGCTTTTTTTGCCTACAGAGTTTTTAAACAGATCTAATTTATTCGACAGCTTTTTTTGCCTACAGAATTTTTAAACATATCTAATTTATTCGACAGCTTTTTTTACCTACAGAGTTTTTAAACAGGTCTAATTTATTCGACAGCTTTTTTTGCATACAGAGTTTTTAAACAGGTCTAATTTATTCGACAGCTTTTTTTGCCTACAGAGTTTTTAAACAGATCTAATTTATTCGACAGTTTGTTTTGCCTACAGAATTTTTAAACAGATCTAATTCATTCGACAGCTTTTTTTGCCTACATAGTTTTTAAACAGATCTAATTTATTCGACAGCTTTTTTTGCCTACAGAGTTTTTAAACAGGTCTAATTTATTCGACAGCTTTTTTTTGCCTACAGAGTTTTAAACAGGTCTAATTTATTCGACAGCTTTTTTTGCCTACAGAGTTTTTAAACAGATCTAATTTATTCGACAGCTTTTTTTTGCCTACAGAGTTTTTAAACAGATCTAATTTATTCGACAGTTTTTTTTTGCCTACAGAGTTTTTAAACAGATCTAATTTATTCGACAGCTTTTTTTGCATACAGAGCTTTTAAACAGATAAAATTAATTCGACAGCTTTTTTGCCTTCAGACTTTTTAAACAGATCTAATTTATTCGACAGCTTTTTCTTGCCTACAGAGTTTTTAAACAGGTCTAATTTATTCGACAGCTTTTTTTGCCTACAGAGTTTTTAAACAGATCTAATTCATTCGACAGATTTTTTGCCTACAGAGTTTTTAAACAGATCTAATTCATTCGACAGCTTTTTTTGCCTACAGAGTTTTTAAACAGATCTAATTTATTCGACAACTTTTTTGCCTACAGAGTTTTTAAACAGATCTAATTTATTCGACAGCTTTTTTTTGCCTACAGAGTTTTTAAACAGATCTAATTTATTCGACGGCTTTTTTTGCCTACAGAGTTTTTAAACAGATCTAATTTATTCGACAGCTTTTTTTGCCTACAGAGTTTTTAAACAGATCTAATTTATTCGACAGCTTTTTTTGCCTAAAGAGTTTTTAAACAGATCTAATTTATTCGACAGCTTTTTTGCCTACAGAGTTTTAAAACAGATCTAATTTATTCGACAGCTTTTTTTGCCTACAGAGTTTTTAAACAGATCTAATTTATTCGACAGCTTCTTTTTTGCCTACAGAGTTTTTAAACAGATCTAATTTATTCGACAGCTTTTTTTTGCCTACAGACTTTTTAAACAGATCTAATTTATTCGACATTTTTTTTTGCCTACAGAGTTTTTAAACAGATCTAATTTATTCGACAGCTTTTTTTGCCTACAGATTTTTTAAACAGATCTAATTTGTTCGACAGCTTTTTTTGCCTACACATTTTTTAAACAGATCTTGTTTATTCGACAGCTTTTTTTGCCTACAGAGTTTTTAAACAGGTCTAATTTATTCGACAGCTTTTTTTCCTACAGAATTTCTAAACAGATCTAATTTATTCGACAGCTTTTTTTTGCCTACAGAATTTTTAAACAGATCTAATTTATTCGACAGCTTTTTTTGCCTACAGAGTTTTAAAACAGATCTAATTTATTCGACAGCTTTTTTTGCCTACAGACTTTTTAAACAGATCTAATTTATTCGACAGCTTTTTTTTGCCTACAGAGTTTTTAAACAGATCTAATTTATTCGACAGTTTTTTTTTGCCTACAGAATTTTTAAACAGGTCTAATTTATTCGACAGCTTTTTTTGCCTACAGAGTTTTTAAACAGATCTAATTTATTCGACAGCTTTTTTAGCCTACAGAGTTTTTAAACAGATCTAATTTATTCGACAGTTTGTTTTTTGCCTACAGATTTTTTAAACAGATCTAATTTATTCGACAGTTTTTTCTGCCTACAGAGTTTTTAAACAGATCTAATTTATTCGACAGCTTTTTTTTTGCCTACAGAATTTTTAAACATATCTAATTTATTCGACAGCTTTTTTTACCTACAGAGTTTTTAAACAGGTCTAATTTATTCGGCAGCTTTTTTTGCATACAGAGTTTTTAAACAGATCTAATTCATTCGACAGCTTTTTTTGCCTACAGAGTTTTTAAACAGATCTAATTCATTCGACAGCTTTTTTTGCCTACAGAGTTTTTAAACAGATCTAATTTATTCGACAACTTTTTTTACCTACAGAGTTTTTAAACAGGTCTAATTTATTCGACAGCTTTTTTTGCATACAGAGTTTTTAAACAGATCTAATTCATTCGACAGCTTTTTTTGCCTACAGAGTTTTTAAACAGATCTAATTCATTCGACAGCTTTTTTTGCCTACAGAATTTTTAAACAGATCTAATTTATTCGACAACTTTTTTGCCTACAGATTTTTTAAACAGATCTAATTTATTCGACAGCTTTTTTTTGCCTACAGAGTTTTTAAACAGATCTAATTTATTCGACGGCTTTTTTTGCCTACAGAGTTTTTAAACAGATCTAATTTATTCGACAGCTTTTTTTGCCTACAGAGTTTTAAAACAGATCTAATTTATTCGACAGCTTTTTTTGCCTACAGAGTTTTTAAACAGATCTAATTTATTCGACAGCTTCTTTTTTGCCTACAGAGTTTTTAAACAGATCTAATTTATTCGACAGCTTTTTTTTGCCTACAGACTTTTTAAACAGATCTAATTTATTCGACAGCTTTTTTTGCCTACAGAGTTTTTAAACAGATCTAATTTGTTCGACAGCTTTTTTTTGCCTACACATTTTTTAAACAGATCAAATTTATTCGACAGCTTTTTTTGCCTACAGAGTTTTTAAACAGGTCTAATTTATTCGACAGCTTTTTTGCCTACAGAATTTTTAAACAGATCTAATTTATTCGACAGCTTTTTTTTGCCTACAGAATTTTTAAACAGATCTAATTTATTCGACAGCTTTTTTTGCCTACAGAGTTTTAAAACAGATCTAATTTATTCGACAGCTTTTTTTGCCTACAGACTTTTTAAACAGATCTAATTTATTCGACAGCTTTTTTTTGCCTACAGAGTTTTTAAACAGATCTAATTTATTCGACAGTTTTTTTTTGCCTACAGAATTTTTAAACAGATCTAATTTATTCGACAGCTTTTTTTGCCTACAGAGTTTTTAAACAGATCTAATTTATTCGACAGCTTTTTTTACCTACAGAGTTTTTAAACAGGTCTAATTTATTCGACAGCTTTTTTTGCATACAGAGTTTTTAAACAGATCTAATTCATTCGACAGCTTTTTTTGCCTACAGAGTTTTTAAACAGATCTAATTCATTCGACAGCTTTTTTTGCCTACAGAGTTTTTAAACAGATCTAATTTATTCGACAACTTTTTTGCCTACAGATTTTTTAAACAGATCTAATTTATTCGACAGCTTTTTTTTTGCCTACAGAGTTTTTAAACAGATCTAATTTATTCGACGGCTTTTTTTGCCTACAGAGTTTTTAAACAGATCTAATTTATTCGACAGCTTTTTTTGCCTACAGAGTTTTTAAACAGATCTAATTTATTCGACAGCTTTTTTTGCCTAAAGAGTTTTTAAACAGATCTAATTTATTCGACGGCTTTTTTGCCTACAGAGTTTAAAAACAGATCTAATTTATTCGACAGCTTTTTTTGCCTACAGAGTTTTTAAACAGATCTAATTTATTCGACAGCTTCTTTTTTGCCTACAGAGTTTTTAAACAGATCTAATTTATTCGACAGCTTTTTTTTGCCTACAGACTTTTAAACAGATCTAATTTATTCGACAGCTTTTTTTTGCCTACAGAGTTTTTAAACAGATCTAATTTATTCGACAACTTTTTTTGCCTACAGAGTTTTTAAACAGATCTAATTTATTCGACAACTTTTTTTGCCTACAGAGTTTTTAAACAGATCTAATTTGTTCGACAGCTTTTTTTTGCCTACACATTTTTTAAACAGATCAAATTTATTCGACAGCTTTTTTTGCCTACAGAGTTTTTAAACAGGTCTAATTTATTTGACAGCTTTTTTGCCTACAGAATTTTTAAACAGATCTAATTTATTCGACAACTTTTTTGCCTACAGATTTTTTAAACAGATCTAATTTATTCGACAGCTTTTTTTTGCCTACAGAGTTTTTAAACAGATCTAATTTATTCGACGGCTTTTTTTGCCTACAGAGTTTTTAAACAGATCTAATTTATTCGACAGCTTTTTTTGCCTACAGAGTTTTAAAACAGATCTAATTTATCTGACAGCTTTTTTTGCCTACAGAGTTTTTAAACAGATCTAATTTATTCGACAGCTTCTTTTTTGCCTACAGAGTTTTTAAACAGATCTAATTTATTCGACAGCTTTTTTTTGCCTACAGACTTTTTAAACAGATCTAATTTATTCGACAGCTTTTTTTGCCTACAGAGTTTTTAAACAGATCTAATTTGTTCGACAGCTTTTTTTTGCCTACACATTTTTTAAACAGATCAAATTTATTCGACAGCTTTTTTTGCCTACAGAGTTTTTAAACAGGTCTAATTTATTCGACAGCTTTTTTGCCTACAGAATTTTTAAACAGATCTAATTTATTCGACAGCTTTTTTTTGCCTACAGAATTTTTAAACAGATCTAATTTATTCGACAGCTTTTTTTGCCTACAGAGTTTTAAAACAGATCTAATTTATTCGACAGCTTTTTTTGCCTACAGACTTTTTAAACAGATCTAATTTATTCGACAGCTTTTTTTTGCCTACAGAGTTTTTAAACAGATCTAATTTATTCGACAGTTTTTTTTTGCCTACAGAATTTTTAAACAGATCTAATTTATTCGACAGCTTTTTTTGCCTACAGAGTTTTTAAACAGATCTAATTCATTCGACAGCTTTTTTTACCTACAGAGTTTTTAAACAGGTCTAATTTATTCGACAGCTTTTTTTGCATACAGAGTTTTTAAACAGATCTAATTCATTCGACAGCTTTTTTTGCCTACAGAGTTTTTAAACAGATCTAATTCATTCGACAGCTTTTTTTGCCTACAGAGTTTTTAAACAGATCTAATTTATTCGACAACTTTTTTGCCTACAGATTTTTTAAACAGATCTAATTTATTCGACAGCTTTTTTTTTGCCTACAGAGTTTTTAAACAGATCTAATTTATTCGACGGCTTTTTTTGCCTACAGAGTTTTTAAACAGATCTAATTTATTCGACAGCTTTTTTTGCCTACAGAGTTTTTAAACAGATCTAATTCATTCGACAGCTTTTTTTGCCTAAAGAGTTTTTAAACAGATCTAATTTATTCGACAGCTTTTTTGCCTACAGAGTTTTAAAACAGATCTAATTTATTCGACAGCTTTTTTTGCCTACAGAGTTTTTAAACAGATCTAATTTATTCGACAGCTTCTTTTTTGCCTACAGAGTTTTTAAACAGATCTAATTTATTCGACAGCTTTTTTTTGCCTACAGACTTTTAAACAGATCTAATTTATTCGACAGCTTTTTTTTGCCTACAGAGTTTTTAAACAGATCTAATTTATTCGACAACTTTTTTTGCCTACAGAGTTTTTAAACAGATCTAATTTGTTCGACAGCTTTTTTTGCCTACAGAGTTTTTAAACAGATCTAATTTATTCGACGGCTTTTTTTGCCTACAGAGTTTTTAAACAGATCTAATTTATTCGACAGCTTTTTTTGCCTACAGAGTTTTAAAACAGATCTAATTTATTCGACAGCTTTTTTTGCCTACAGAGTTTTTAAACAGATCTTATTTATTCGACAGCTTCTTTTTTGCCTACAGAGTTTTTAAACAGATCTAATTTATTCGACAGCTTTTTTTGCCTACAGAGTTTTTAAACAGATCTAATTTGTTCGACAGCTTTTTTTTGCCTACACATTTTTTAAACAGATCAAATTTATTCGACAGCTTTTTTTGCCTACAGAGTTTTTAAACAGGTCTAATTTATTCGACAGCTTTTTTGCCTACAGAATTTTTAAACAGATCTAATTTATTCGACAGCTTTTTTTTGCCTACAGAATTTTTAAACAGATCTAATTTATTCGACAGCTTTTTTTGCCTACAGAGTTTTAAAACAGATCTAATTTATTCGACAGCTTTTTTTGCCTACAGACTTTTTAAACAGATCTAATTTATTCGACAGCTTTTTTTTGCCTACAGAGTTTTTAAACAGATCTAATTTATTCGACAGTTTTTTTTTGCCTACAGAATTTTTAAACAGATCTAATTTATTCGACAGCTTTTTTTGCCTACAGAGTTTTTAAACAGATCTAATTTATTCGACAGCTTTTTTTACCTACAGAGTTTTTAAACAGGTCTAATTTATTCGACAGGTTTTTTTGCATACAGAGTTTTTAAACAGATCTAATTCATTCGACAGCTTTTTTTGCCTACAGAGTTTTTAAACAGATCTAATTCATTCGACAGCTTTTTTTGCCTACAGAGTTTTTAAACAGATCTAATTTATTCGACAGCTTTTTTGCCTACAGATTTTTTAAACAGATCTAATTTATTCGACAGCTTTTTTTTGCCTACAGAGTTTTTAAACAGATCTAATTTATTCGACGGCTTTTTTTGCCTACAGAGTTTTTAAACAGATCTAATTTATTCGACAGCTTTTTTTGCCTACAGAGTTTTTAAACAGATCTAATTTATTCGACAGCTTTTTTTGCCTAAAGAGTTTTTAAACAGATCTAATTTATTCGACAGCTTTTTTGCCTACAGAGTTTTAAAACAGATCTAATTTATTCGACAGCTTTTTTTGCCTACAGAGTTTTTAAACAGATCTAATTTATTCGACAGCTTCTTTTTTGCCTACAGAGTTTTTAAACAGATCTAATTTATTCGACAGCTTTTTTTTGCCTACAGACTTTTAAACAGATCTAATTTATTCGACAGCTTTTTTTTGCCTACAGAGTTTTTAAACAGATCTAATTTATTCGACAACTTTTTTTGCCTACAGAGTTTTTAAACAGATCTAATTTGTTCGACAGCTTTTTTTTGCCTACACATTTTTTAAACAGATCAAATTTATTCGACAGCTTTTTTTGCCTACAGAGTTTTTAAACAGGTCTAATTTATTCGACAGCTTTTTTGCCTACAGAATTTTTAAACAGATCTAATTTATTCGACAGCTTTTTTTTGCCTAGAGAATTTTTAAACAGATCTAATTTATTCGACAGCTTTTTTTGCCTACAGAGTTTTAAAACAGATCTAATTTATTCGACAGCTTTTTTTGCCTACAGACTTTTTAAACAGATCTAATTTATTCGACAGCTTTTTTTGCCTACAGAGTTTTTAAACAGATCTAATTTATTCGACAGTTTTTTTTTGCCTACAGAATTTTTAAACAGATCTAATTTATTCGACAGCTTTTTTTGCCTACAGAGTTTTTAAACAGATCTAATTTATTCGACAGCTTTTTTAGCCTACAGAGTTTTTAAACAGATCTAATTTATTCGACAGTTTGTTTTTTGCCTACAGATTTTTTAAACAGATCTAATTTATTCGACAGTTTTTTCTGCCTACAGAGTTTTTAAACAGATCTAATTTGTTCGACAGCTTTTTTTTGCCTACAGAATTTTTAAACAGATCTAATTTATTCGACAGCCTTTTTTTGCCTACAGAGTTTTTAAACAGATCTAATTTATTCGACAGCTTTTTTTTGCCTACACATTTTTTAAACAGATCTAATTTATTCGACAGCTTTTTTTGCCTACAGAGTTTTTAAACAGATCTAATTTATTCGACAGCTTTTTTGCCTACAGAGTTTTTAAACAGATCTGATTTATTCGACAGCTTTTTTTGCATACAGAGTTTTTAAACAGATCTAATTTATTCGACAGCTTTTTTTCCTACAGATTTTTAAAACAGATCTAATTTATTCGACAGCTTTTTTGCCTACAGACTTTTTAAACAGATCTAATTTATTCGACAGCTTTTTTTGCCTACAGAGTTTTTAAACAGATCTAATTTATTTGACAGCTTTTTTAGCCTACAGAGTTTTTAAACAGATCTAATTTATTCGACAGCTTTTTTGCCTACAGAGTTTTTAAACAGATCTAATTTATTCGACAGCTTTTTTTTTGCCTACAGAATTTTTAAACATATCTAATTTATTCGACAGCTTTTTTTACCTACAGAGTTTTTAAACAGGTCTAATTTATTCGACAGCTTTTTTTGCATACAGAGTTTTTAAACAGATCTAATTCATTCGACAGCTTTTTTTGCCTACAGAGTTTTTAAACAGATCTAATTCATTCGACAGCTTTTTTTGCCTACAGAGTTTTTAAACAGATCTAATTTATTCGACAACTTTTTTGCCTACAGATTTTTTAAACAGATCTAATTTATTCGACAGCTTTTTTTTGCCTACAGAGTTTTTAAACAGATCAATATTTATTCGACGGCTTTTTTTGCCTACAGAGTTTTTAAACAGATCTAATTTATTCGACAGCTTTTTTTGCCTACAGAGTTTTTAAACAGATCTAATTTATTCGACAGCTTTTTTTGCCTAAAGAGTTTTTAAACAGATCTAATTTATTCGACAGCTTTTTTGCCTACAGAGTTTTAAAACAGATCTAATTTATTCGACAGCTTTTTTTGCCTACAGAGTTTTTAAACAGATCTAATTTATTCGACAGCTTCTTTTTTGCCTACAGAGTTTTTAAACAGATCTAATTTATTCGACAGCTTTTTTTGCCTACAGACTTTTAAACAGATCTAATTTATTCGACAGCTTTTTTTTGCCTACAGAGTTTTTAAACAGATCTAATTTATTCGACAACTTTTTTTGCCTACAGAGTTTTTAAACATATCTAATTTGTTCGACAGCTTTTTTTTGCCTACACATTTTTTAAACAGATCTAATTTATTCGACAGCTTTTTTTGCCTACAGAGTTTTTAAACAGGTCTAATTTATTCGACAGCTTTTTTGCCTACAGAATTTTTAAACAGATCTAATTTATTCGACAGCTTTTTTTTGCCTACAGAATTTTAAAACAGATCTAATTTATTCGACAGCTTTTTTTGCCTACAGACTTTTTAAACAGATCTAATTTATTCGACAGCTTTTTTTTGCCTACAGAGTTTTTAAACAGATCTAATTTATTCGACAGTTTTTTTTTGCCTACAGAATTTTTAAACAGATCTAATTTATTCGACAGCTTTTTTTGCCTACAGAGTTTTTAAACAGATCTAATTTATTCGACAGCTTTTTTAGCCTACAGAGTTTTTAAACAGATCTAATTTATTCGACAGTTTGTTTTTTGCCTCCAGATTTTTTAAACAGATCTAATTTATTCGACAGTTTTTTCTGCCTACAGAGTTTTTAAACAGATCTAATTTGTTCGACAGCTTTTTTTTGCCTACAGAATTTTTAAACAGATCTAATTTATTCGACAGCTTTTTTTTGCCTACAGAGTTATTAAACAGATCTAATTTATTCGACAGCTTTTTTTGCCTACAGAGTTTTTAAACAGATCTAATTTATTCGACAGCTTTTTTTGCCTACAGAGTTTTTAACAGATCTAATTTGTTCGACAGCTTTTTTTTGCCTACACATTTTTTAAACAGATCTAATTTATTCGACAGCTTTTTTTGCCTACAGAGTTTTTAAACAGATCTAATTTATTCGACAGCTTTTTTGCCTACAGAGTTTTTAAACAGATCTAATTTATTCGACAGCTTTTTTTGCATACAGAGTTTTTAAACAGATCTAATTTATTCGACAGCTTTTTTGCCTACAGATTTTTAAAACAGATCTAATTTATTCGACAGCTTTTTTGCCTACAGACTTTTTAAACAGATCTAATTTATTCGACAGCTTTTTTTTGCCTACAGAGTTTTTAAACAGATCTAATTTATTCGACAGCTTTTTTAGCCTACAGAGTTTTTAAACATATCTAATTTATTCGACAGCTTTTTTGCCTACAGAGTTTTTAAACAGATCTAATTTATTCGACAGCTTTTTTTTTGCCTACAGAATTTTTAAACATATCTAATTTATTCGACAGCTTTTTTTACCTACAGAGTTTTTAAACAGGTCTAATTTATTCGACAGCTTTTTTTGCATACAGAGTTTTTAAACAGATCTAATTCATTCGACAGCTTTTTTGCCTACATAGTTTTAAACAGATCTAATTTATTCGACAGCTTTTTTTGCCTAAAGAGTTTTTAAACAGATCTAATTTATTCGACAGCTTTTTTGCCTACAGAGTTTTAAAACAGATCTAATTTATTCGACAGCTTTTTTTGCCTACAGAGTGTTTAAACAGATCTAATTTATTCGACAGCTTTTTTTTTGCCTACAGAGTTTTTAAACAGATCTAATTTATTCGACAGCTTTTTTTTGCCTACAGACTTTTTAAACAGATCTAATTTATTCGACAGCTTTTTTTTGCCTACAGAGTTTTTAAACAGATCTAATTTATTCGACAGCTTTTTTTGCCTACAGAGTTTTTAAACAGATCTAATTTGTTCGACAGCTTTTTTTTGCCTACACATTTTTTAAACAGATCTAATTTATTCGACAGCTTTTTTTGCCTACAGAGTTTTTAAACAGGTCTAATTTATTCGACAGCTTTTTTGCCTACAGAATTTTTAAACAGATCTAATTTATTCGACAGCTTTTTTTTGCCTACAGAATTTTTAAACAGATCTAATTTATTCGACAGCTTTTTTTGCCTACAGAGGTTTAAAACAGATCTAATTTATTCGACAGCTTTTTTTGCCTACAGACTTTTTAAACAGATCTAATTTATTCGACAGCTTTTTTTTGCCTACAGAGTTTTTAAACAGATCTAATTTATTCGACAGTTTTTTTTGCCTACAGAATTTTTAAACAGATCTAATTCATTCGACAGCTTTTTTTGCCTACAGAGTTTTTAAACAGATCTAATTTATTCGACAGCTTTTTTAGCCTACAGAGTTTTTAAACAGATCTAATTTATTCGACAGTTTGTTTTTTGCCTACAGATTTTTTAAACAGATCTAATTTATTCGACAGTTTTTTCTGCCTACAGAGTTTTTAAACAGATCTAATTTGTTCGACAGCTTTTTTTGCCTACAGAATTTTTAAACAGATCTAATTTATTCGACAGCTTTTTTTTGCCTACAGAGTTTTTAAACAGATCTAATTTATTCGACAGCTTTTTTTTGCCTACAGACTTTTTAAACAGATCTAATTTATTCGACAGCTTTTTTTTGCCTACAGAGTTTTTAAACAGATCTAATTTATTCGACAGCTTTTTTTGCCTACAGAGTTTTTAAACAGATCTAATTTGTTCGACAGCTTTTTTTTGCCTACACATTTTTTAAACAGATCTTATTTATTCGACAGCTTTTTTTGCCTACAGAGTTTTTAAACAGGTCTAATTTATTCGACAGCTTTTTTGGCTACAGAATTTTTAAACAGATCTAATTTATTCGACAGCTTTTTTTTGCCTACAGAATTTTAAAACAGATCTAATTTATTCGACAGCTTTTTTTGCCTACAGACTTTTTAAACAGATCTAATTTATTCGACAGCTTTTTTTGCCTACAGAGTTTTTAAACAGATCTAATTTATTCGACAGTTTTTTTTTGCCTACAGAATTTTTAAACAGATCTAATTTATTCGACAGCTTTTTTTGCCTACAGAGTTTTTAAACAGATCTAATTTATTCGACAGCTTTTTTAGCCTACAGAGTTTTTAAACAGATCTAATTTATTCGACAGTTTGTTTTTTGCCTCCAGATTTTTTAAACAGATCTAATTTATTCGACAGTTTTTTCTGCCTACAGAGTTTTTAAACAGATCTAATTTGTTCGACAGCTTTTTTTTGCCTACAGAATTTTTAAACAGATCTAATTTATTCGACAGCTTTTTTTGCCTACAGAGTTTTTAAACAGATCTAATTTATTCGACAGCTTTTTTGCCTACAGAGTTTTTAAACAGATCTAATTTATTCGACAGCTTTTTTTTTGCCTACAGAATTTTTAAACATATCTAATTTATTCGACAGCTTTTTTTACCTACAGAGTTTTTAAACAGGTCTAATTTATTCGACAGCTTTTTTTTCCATACAGAGTTTTTAAACAGATCTAATTCATTCGACAGCTTTTTTTGCCTACAGAGTTTTTAAACAGATCTAATTCATTCGACAGCTTTTTTTGCCTAAAGAGTTTTCAAACAGATCTAATTTATTCGACAGCTTTTTTGCCTACAGAGTTTTAAAACAGATCTAATTTATTCGACAGCTTTTTTTGCCTACAGAGTTTTTAAACAGATCTAATTTATTCGACAGCTTTTTTTGCCTACAGAGTGTTTAAACAGATCTAATTTATTCGACAGCTTTTTTTGCCTACAGAGTTTTTAAACAGGTCTAATTTATTCGACAGCTTTTTTTTGCCTTCAGACTTTTTAAACAGATCTAATTTATTCGACATTTTTTTTGCCTACAGAGTTTTTAAACAGATCTGATTTATTCGACAGCTTTTTTTGCCTACAGAGTTTTTAAACAGGTCTAATTTATTCGACAGCTTTTTTTTGCCTTCAGACTTTTTAAACAGATCTAATTTATTCGACAGCTTTTTTTTGCCTACAGAGTTTTTAAACAGGTCTAATTTATTCGACAGCTTTTTTTGCCTACAGAGTTTTTAAACAGATCTTATTTATTCGACAGCTTTTTTTGCCTACAGAGTTTTTAAACAGGTCTAATTTATTCGACAGTTTTTTTTGCCTACAGATTTTTTAAACAGATCTAATTTATTCGACAGCTTTTTTTGCCTACAGAGTTTTTAAACAGGTCTAATTTATTCGACAGCTTTTTTTTTGCTACAGAGTTATGGTTTGCGCATTTGTACAGGGGGGGGCGTGAATTTAAAAATTTGTACAGTTTCGGTTATATTTCCTCCTGTAACAGACAACACGCTATGCAACATATATGTGCGTGAGGTTACTAAGCTAATCAAGAACGTTGATTCCAGTAAAGCAACTGGCCCTAACGGCATTCCAATTATAGTGCTGAAAAAGCTTCAACCAGAACTTACCTCCATACTTAGAAAACTGTTTAAGCATTGCCTTTTTTTTTTTACATTTTCACCCCAAACAAGGCACATTGCAACTTTGGTGTAGGGAGCTACTATCAGGGGCAGCAACTACTGCGGCACTATGTTGGGATTTGGGCAGCAAGATGTCGGTTTACGTTGCACCTGAACTTCTGCATGTCAGTACAGTCAGGGAAGCAGGAACCTGGAATGGAATTCCAGAGTCTAGTGGTTCTGGGGAAGAAACTACTGGAGTAGAAAGATCTTTTACATCTAGGGATCTCTACTGTGTGGGGGTGGGATTTAGCTGCCTGTCATGTTTGTCGAAGGTGTCTACGTCGTTGGGTCACAAGTGTCTGCAGTTCGTCAGAGCATTCACCATTAAAATACTTGTAAAACAAGCAGAGGGATGCAACGTTCCGTCGATGGGACAGATGCCAGTTCAGTGCCTATCATGGGACAGGTGCCAGTTCAGGGCCTATCAGATTGGTGACTCTTTTTTTAACCTTGTCTAGGAGCGAGAGACTAGTAGCAGATGCACCAACCCAAATGTGACAACAATACACCATACATGGGTAGATTGGTGGCCTTATAGAGGTACAGGATACTTTCAGGTGTCAGTAGTTTTCTAGCACGGTAGATAGAGCCTACATTTTTCGCACCAGCCCTGGCAATGTTTTCAATATAATTGTTCCAACTCATGTTTCCTGTGAACGTTAGGCCAAGTAGTTTGAAAGATTTACTCTCAGACAGGGAGTCACTGACCATTGCTATTGGTGGCAGAGAAGGTTTCTTGTAATTATTGAAGGAAACCAGTTTAGTCTTGGCAGCATTGAATGTGACCATCCATTTATGCCCCCATTCCACTACAGATGGGTGGTCATCCTTTAGTGTTTTTGCCATTTCTTTAGATATGTGTTCTTTTGTTTTTCTGTCATGCCTGTTATAGAATGTAGTGTCATCAGCATATATACCCATCTCAGAGGCAGTTTTGTCGGGGAGGTCATTAATAAATATTAGGAACAATAGAGGTCCAAGTATAGACCCCTGAGGCACTCCCGCATTTATATCACACTGTTTAGACGTACGACCGTCGAGGACAACCTGGATTTTTCTCTTATCTAAGAAGGATTTAGTTATTTTAAGTA
>NC_136527.1:120970686-120980686 GCF_053919585.1 Euprymna scolopes
AATTACACCTAATAAACTCAATTTTCAAGGGGGGGTATGAATAATATCGGGCACAAGTGTACATTCCATATATATATATATATATACATATATATATATATATATATATATATATATATTTAACTCATTTCAAAGTGTTTTAACACGCTTTATTAACTGTTTGTTCTTTATATATATATATATATATATATATATATATATATATATATATATATATATATATATACAGTGATGATCATATTTATTGGCACGGTAAAATAAAAGTCAAATTTTGTCTAATAAATTCTAAAAAAGGGATTTAATTAAAGAAAATAACAAAGTATATTATGTAGTTTTAACTTTTAAAAGTATATTATGTATTTTAACTGGTGCAGCAATCGGATTTTAGAAAAAATAAATAACAAAGGAACAACAAACATAATTGCAAAAAACCCTTGTTCAAAATTATTGGCACGATTTATTTAATAATCAATTGTATAGCCTTTGGCATTGATTACCTTCCTCAGTCGCTTTTCATAGTTTACAACCAAGTTGTTGCATTCTTCAGTAGTGATTTTAGCCCACTCTTCCTGACAATAATCCTCCAATTGAATAAGATTCTTAGGCTTCCTTTGCATTACCCTCAATTTTAATGTTCTCCATAAATTTTCAATTGGATTAAGGTCTGGGTTTTGTGATGGCCACTCCAAAACATTAATATGATTGTCCTCAAGCCATTTCTTAGTCAGTTTAACCGAATGCTTTGGGTCATTATCTTGCATGAACCACCAAAGACGACCAAGTGAGAGCTCTTTAGCAGAGTCTTTCAGGTTTTCATCTAATATTTTAACATAATCTTCCTTTTTTATGCTACCTGTGACCTTAACAAGTCGCCCTGGTCCAGAGGCAGCAAAGGATCCCCAAAACATCAAACAGCCTCCACCGTGCTTCACTGTGGGTATGGTGTTCTTAGGCAGGAAAGCTTCGCCAGATTTTCTGTAAATATAAGACACTTTATTATGGCCAAATAACTCTATTTTCGTTTCGTCAGTCCATAGAACACGTTTCCAGAATGCAACATCTTTATCAATATAACGTTTTGCAAAGGCTAGCCTTGCTTTCAGGTGCATAGGCTTCAATAAGGGAGTCTTTCTCGGACGACATGCTTTTAAACCAGCTCTCTTCAAAACTCTACCAACTGTATGTCGAGATACATTCACTCCAGAGGTGCTCTGTTCATCAACAATCTCCCCAACAGAGATCCTTGGGTTTTGTTTTACTTGTCGAACAATTTTCCGTTCATCTCTTGGGGAAAGAATCCTTTTTCTCCCTCTACCCTCTAAACTCATAACGTGGCCTTGCGATTTGAACTTGTTTATTATGGCTCTAACAGTGGATTTGGGAAGGTTTAGCTTCTTTGAAATCTTATCATAGCCCTCCCCATTGGTATGGCATGCTACAACAAGCTTCCTGACGTCTTCGCTGTGTTCCTTAGTTTTAACCATGGCGATTGAAAATTATAATTTAGTCACTTATAATAGTTTAAATAAATCGCTATCTAAAAATTATCTGAAAAAAATTATTCACTGAATTAGCGTTAAACAAGCATAATATGGCTATAAAAAGTTCAGAAAGCACGTAAACCGGAAATTGATTGATATTATACTGATACTAAAAGAAAAACAAAGCCGTGCCAATAATTTTGAACAAGGGTTTTTTGCAATTATGTTTATTGTTCCTTTGTTATTTATTTTTTCTAAAATCCGATTGCTGCATCGGAAAGGCCAGTTAAAAATACATAATATACTTTGTTATTTTCTTTAATTTAATCCCTTTTTTAGAATTTATTAGACAAAATTTAACTTTTATTTTACCGTGCCAATAAATATGATCATCACTGTATATATATATATATATATATATATATATATATATATATATATATATATATATATATACATATGTATATATGCATGTATACATGTGCATATATATATATATATATATATATATATATATATATATATATATATATATATACATATGTATATATGCATGTATACATGTGCATATATATATATATATATATATATATATATATATATACATGTATATTTTGGATTTTACCGTGATTGGATACTTTACCATTCACTAGACTATCGATTCACGTGAAATCACCTTTTTCTTCACCATATTCCCTCTGCTTCACATTTTGTTATCAAGTAAGATCTTTGACTTACGTGCAGTTTCATACAATACTTTTGTATGCAAAATCCGATCCCGCATTTTGCTGATTCCTACACTCATATCAATTAAGTAAAATATAATCTGAAAAAGATAAGATACAAGTTAGAAAAGCATTTCATCCAAGGCATGGAAATTCTTAAACAAATGTTTTTACTATAGACTTTAAAATAAAGGTACAAGATTCAATTTGAAATTTATTTATTTTCAAAATGCACTTTTATAAATTTTACAATTTATTTGATGTAATGTACATTTTGTTTACTTTAAAGCCATTATTTTTTATCTAGCAAATAATGATATAGATATAAAATATAAAATATATATAGATATAAAATTTTCAATGATTTATTTGTGGATGACTATATATATATATATATATATATATATATATATATATTAATATATATATATATAATGATATATATATATATATATTAATATATATATATTAATATATATATATATTAATATATATATATTAATCCAGAAACAGTACTGTCTCGCTATATCACAGCTCATCAATGCGGCTAGACATGCAACTACCTCAAGCCAGGGTCGAAACCCGACCGCCCAAACGACAGTCAAGGAAGGATCCTCACCATTACTCTATACAGCTGCTGTGTGGGTAGAGAATTAACGATGTTTTTGACATAACATTCATAGCTAAATCAGCTGCCAACATTGCCCTGCTTTTTATTAAAACCAACCGAGAGCTCTTTTTAGTATCCTCATTGTTCCCTTAAGTGCAATTGTCTGGATCTCTTTTGCACTTGGTTCATTCATGAATATTAGTTAAGTAGAACTTCAGGTTCTTCTTCATAAGCCATGTTGAACCTACGATAACTGGTATGATTGTTATCTCCATAAGATTCCAGTGTGTGTGTTTGTGTGTGTTTGTGTGTGTGTGTCTTTGTGTGTGTTTGTGCGCGTGTGTGTGTTTGTTTGTGCGCGTGTGTGTGTTTGTGTGTGTATAGATGTGACATTGTAGCGTTTCTTTATGTCCTTGCCTCTAATCTATGTAAACAGTTCACACACACACACACACACACACACACACACACACACACACACATATATATATGTGTGTGTTTGTGTGTGTGTTTGTGTGTGTGTGTCTTTGTGTGTGTTTGTTTGTGCGTGTCTGTGTGTTTGTGTGTATGTGTATAGATGTGACATTGTAGCGTTGTTTTATGTTCTTGCCTCTAATCTATGTAAACAGTTCACACACACACACATACACACACACATATATATATATATATATATATATATATATATATATATATATATATATATATGCGTGTGTGTGTGTGTGACTTTGAGCGTTTTGTTATCTTATCATGACTATGTAAAGAGTTCATTGTTCGAATATGAATCATTGCCATTTTGATAATCCGTTTTGTACATTACATGAAGAGCAAAGTTCAAAATACAAGTTAATAACAAGATAAGAAATTATGATAATAATATCGGCTTGTCACTAAGTTACTTCGATTTAAAAATGACGCCATTACGACTACTCCCTTCATAACTCGACAGTATATATATATATATATATATATATATATATATAGTTATATATATGTACATCTGTATAATGTATATATATACATATGTATATATGTATTTATATATACATATGTATATATACATATGTATATATATACACACACATATATACACACATATATATATACATATATATATGTGTGTGTGTGTGTGTAGTCATCCACATATAGTACTGCTCCTCTGTTTCACAACTCATCAACTGATGATCCCTTAAATTATCATTTCGACTGAATTCGAAAGAGGAAGTTGATGCAGTGATTGCAGGTTATTAAATAACTCATCGACTAAATTGTTTTTTAACGAATGTTAAAAATAAAAATTATGTAATTTTTTAATAGTTTTAAAGATGACGAATCTTGCAAGACTATATATATATATATATGTATATATATATATTTAGTAATGTGATTGATATTTTAAAAATCAAATTAGAATTAAATTAAAAATCCGTTTCATAAGAAGGAACAACAACAAAATTAATAATTTGTACGATCGTTTCGGAAAACAATGTTTTTGTTGTGGTAGACATCAAGCTACGGACAATAATTTTTACATATAGTGTTTTTAACAAACAAAGTTTCCTCATCAGCAAAGTATTGGGAAGGGTTTTTAGTATATGTAAAAGACACCATAAATAAACCTAGCATTAAAAGTAAGGCAGATGTATCTGGAAAAAATTAAAATAAAAGGCATGTATTTACTTGATAAGCAAATTAGTATGGGTTAAAGATAGAAATAAAATAGAGTAAAATTATAAATCTAAATTTGGTTTAAGTACAATATTATAATAGTATTTTTCTAATAAAAATCATAGACACATACACATATATATACATACATATATACACATATATATATATATAACTAGTTCATTTACTCACATAAAATTAATATACGAAAGTATAAATTTATGTGTAAACTTTAAGTTTTTACTTCAAAAGTGCTCAATACGTAGGTAGAGCTAGTTAGTAAGTTATAATATATATATGGCGGTTAAGCTACACTGAATATTCCGCGTTTTATCCACTCTATGACTCTTCAGGCTTATGCGCGAATTTTGTGATTGTCTGTCGTTTTTATATGCTTCTATTGAGATTTTAGTTAGCCAATCAGCTTTCTAATATCCACCGCGCCCTTCCTTTGAAGATGAATGAACATGCAGTTTTCGAACAACTGCCTATTTGACCTCTGGTTGACCTGTTCCTTTGTGTGTGCTCTATTTAGCCTGAATATCTAGTTTTTTGATCAGTTTTAAATCTAGGTTAGATTTTTTTAATTAATTTATTTTTTATGTTAGTTTATATATATATATATATATTTATATATATATATACATACATATATGCACATATATACATATATATATACATATATGTGTGTGATCGTTTATGTATATTCATGGTCATTTAATTTATTTATTTGTTTATTTTCTATTGTTTTAATAGTGTTAAAACTATTTTGTCTCGCTATCCCAGAGTAAATTTTATCTTGTGAACACAGTTCTTCGCTTTTTCTCTTCTACAGTTTAATAGATGTTGGGGTTCTTTAAAGTACAGAATAGCAAATTTTTCATGAAGGCATAATCTACATGGGTCGTCTAGGTCCCTACACGTGGTAGCTTGTCTTATTATTTTCCATTTGACTACCGGCGAATGTCCGCTTTCCTTGAGTTCGCAGTATTTATTTGCTAGTGTTGTTTTCATACGGTGTTTTTTATTGTTGAATGTATTTTTGTGGTCATAATATCGAGTTTTGAAATCTAAGGAAGTCATACCTACGTAATATTTCTTGTTATTCGGGTTTTCTTTCGAAAATATTGTGGCCTGGTAAACTACGCTTTTCGTTAGACACACACACACACACACACATATATATATATATATATATATATATATATATATATATATATATATATATATATATATATATATTCCAGCGTATGAGTGTGACATGATGCGGACCGAGCGATGCCGAGTGACCTTGTTAGTCGACACAAATTCAGAGGAATTCGCACGGCTGAATTCTAATGATGATGATGATGATGATGATTGTTTGATGTTGTTTTAAACAGAAATGTCTATGGGATTTTGTCAGAAAGAAAAAAACAAGTAATTGTTCTTATCTTATTGCTATTGTATATCCGTTAACAACGAAAAGGTTGTTTTTAGACCCTCTGGTGAGCGATATGAAGAAATCCAGCTGACAGCTTGGGGTAGAAATCCGTTAACAACAAAAAGGTTGTTTTAGTTTTTTGAACCCTCTGTTGTGCGATATGGAGAGATTCTTAAGCTGACAGCTTGGGGTGGGAATCGGGGGCGAGGGTCGCCGCCAGGCATTGTTCGACCTGGGGGTGACTAATAGCCCCCAATTACATGATAAGTGAACACCTCAGTGCAATGAGGGTTAAAAATGGGGATAGAAAAAGCCGAAAGGAGGAGTAGAAATCAGGGAAACAGAGAGAGGGAAGAAATTCAAAAGAAGAAAAAAGAAGAAAATTAATAGGTTAAAAGAAGAGAGGGAGAGGAAGGGAAGAAAAAGAAAGGGGGAAGGAGGAATTACTGATTTGATAAAAACAAGAGACTTGGCTAATTGGTCTCTTTTTCACTGATCCCTTTTGCGTGGATGAAGAACGGAGAACTTGGTAAAGAAACAAAACTGCCAGCCCCCTAAGTTGCATAAGTAGGCAAGTGTGTGACTATTATATTGTAAAGCCAAAGACAATAATCAATTCTATGTTAAGAAAAACTAATTAAGTTTTGACTTTCTTTTCTTAGATTGGAACGCCGTTGCGAATGCAATATATTTCTCCGATAGCCCAGGTGACGGTTGGAAGCTGATTAGAAAGCGGAACCGGAAAGCGACCCACGACGACGGCGAAGACGAATTCGACCACTTGACGAGCCCACGAGTAACGCCACAGGTATCGGCTATGGGTGCATTTCAATTACGAGCCTATGCACCTGAGCTGAGCTGCACTGGAGGGGTTACATGAGTGATATACTTAATACACCCATATAATTAAGTATGCCATTTCATTAAATCTACAACTAACAACTAGATAAGCATAAAATACTAATTTCCATAATTACACTGAGTCGTTACATGTCAACTGCTTTCTTCTGTCCGTCCTCCTTCCCACTCTTCCTTTCTCTGTTTCTCCTTATTAATGAATTCATACCCCCTCTATATCTTGACGTTACCATTTCTTTCATCTCTTTTATCCTTCCCCAGGCTACCTTTTACCCCCCCCCCCTTCTGTAACTGAAATTCTATTTTTGGAAATTTATTTTAAATCCATAAGAACATTAACCTTGCTTCACGCCAGTCATTGCTTAGTATATTTTCTGTCCTGTAAAATTAAAAATGGTTTTGAACCTTCTAGAAGTGTAAGCTATTTTGAGTTTCAGAACAGTTTCAGATGGTTCGCTGTTACACACAAGTCCTGGGAGGTGACTTGTTTGTAATAGACAGTTCCACAAAACAAAATATTCTTACCGTGTCGAGACCCGGGAAAAGAACATGTGAAATTGCTCCAGAAAAGGTTTAATATTTATGAAGCAATTCTAGTTTCTGATTGGTTGGTAGCAGAACGTGAATTAATTTGATTCGTCAGTTCTTAGCAGCATCGTTTATAAATAGAATCGTCCAACTGTGTGGGATCATACCCCATTAAAAGTCCATTTTGATGGGATGTCTCCTAGCGGCTTCGGCTGCAGGGAGACAGGGTAGTACAAGTCAAGCATTCGTCACTTGACACTCAGCCCAACAGGTGAGGGGCCGGGAACCGGCCCAGCACCTGTTGGACTGAGGTACACCGCCTGGGTAATACCTAGGAGGTCCACCCTCCCAGGCCTTGCCACCGGGCTTTCCGGTGGGACAAGTTTATTGCTTGCTGCCTGAGGCGCCCCAACCGGGGAATGCCAACGGGGTTACTCAGGCAATTTTTAAAATTGCAGGAGTGCCCCTCCTTTAGGGGAGCCTGCGGGGTTCCCACTTTCCGGCCTTGTGCGAAATAATGCTGAGGTGGGCAGCATTTAAATAACTACCATTTTTTAGATTTTCTTACTTGATGAGATCAATTATGCACATCGTAGCAAGATATGACTGCATTTTTATAAAGAAAAAAAATAATTTTCTCTCTTTGATTGAGCACTATCAACGACCCTTTTCGAAATTCAATTATCCTTAATTTTTTATATCTTTCTACCAGTAGTATATATATATATATATATATATATATATATATATATATATATATATATATATATATATATGTATGTATGTATATATATGTATATATGTATATATGTATATATATATATATATATATATATTATTACTTTATTTAATCTCACAAATTAGTATAACAATATATAACTTTATGCGTTAATTTTCAGTATTTATTTTATTATTTTATATCATTTAAAAAGGTATATTTTTAAGGACTTTAAAATTTTATTGAATTTCGTTTTAAAATAATGACCATACTATCTTTTTTATGTTTGAATGATTTCTTTCGCGTCATCATTTCATTGGACGATTTTACTCACGTGATGTCCTCAAACACGCATACGATAATTACGGAAATAATCACGGAAAGTTTAGGCGGTTTTCTTCACATTAAATTTTGGTGTTGAATCCATTAAAATAAAATTTCAACTTGTATACATTCACATTTTCCATTTGAAATTTGAAAGAAAAATGGAATATATATATATATATATATATATATATATATATATATATATATAGAGAGAGAGAGAGAGAGAGAGAGAGAGACCAATATATTTTAATAATCGGATATATATATATATAGTAGAAATGGTAATTTATAAAAACCTGAAGAAAGTGCTCGATACTGTTGTAGAGCAAATTACCGTATTTTTCTGTTAAGTTACATTATTGTTTCGGCTACACGACCGTTTTTGGCCGTCATGTAGCTTCCTCAGACTTTTACAGAAATGTTCGTTTATGGTGGAATGAAAGAGTTAATGATGTCAGGGGAGGACTGCGAGAAAAGCGGAAACAGAAGAAGGGGGAAAGGTATGAGGGGGGTGCTTGGTATGTCGGTAATGTTTTAGTTTTGGAGTTTAAGAAATGAACAAAGTTCTCTCTGATTAAGAAATGACAAAGTTCTCTCTGATTCTCTCTCCTCTGATTTCGATCGCGTGGTTCAGTGGGGGTAGATGTGGCTGGTTACCTTTAATGCATCCAAAACCAAACTCCTATCCTTACATCATCAACGCTCTGATACCCATCTGGCATCAATTGTGATGGATGGCTCTCGTCTGGGTGAGGCCCCGTGTTTTGACAAGCTTCTGGGTTTGACCTTTACTCCTGATCTGAAATGGAACACGTACATCAAGTCTGTTGTCAAGGTCGCTGGAAAGATGGTGGGATCCTTCTACCGCTCCAGAAGATATCTCAGTACTTATGCAATTCTCTATCTATATAAAAGCCAAGTACGTCCAATGATGGAATACTGTTGCCATATCTGGGCAGGAGCTGCTAAAAACAGCCTATGCTGCCTTGACAGAGTACAAAATAGACTTCGTGGCTTAGTGGGGGATGCCCTTTTCTCTACGCTGCAACCTCTCTCCCACAGAAGAGACGTTGCGAGCCTATCCTTGTTTTATTGTTATTTCCATGACAGGTGCTCATCTGAACTTCAATCTCTGGTCCCCCCTCGCCAATCTTTCACGAAAAACACCCGTCTAGCTGAATCCACTGTGAAAAATTTCCCCCCACTTTTTATCTGTGCCTAAATCAAAACGCGGATTCCATGAACAAAGCTTCTGACTTAGAACTGCACGCCTGTGGAACTCTGTCCCGTCTGCCTGCTTCCCACCGGACTACAACTTGGACGTTTTCAAGTCCAACGTTAACAAATTCCTAATGAACCGCCCCCTTAAGTAAACACTATCAAATCTCCACACTAACGTAATGTACTTGCAATAACCCTTATCCCTGAGTGGCTTCCGGGCCTTGATAAGTGGTGATCACTGTGTAAAAAAAAATAACATTAGGTAATTGGTGGGGGTCTGGGAAGTTCATCTCTGGCGTGACTGAGGGCATAGAGATATATGGAAGGGGGAGGGAGATATGTGGCGGTAGGAAGAGGGGGTTACTTTAAATTTTGAGTCCTAAGGTTTAAGTTGTTGGCGTCTCATTGGTGAGATGATTTCTTGATAAGTATGTATTGACC
>NC_136527.1:120990686-121003186 GCF_053919585.1 Euprymna scolopes
ATGACTATATAGTAGTTTTCCATGGTGCTGAATTCAAATATACATATCTTAAGACATGAAACTGCACCGTTTGTCCATTTCACAAATGCCCTCAAATTACAAAAATGACACTCTTTACCTCATAAGTTTTATCCCATCCATTAGATTTTTCTGAAACTTGGTTAAAATGTGAAGGCAACGTTGGCCTTTCACATTTTTTGTGACGTCATCTCACATGCAACAGCCGAGTGGGATCACACATGCATGGCTTGTTTTTTTTTTTAACTAATTACATTTTTGTAATCGAATTGTTTAATTTTGAGATTTTTTTTAATGTTGTAAGTATATTATTTCAAAATATTAATTTTTACGAATTGTGCAAAATTTTTAGTTTTTTTTTTGTTTCTATGTTAAACGTCAAATGATTCCCTTTTGTTTGGTGTTGATATTTCCACATGAATTCCTAACATTCTTTGATATTTTTTGCTTTCATTTTTGATAAAATATTTTCCAATTATTACTAAATTCGTTCATTATTAAAGCATTTAAAAACATCATGGTTTAATTTTTGGAGAGGGTTTCAGTTCCATATATAAACTTAACATGAAATAATCTCAAATTGTTTCTCAAAGCCCCCCCCCCTAAAAAAACAAGACAAAACAAACAAACAAAAATTTTGTAAACGGAACTTTTTTGTAACGTGGATATTTTACGGTCGTCTTTCATTTTAAATGTCAAAATTATTAAGGCATTAAAAAATCTTGATAAATATTTGTTCTAAAACATCAGGATTTTTTTTGGCTTGTTAAGATAGAGTCGACAGATCGATTAAGCAAAAACAATAATACTGGTCATGTCGAAAATAGTAAAATATTCAAAAATTACGAAAATTCATCAAGTAGAAAATTATTTATTGTTAAAAGTAATTTTAGTTAGGCACCGCCAGAACTGGGTGGGGGGGGCAGGTCAGTACTTTTTGACGGACCGTCTTTTTAAAAATCTACCAAAAATCAGGTAATTATCCGATCAATACGAAATTCTCAGCGATTATTAAGTGAAGAATGAACTTTATAACAGTGTACTTATTTTTCATAAACGATATTTATATATATATATTTTTGCTTACACCCCCCTCCTTGTTTTGAAGTGGGAACAGATATGCTTAAAATAATCATCTGAAACTGAACTCAACATATTGCGTTGTTGTAAGGGACAGGATTATAGATTAAAAAAAAAAACAAATTGTTTGCATACCTTATTTTGACGTCTGAATATCAGAACTTCGATTGTGTTTAATTATCCCGATTTTGAGTTTTGAAGTGTGAAATTCGGTGAATATGTTAAGTAAAATAATTAATTTAAGTTAAGCAAAACAAAAAAAGATTTTTTTTTTAATATTTATACGAAAAAAGCCATTTTAAAATCTTTGATAAATAAATTAACAATTTTTTTAGCGAGACGAATAATGCATGACCATTATTAAACAGGGCATGCTTTGAATAATCGATACAAAAAAAAATTCGATAAATATTGTGCCCTTTGTGTTAAAAATAGCATCATTTTTTTCGATCCCGTTTGAAAACGTTTGCCGCCTTTCGACTATGGTGGACCAAATGCGCTGAAATAATTTTTTTTTATTCTGCTTTAAATTGCCCCCCCCCCATTTTGGGGAGCCTGGCCCCCACACAAAAACACATTAAAAACCAAACTCATACAAATGGTCACCCATCTGGTACTGGCCAGCCTCAGCGTTAATAAGACATTGAAATTTTCGTCACTGAAAAATAAATTATTTTGGCCTGTTTGGTCTTCCATAGTTTGCTTCTTATCAAACGCAAACGTAAACAGTGTCGATCTAGACTCTAGATCGACGCGGAATATCTGGTTACCTATATGAATAAGTGGAATTATTTGAAATCCAGGTACTTATATTATAATATTTTTGCATATTCTCTTAGAAAATCATCCTAAATCTTAGTTAGACAATAAATAAATAAATAAATTATTTCAAAAACCTTTTTTTTTTAAATATTTATGTACGTTTTTTGTGCAAGACAAAAAATGTCAATTGTTAACTTTTTGGGAAAATTTAACATTTAAAATTTAATTTAAAATAGTAGAAAAAGTTTTACATTATTCTGTTTTCTATATGATAAAATTCAGGGTTTTATCTTTCTGGAAAAAAAAAAGTTACTCAGAAATAATGGATTTTAATACATGTAATTTCGTTTTAAAAAACAACAACTTGATTTTGCGGCCATTTTTGGTCAAAATTATTTCCAACTCCCAAAAAATAAAATTACAATGAAGACTTTAATTTTTCGGGCTTGCTACAAACGAATACAACATTTAAAAATAGTGCAGAGAAATAGTTTTATGATATGAACAATTTTTTTTTCAAACGTGGGCATCACTTTTAATTTTAACATTTAAAATACAAGGCGACTGTAAAATATTCACGTTACAAAATTAAACGTAAAATGAACACCCACCTTATGGCCACCTAGCGATTTTTTTTTTGTTGTTTTTTGGAGTTGCCTGTAAGCTTGGGGGGGGGGGAGTATATAAAAATGTGATCCTCACTTTTTTAAAACCTAATTTTTTCATATCATGAAAGTTATTTCTCTGCGACATTTTTAACTGTTATATTCGTTTTTAGCATTCCTGAAAACCTGGAAAGTTATTTTTTTGGAGTTGTAAAGAATCATGATATTGACCATAATTTTTACAAAATATTGAGTGATATAGCATTTTCCTCAGATGTGAACACCTTGAGCATTGCGAATACAGGGAACGCACTTATCTCCCTTTCCGATACTGTAATGGCTGGCGTTTCATATTTGCCGATAGCGATATATATTTTATTTTCTAAAAACACAATAGCAGTTGTTGTACTAGATGAATTTTCGTAATTTTTGGATATATTACTATTTTCGACATGACAAGTATGTAATTATTGTTGTGTTTCGATTAAAACCACATTTAAAAAATCGATTTCTTAACAATCAGTTTTTGTTTACGTTAAAAATAATGTTGAAAATAAAAACGAAAAATTTGATGATCTTCAAATGTTTTAATCGATAAAAATCTGAATAATTAAAAAGAAAATTATCAAAATTGTCCCTCAATGTTTGTATGCTAGATTGAAACCTTCTGATCAAATTAAGATTCTACATTTTTAGGCGGTTACGTGTCAAAATCCTTAAAGACGAGGAGAAAAAAATTAAGAGGAAGAATAATTTTTTAATCTAGAAATTAAATGTACAATGATCACGGATTTTCGGGCCATTGTCGTTTTAAGTCAGTAAAAATGGTGTACTTATTCCCGACTTTAAATTCTAAACCAATAGTTTGTTTTTCTTTCTGCTATTTTACTGATGTTGTGCATTTTAAGAGGGGTGAGGGTCTACTGTTTTACAACCTTGTCACCAAGACTTAGGGTTAGTGGATAATTTGTCAAATTGGTTAAAAACTGTGAAACGGCCGGGAAATAGGAGATCAGTTTACATTAACTTTGTATACGAAATTGATTCCCCACTTTAAATTCTCCAAGTTTTTAAAAACTTGGTGTTAAAATTTTTTACAAAAGAGTTACGCACCTGAAATGCACATTTACCTACTTATACTAAATGTGAGTTAATCAAAGCTTGTTATTTCTAAGGTCTTTTTATTCTTGTGCTCAAATATATACACAGGGTGGAACAACGATAAAAGTGAAAAACGACACTACAGCTTTATTTGAAAAAGTCAGGTGACTTGATTATGTAGTAGAGTTGATATATATTCAATGCAGCCGCCTTCAGCCTCAATCTCCGTCTCGATACAGGTCCGGAGCTGGGAGCATGCCTTTTCAACAAGCGCCGGCCGGAATACTCGGCGGATGGCAGCGACCAGGCTCCCTGTGGTGTTGTGGGAGGTCATGTTGGTGATGTTCTCGACGTAGTAGTAGTAGTCCAGCCAGCGGACTAAGGTCGGGGGAAGAGGGCGTGGCAGTGAGAGACGGGTGCAAAGTCGTATCACTCCTTCTGAAGCCAAGCCTTTTAAAAGTGAAAATATTAATGTGTATATTTTGAAATGTAAATCACTGGTGACCATGTTTGTACAGGCGGCATATGAAAGGGGCCAACCCTCAGTTTGTTCAGGTATGCTGAAAACGAATATCGCAAGGAAAATTAGCAGAGACAAATAGTTTTGGATCTAGTTTTATTAATGTGTGTATTTTGACATGTCAGGCTAACGAATCCTATAGTGGATGAAACGCCGAATATTCAGTGTAGCTTAACCGCCATATATATTTCATAAATTAACGAATCCTATAGTGGATGAAACGCCGAATATTCAGTGTAGCTTAATCGCCATATATATTTCATAAATTACTATATATATATATATATATATATATATATATATATATATATATATATATATATATATATATATATATATATATATATATATATATATATATATATATATATATATATATATATATATATATATATATATATATATATATATATATATATATATATATATATATATATATATATATATATATATATATATATATATAAATATATATATATATATATTTATTAGTACATTTTCATATGGTTTTTTAAAGGTAGATAACTCTTATTTTTATTATCTCCCTTGAGAAAGCACACACACATATATATGTACACTTAATCATTTATTGAAAGCCACAGGATGCATTTTTTGACTATAAATGCATTTGTATCATTAAATCTAACATTCCCATTGGCTATCCCACAAGTAGAGAGTTTTTTAGGATATCTCAGAGTCCAAAATGGGTCAAAATTACCCCCAAAATTAGCCAAAAATGGTCGGAAATCACGGATTTTCCAAAATGCACCTCCCAAGCCACACAGGGTGCAATTTTTGACCATAAATGGCTCTATATCATTAAATCTAACATTCTCACTGGCTATCCCACCTATATAGGGCTTTTCAAGGTATCTTAAGGGTCCAAAATGGGTCAAATTTACCCAAAAATTAGCCAAAAATGGACAAAAATCACGGATAATCCCCAAAATGCAGGTATTATATCTCATCGGGCTCCTATGAACACTCCTGTATGGCTTTTTACAGTTGGAAGACTGAAATAACCACCCTGTTATCTTATCCATTTGTATTTAGGGTATTTACAGATCTTTGGGGGATGTAAAAAGGGTCAAAACAATCCAAAAATGACAAAATTACGCTTTACGGTACATAACATATGAATCATTAGTTCAATACATACGGTACATAACATATGAATCATTAGTTCAATACATACGGTACATAACATATGAATCATTAGTTCAATACAATACAATTTTATTTCATTTATTTTCTCAAGATATTTTCATTAAGCCAGTTGCTCCTATGACAACTGATATGTTAATTTATTATTTTAATTTATATCAAATGTCTCTTTTACGAATAGATGCTGTTCCCCCCCCCCATGGCTTCTGTCTGTATTTCATTTATTCTCTCAAGATTTTTTTCATTAAGCCAGTTGCTCCTATCACAACTGATATGTTAATTTATTATTTTAATTTATATCAAATGTCTCTTTTATGAATAGATGTTGTTCCCCCCCCCCCATGGCTTCTGTCTGTATTTCATATAAAGATTTTTTTGGAGTTAGAAAGAATCATGACATTGACCATAATTTTCACAAAATATTGAGTGACATAGCATTTTCCCTAGATGTGAACACATTGAGCATTGCGAATACGGGGACTGCACTTATCCCCTTTCCGATACTGTAATGGCTGGCGTTTCATATTTGCCGATAGCGATATATATTTTCTTTTCTAAAAACACAATAGCAGTTGTTGTACTAGATGAATTTTCGTAATTTTTGGATATATTACTATTTTCGACATGACAAGTATGTAATTATTGTTGTGTTTCGATTAAAACCACATTTAAAAAATCGATTTCTTAACAATCAGCTTTTTTGTTTACGTTAAAAATAATTTAGAAAATAAAAACGAAAAATTTGATGATCTTCAGATGTTTTAATCGATAAAAATCTGATTAAAAAGAAAATTATCAAAATTGTCCCTCAATGTTTGTATGCTAGATTAAAACCTTCTGATCAAATTAGGATTCTACATTTTTAGGCGGTTACGTGTCAAAATCCTTTAAGACGAGAAGAAAAAAATTAAGACGAAGAATAATTTTTTAATTTAGAAATTAAATGTAAAATGATCACGGATTTTCGGGCCATTGTCGTTTCAAGTCAGTAAAAATGGTGTACTTATCACCGACTTTAAATTCTAAACCAATAGCTTGTTTTTCTTTCTGCTATTTTTACTAATGTTGTGCATTTTAAGAGGGGGGGGAGGGTCTACTGTTTTACAACCTTGTCACCCAGACTTAGGGTTAGTGGATAATTTGTCTAATTGGTTAAAAACTGTGAAACGGCCGGGAAATAGGAGATCAGTTTACATTAACTTTGTATACGAAATTGATCCCCCACTTTAAAAATTCTCAAAATTTTTAAAAACTTGGTGTTAAAATTTTTTACAAAAGAGTTACGCACCTGAAATGCACATTTACCTACTTATACTAAATGTGAGTTAATCAAAGCTTGTTATTTCTAAGGTCTTTTTATTCTTGTGCTCAAATATATACACAGGGTGGAACAACGATAAAAGTGAAAAACGACACTACAGCTTTATTTGAAAAAGTCAGGTGACTTGATTATGTAGTAGAGTTGATATATATTCAATGCAGCCGCCTTCAGCCTCAATCTCCGTCTCGATACAGGTCCGGAGCTGGGAGCATGCCTTTTCAACAAGCGCCGGCCGGAATACTCGGCGGATGGCAGCGACCAGGCTCCCTGTGGTGTTGTGGGAGGTCATGTTGGTGATGTTCTCGACGTAGTAGTAGTAGTCCAGCCAGCGGACTAAGGTCGGGGGAAGAGGGCGTGGCAGTGAGAGACGGGTGCAAAGTCGTATCACTCCTTCTGAAGCCAAGCCTTTTAAAAGTGAAAATATTAATGTGTATATTTTGAAATGTAAATCACTGGTGACCATGTTTGTACAGGCGGCATATGAAAGGGGCCAACCCTCAGTTTGTTCAGGTATGCTGAAAACGAATATCGCAAGGAAAATTAGCAGAGACAAATAGTTTTGGATCTAGTTTTATTAATGTGTGTATTTTGACATGTCAGGCTAACGAATCCTATAGTGGATGAAACGCCGAATATTCAGTGTAGCTTAACCGCCATATATATTTCATAAATTAACGAATCCTATAGTGGATGAAACGCCGAATATTCAGTGTAGCTTAATCGCCATATATATTTCATAAATTACTATATATATATATATATATATATATATATATATATATATATATATATATATATATATATATATATATATATATATATATATATATATATATATATATATATATATATATATATATATATATATATATATATATATATATATATATTTATTAGTACATTTCATATGGTTTTTTAAAGGTAGATAACTCTTATTTTTATTATCTCCCTTGAGAAAGCACACACACATATATATGTACACTTAATCATTTATTGAAAGCCACAGGATGCATTTTTTGACTATAAATGCATTTGTATCATTAAATCTAACATTCCCATTGGCTATCCCACAAGTAGAGAGTTTTTTAGGATATCTCAGAGTCCAAAATGGGTCAAAATTACCCCCAAAATTAGCCAAAAATGGTCGGAAATCACGGATTTTCCAAAATGCACCTCCCAAGCCACACAGGGTGCAATTTTTGACCATAAATGGCTCTATATCATTAAATCTAACATTCTCACTGGCTATCCCACCTATATAGGGCTTTTCAAGGTATCTTAAGGGTCCAAAATGGGTCAAATTTACCCAAAAATTAGCCAAAAATGGACAAAAATCACGGATAATCCCCAAAATGCAGGTATTATATCTCATCGGGCTCCTATGAACACTCCTGTATGGCTTTTTACAGTTGGAAGACTGAAATAACCACCCTGTTATCTTATCCATTTGTATTTAGGGTATTTACAGATCTTTGGGGGATGTAAAAAGGGTCAAAACAATCCAAAAATGACAAAATTACGCTTTACGGTACATAACATATGAATCATTAGTTCAATACATACGGTACATAACATATGAATCATTAGTTCAATACAATACAATTTTATTTCATTTATTTTCTCAAGATATTTTCATTAAGCCAGTTGCTCCTATGACAACTGATATGTTAATTTATTATTTTAATTTATATCAAATGTCTCTTTTACGAATAGATGTTGTTCCCCCCCCCATGGCTTCTGTCTGTATTTCATTTATTCTCTCAAGATTTTTTTCATTAAGCCAGTTGCTCCTATCACAACTGATATGTTAATTTATTATTTTAATTTATATCAAATGTCTCTTTTACGAATAGATGTTGTTCCCCCCCCATGGCTTCTGTCTGTATTTCATTTATTCTCTCAAGATTTTTTTCATTAAGCCAATTGCTCCTATCACAACTGATATGTTAATTTATTATTTTAATTTATATCAAATGAAAACATATACCTACATCCCCTCATACCTATATATATATATATATATATATATATATATATTTATATTAAACTGTTGAAACAGTCATGTGAACGTGACCTTAATACCACTCTCTCCTTTGCTTTGGCTTTCGTTTATGCAAATATTGCCTTTCATTCTATCTCTCCCCCTTACCCTGTCTCTCCTGCTCTCTCTCTCTCTTTTTTCTCTCTCTCTCTTTTATGCTTACTCTCTCTCTCTCTGTCTTTCTCTCTCCTTTATTTGACTCTCTGCCTCTCCGTCTTTGTCTCACTCCTTCCCCCTTCACCTATTCCTGTTTCTCCTCCTCCCTTCTCTTTAACTACATTAAACGAAAAAGCCACGTCATAAAAAAGATCATCCAATCAAATTGCTTCAAATTATCACGTGTCTCATCTTTCTTTTTGTGACACTATTAACTGAACTGTTGCAAAGAAATTGTTTAAAAAACAATCCACCACATCTTAAAAATGTAAATTTTTTCAAAATATTACATTTTTTTAGATGAAAAATTGATTGAAATATTTTTCATCGACGACAAATTAGTTTTTGTTCATTTCAATTCTATTTATTTTCAGATGAAAAAAAGTAGAAATATTATAACCCCCCTTTTTAATGTTTTAATTTTTTTTTTCCGATTTAAAGGTTTGTTTAAAATAGAGATTTTACCTTTTTGAGGCGGTTACGTGTCCGATTCATGAATTGTTTTGGATTTATTAAAGTTTAAATGCAGTTTAAATCCCGTTATTCTGGAAATGTCGGTTGTAAATATTTCTTTGAAAAAAAAATGTTAAAAAATAGTAAATCAGTTTTTGTTAAAAAAAATAGTAAAACAGTTTTATTGAGAAAAGAAGTTTCAAAAAAAAATTTTTTTAATTGTTTCAACAAACAAAAAAATATATAAAAATAAAATATTAAGTTTTCATGAAAAACCCCAAATTTTTTTCCTATACAATTGACGATTTTTGTAAAAATATTTTTTATATATTTTCTTAAAAAAAATATATTTAAAAATTCTGTGGCATCCCCCAAAAAAACTTTACTGAAAAAAAAATCGTTGAAAAAAAAATTATAACCTTTCAGGTGAGGGTTCAGTTTTCAATTATAACGTAGTACTAAATTGAACATTGAATTTGTGGCCACAATAGATAAAGAGATGAGAGAGGGAAATTAGTCTGCGTCTGTTGTAACGATCGGCTTAAATGATTAACGGGAATTCCCGAGAATCCGGGTCAAATTATGCAACAGTACCAAATATTTTGAATATTGACTTTTTTTTCCATTAAACTAATTGGTGAGAAAAAAGGAAATCCTTCTAGACTGAGGTAATTTAATTTTTGGGTTGTCCCAATGCAGATTGCCCTTTTAAAATCGTCTTTGTGTCTATCTCTGCCCTCGTGAGGAGGCAAGTAAACAGAGAAAAAATACGAAATAAAAAAAGGGATTAGTGACCCCCCCCCACCTTTTTTTTCGTTGATATTGTTACTTTTTTTACTTTATATATTATATTTCTATATAGATATACATTAGTTCTGGGAATTTGTTCTGTGAAAAAATTCTTGTGAGTATTCTAACTAAATTATATATATATATATATATATATATATATATATATATGTGTGTGTGTGTGTGTGTGTGTGTGTGTGTGTAACTATATAATGTCTAAAACGATGTTTAATTGTGAAATCTAATGCATTTTCTATTTTGTTTTATTTCAGTTTGACAATGGCTTCCAATAAATTCGAGCAACTTTACCAATGTGTCGCCTGTGAACAACAACTAAACCGACTATCGAAATGCTTGCCATGTTTGCATAGCGTATGTCAGTCGTGTTTTGGAAAAACTTTGGATGAAACGAACACAAACTGCACTTGTCCGAAATGTCATGCACAATTTGTGGATTGGAAAGACTTTGGTGTCTCCCCGATTATCGCGAAGGAATTGATGCGGCAAGGGTTCCAATGCGATTGGTGTTCGGAGGATGGCATTTCATCCATAGCAAAATTTTGGTGCGGAGAATGCCAAAAGCTGTTGTGTAACACTTGCATCCGAAGCCACAAAAGATTTCAGAATACCCACATTTCCAAAGATTTGGATGCGATGCGAAGATCGGATGCAATTGCGTTGGTGATGAAGATGCAGAACACTTGCGATCTTCACAAGAAAGAGTTGGAGATGTTTTGCGAAGGATGCTGCAATTGTTACTGCGACAAATGTTATGCTACGCATGTAAATGACCCGATAACCCCATGCACGAATGTGACCCCGTTAAGGGTCCGCGATGAAATTGTCAAACGCAAGGAGCAGTTCCCCACCCTCGAGCACAAAATGACGTCATTTGAAGAAGAAGTGAATGAATCAACGGAAAATCTTTTTCGATTTGTTGAAGAATTCCAATCGGACTGCGCGATAAAACGTGTGCAAATCTGGTCGGAATACGAATCGATTTGTGAAAAAGCAAAACGTGACGCTTTGCGATTGACTGAACAAATCGATGACAAAATGCAAGAAATTTTGGCGAAATGTCATCGAACGAAGCGACAAAACGATGAAATTCTCCAAGAAATTTCCACATGGCAACTGAATTCTGATCATTTGATCAGCAAACATCTTGAAGATTGCGAAGCTTTTCGTGGAATGCAAATGTTGGAGAAACAATGTCCAATTTTTCAACATGATTTGCCATCGACGGAGACGAAATATGAAATTTTTGTCGACTTTCCTGATTATTGGCGCGAAAAAACCATCGATTGTTCTTTGCGAAACGAAAATGACGCATTCGTCACGTTTGAAAAAGTTGGAAGGAAAATCCAAAAAATCCACAAAGAAAAGCGAATCGATTTGCCAGAAGCAAAAAATAATCGATTTATCAGTTCGATTTTCGTCGACGAAAAAGAAGAAAATATTTTTGTTTGCGATCGAAACAATAAATCGCTGATGGAAATACGAAAAAATGGTGAAATAAAAACTGAATTGCAATTTTTTTCTGTCACAAACGACGAATCCTTCGAACCTTCGGACTTTTGTTTTCTTTCGAAAGAAAAAATTTTTGTCGTTTGTGGTTGCCATGGAAACAAAAATATATTGTTTTTAAAAAGAAAAAAATTTTTTCCATTTTTTGAATTGAAAAATTTTTTGGAAACGGAAACAAATTTTGTTTCTTTGTTTGAAAAAAACGAACAAATTTTTGTTTTGGATTAAAAAAATCAAATCAATTTATTTTCAAAAAAATGTGAAAAATTAAAAGTTTTTACAATTGAAACAAATTTTGATTCAAATTATTTTTATTCCCGCATTCGTTTGGATTTTTTTAATGAAAAAATTTGGTTTTCAAATTTAAATTTAAAAGACGAATTAATTTGTTTTGATTTAAATTTTAAATAAATGAATTCGATGAAAAAAGAATTTTTTTTGATTTTAATTTCAACAAATTAGGAAAAATGTTTTTTTGTGATTTTAATGAAATTTTTTTGTTTTCCGAAACAAAATTTGTTTCAATTTGAAGAAAAACAAAATTATTTTCCTTTCATTTTTGTTTTTAAAAACAAAATTTTTGTTTCCGTCGAAAAAAACGGAAAAATTGGAATCGAGATTTTTAAAATTTTTTATTGAAAAATAAAAAAAAATTAAAAATAATTTTTTATTTTTGTTTTTTTTTTCTCGTGTGTTTCTGTGTTTCTCGTCTATTCGTAACTTTGATAAAATTTTGTCTTTTATTAAAAAATATTTGAAAATCCGTAAATTTTTTTAACAAATTATTTTTATTGTTTTTTTTTTATGTGGTTATCTTTACGATTAGTGTTTCCAATTCACTTCCGGTTGTTTCTTCGTTTTAAGTCGATTTTTTTTTGTTCATAAAATTGTTAGGTGAAAGTATAGAATTGGTAACCCCCCCCATATTGTTTGTTTTTTTGTCTAACATTTTTTATTTGTTGT
>NC_136527.1:121008186-121068839 GCF_053919585.1 Euprymna scolopes
TCCGGTATTTTTTGTTTATTAAAGTGTTAAGTGAAAGTATAGAATTGGTAAAGCCCCTCCCCCCATATTGTTTTTTTATTGTTTACTCCCCCCACCCCCAACAAAAAACAAGGTGGCCATAAAGTGGGTGCTCATTTTACGTTAAATTTTTAATAAAAAATATTTGAAAATTCGTAACTTTTTTTTACAAAATGTTTTTTATTTGTGATTATCTTAACGATTAGTGTTTCCACTTTACTTCCGGTTATTTCCTTCGTTTTTAGTTGAATTTTTTTTGTTTATTAAATTTTTAGGTGAATTGTTATTTGTTTGTCTCTGATATTTTTTATTTGATGTGTGTTTTTATAGTTTATTTTTAATGTGTGTTTTATTTAGTTTGTGTGTGTGTATATATATATATATATATATATATATATATATATATATATATATGTGTGTGTGTGTGTGTGTGTGTGTGTGTGTGTGTGTGTGTGTGTGTGTGTGTGTGTTCGTTTATTATTTATCATGTGTGTGTGTAGATTTTAAATATTTTGGAGCAAACAAACAAAAAAAAAATTCGGGGTTTGTATTACTGTACACATTGATTCGAAAAAGTTGTCAAAAACAAATATATAACAAATAAATATAATCAAAGGCAAAATAAGTTACTTTTCTACGCAACTGGATATGTTTTTTGTGTTTTTATTCAATCTAACATGTTTATTCAGCTCGGAAAATACAGTGGAAATTTGGAAAATTAAAAATGGCGCCTGACTCTCTCTTTAACATGGTAAGTTTGAAAAAAGGTGTTATAAATAAAAAAAACTAGACAAAATACTATTAAAAACCCGCCGAATACATGTCAGCCTACGTCATGGTAACATATATTGAGCGAGTTTTTTAACAGTATTTTATCCAGTTTTTTTATTCATAACACCTTTTCCCAAACTTACCGTGGTAAAGAGCGAGTCGGGCGCCATGTTTTTAACTCTTTTTCAAGATGTTTTTAACATGTTTTATTAATCATTAATTCATATATATATATATATATATATATATATATATATATATATATATATATATATATAAGATTTCCTTAAGATAGAATACTCTGACTTTTCAATTATCTCCCTTGGAGAATATATAGTAAGATATAAAATAAATATGGCGATTATATTTTATAACTTACTAACTAGCTCTACCTACATATTGAGCACTTTTGAAGTAAATACTTTAAGTTTACGCATAAATTTATACTTTCGTATATTAATTTGAGGTGAGTAAATGAAGAAGTTATATATATATAACTACTTCATTTACTCACATAAAATAAATAAAATATGTATATATATATATATATATATATATATATATATATATATATTTCAACGACGCAACAGAAAGAAAGAGAGAGAGTTTGTGTATGTATGTTCGTTTTCTAAAGGTACATAACTCTGATTTGTATTATCTCCCTTGAAGACATCCTCACTGTAATCTCTGACGCATATACCATTCACTGGACAAAGCGGGAGAGGGCAGAGCGGTAGCTCTAGATATATCTAAGGCTTTTGACAGGGTATGGCATGAGGGTCTCCTCAGGAAGATTAGATCATACGGTATCACTGGTAGAATACTTAACATAATTAAATCCTTCTTAGATAAGAGAAAAATCCAGGTTGTCCTCGACGGTCGTACATCTAAACAATATGATATAAATGCGGGTGTGCCCCAGGGATCTATCCTTGGACCTCTACTGTTCCTGATATTCATAAATGACCTCCCCGACAAAATTGCCTCTTAGATGGGTATATATGCTGATGACACCACACTCTATAGCAGGCACGACAGGAAAAGAAATGAACATATATCTAAAGTAATGGCAGAAACACTAGAGGATGACCACAAATTTGTAGTGTAATGGGGACAAAAATGGATGGTCACGTTCAATGCCGCCAAAACTAAACTAGTTTCATTCAATAATTACAAGAAACATTCTCTACCACCTATAGCAATGGCCAACGACTCTTTTTCTGAGAGTGCGTCTTTCAAGCTCCTTGGCCTAACGTTCACAGGAAACATAAGTTGGAACAATTACATCGAGGGCATTGCCAGGGCCGCTGCAAGGAAGGTGGGCTCTCTCTACCGTGCTAGAAAGCTACTAACACCCGAAAGTATCCTGTACCTCTATAAGGCAACCATTCGCCCATGTATGGAGTATTGCTGTCATATTTGGGCTGGTGCATCGGCTACTAGTCTCTCGCTCCTTGACAGGGTTCAAAAGAAAGTCGCACATCTGATAGGCCCTAAACTGGCATCTAAGCTTCAGCCTCTGTCCCATCGTCGAAACGTTGCATCCCTCTGCCTGTTCTACAAGTATTTTAATGGTGAATGCTCTGATGAACTGCAAGCACTTGTGCCCCCACGATGTGAAACACTCGACAGACCCGACAGGCTGCAAAATCCCACCCCCACACTGTAGAGATCCCTAGATGTAAAAAATCTTTCTACTCCAGTAGTTTCTTCCCCAGAACTGCTAGAATTGGAATTCCATTCCAGGTCACTGCTTCCCCAACTGTACTGAGATGCAAAAGTTAAAGTGCAACGTGAACCAACATCTTGCTGCCCAAATACCTACATAGTACCCCAGTAGTTGTTGCCCCTGATAGTAGCCCCCTACACCAAAGTGACAATGTGCTTTGTTTGAGGTGAAAATGTAATAAAAAATAAAAAAATCCTAGAGACAATTTTATCAAGGAGGTTGTTCATGAATATAATTTATATCAACTATGTAAAAAAAAGAGAAGCTAACCCTAACCCTAACCCTTTCCCTACCCCATCCTAGAGACAAGTTTATCAAGAAGGTTGTTCATGAATATAAGGAATATTAAGCATGTAAAAAATAAAAAGCTAACCCTAACCCTAACCCTAACCCTACCCCAACCTAGAGACCATTATATCATGGAGGCTGTTCATGAATATAAGGAATAGTAAGCATGTAAAAAAAAGCTAACCCTAACCCTAACCCTAACCCCAACCTTTACTCTAAGCAAAACCCTAACCCATCCTAGAGACAATTTTATCAAGGTGGTTGTTTATGAATATAAGGAATATTAAGCATGTAAAAAAAAACTAACCCTAACCTCAACCCTAACCCTTACACTAACCCTAAGCAAAGCCCTTACCCTAACCCATCCTAGAATCAATTTTATCAAGAAGATTGTTCATGAATATAAAGAATAATACGCATTTAAAAAAAAAAGCTAACCCTAACTCTAACCCTAACCCTACCCCAACCTAGAGACCATTATATCATGGAGGCTGTTCATGAATATAAGGAATAGTAAGCATTTTAAAAAAAAGCCAACCCTAACCCTAACCTCAACTCTAAGCAAAACACTAACCCTAACCCATCCTAGAGACAATTTTATCAAGGTGGTTGTCCATGAATATAAGGACGATAAGCATGTAAAAAAAAAGAAGCCAACCCTAACCCTGACCCTAACCCTTACCCTAACCCTAACCCTAAGCCTACACCTACACCATCCTAGAGACAATTTTATCGAGGCGGTTGTTCATGAATACAAAGAATTATAAGCATGTAAAAAATAAAAAGCTTACCCTAACCCTAACCCTAACCCCAACCTTCACACTAAGCAAAACCCTAAACCTAACCCATCCTAGAGACAATTTTATAAAGGAGGGTGTTTATGAATATAAGGAATATCAAGCATGTAAAAAAAAACTAACCCTAACCCTAAGCCAAACCCTAACCCTTACCTATCCTAGAATCCATTTTATCCAGGAGGTTTTTCATGAATATAAGGAATAGTAAGCATGTAAAAAGAAACAGCTAACCCTTACCCTCACGGTAACCAATCCTATAGCGATAATCAAAAAAAAGTAAAGAAAATATGACAATAAAAGAGAGACAACTTAATTTGAAGGTGATGTCATTATAAAAAAAGAATAAAAAAGGTGCTTATTTAAATTGGCACTTATAGCGATAATTAAAAAAAAGTAAAGAAAATATGACAATAAAAGAGAGACAACTTAATTTGAACGTGATGTCATTATAAAAAAAAGAATAAAAAAAAGGTGCTTATTAAAATTGGCACTTATAGCGATAATTAAAAAAGTAAAGAAAATATGACAATAAAAGAGAGACAACTTAAATTGAAGGTGATGTCATTATAAAAAAAAATACACAAAAAGGTGCTTATTTAAATTGGCACTTATAGCGATAATTAAAAAAAAGTAAAGAAAATATGACAATAAAAGAGAGACAACTTAATTTGAAGGTGATGTCATTATAAAAAAAAGAATAAAAAAAAGGTGCTTATTTAAATTGGCACTTATAGCGATAATTAAAAAAAAGTAAAGAAACTATGACAATAAAAGAGAGACAACTTAATTTGAAGGTGATGTAATTATAAAAAAAAAACACAAAAAGGTGCTTATTTAAATTGGCACTTATAGCACTAATTAAAAAAAGTAAAGAAAATATGACAATAAAAGAGAGACAACTTAAATTGAAGGTGATGTCATTTTAAAAAAAAAAAGATTAAAAAAAGGTGCTTATTTAAATTGGCACTTATAGCGATAATTAAAAAAAGTAAAGAAAATATGACAATAAAAGAGAGACAACTTAATTTGAACGTGATGTCATTATAAAAAAAAGAATAAAAAAAAGGTGCTTATTTAAATTGGCACTTATAGCGATAATTAAAAAAGTAAAGAAAATATGACAATAAAAGAGAGACAACTTAAATTGAAGGTGATGTCATTATAAAAAAAAAGAATAAAAAAAAGGTGCTTATTTAAATTGGCACTTATAGCGATAATGAAAAATAAGTAAAGAAAATATGACAATAAAAGAGAGACAACTTAATTTGAAGGTGATGTCATTATAAAAAAAGAATAAAAAAGGTGCTTATTTAAATTGGCACTTATAGCGATAATTAAAAAAAGTAAAGAAAATATGACAATAAAAGAGAGACAACTTAATTTGAACGTGATGTCATTATAAAAAAAAGAATAAAAAAAAGGTGCTTATTTAAATTGGCACTTATAGCGATAATTAAAAAAGTAAAGAAAATATGACAATAAAAGAGAGACAACTTAAATTGAAGGTGATGTCATTATAAAAAAAAATACACAAAAAGGTGCTTATTTAAATTGGCACTTATAGCGATAATTAAAAAAAAGTAAAGAAAATATGACAATAAAAGAGAGACAACTTAATTTGAAGGTGATGTCATTATAAAAAAAAGAATAAAAAAAAGGTGCTTATTTAAATTGGCACTTATAGCGATAATTAAAAAAAAGGTAAAGAAACTATGACAATAAAAGAGAGACAACTTAATTTGAAGGTGATGTAATTATAAAAAAAAAACACAAAAAGGTGCTTATTTAAATTGGCACTTATAGCACTAATTAAAAAAAGTAAAGAAAATATGACAATAAAAGAGAGACAACTTAAATTGAAGGTGATGTCATTTTAAAAAAAAAAGATTAAAAAAAGGTGCTTATTTAAATTGGCACTTATAGCGATAATTAAAAAAGTAAAGAAAATATGACAATAAAAGAGAGACAACTTAATTTGAAGGTGATGTCATTATAAAAAAAAGATTAAAAAAAAGGTGCTTATTTAAATTGGCACTTATAACGGTAATTAAAAAAAAGTAAAGAAAATATGACAATAAAAGAGAGACAACTTAAATTGAAGGTGATGTCATTATAAAAAAAAAAGAATAAAAAAAAGGTGCTTATTTAAATTGGCACTTATAGCGATAATTAAAAAAAAGTAAAGAAAATATGACAATAAAAGAGAGACAACTTAAATTGAAGGTGATGTCATTATAAAAAAAAAAGAATAAAAAAAAGGTGCTTATTTAAATTGGCACTTATAGCGATAATGAAAAATAAGTAAAGAAAATATGACAATAAAAGAGAGACAACTTAATTTGAAGGTGATGTCATTATAAAAAAAGACTAAAAAAGGTGCTTATTTAAATTGGCACTTATAGCGATAATTAAAAAAAAGTAAAGAAAATATGACAATAAAAGAGAGACAACTTAATTTGAAGGTGATGTCATTATAAAAAAAGAATTAAAAAAGGTGCTTATTTAATTGGCACTTATAGTGATAATTAAAAAAAAGTAAAGAAAATATGACAATAAAAGAGAGACAACTTAATTTGAAGGTGATGTCATTATAAAAAAAGAATTAAAAAAGGTGCTTATTTAATTGGCACTTATAGTGATAATTAAAAAAAAGTAAAGAAAATATGACAATAAAAGAGAGACAACTTAATTTGAAGGTGATGTCATTATAAAAAAAGAATTAAAAAAGGTGCTTATTTAATTGGCACTTATAGTGATAATTAAAAAAAAGTAAAGAAAATATGACAATAAAAGAGAGACAACTTAATTTGAAGGTGATGTCATTATAAAAAAAATATGTAAAAAAAGGTGCTTATTTTAATTGGCACTTATAGCGATAATAAAAAAAAGTAAAGAAAATATGACAATAAAAGAGAGACAACTTAATTTGAAGGTGATGTCATTATAAAAAAAAGAATTAAAAAAAGGTGCTTATTTAAATTGGCACTTATAGCGATAATTAAAACAAGTAAAGAAAATATGACAATAAAAGAGAGACAACTTAATTTGAAGGTGATGTAAATATAAAAAAAGATTAAAAAAGGTGCTTTTTAAATTGGCACTTATAGCGATAATTAAAAAAAGTAAAAAAATATGACAATAAAAGAGAGACAACTTAATTTGAAGGTGATGTCATTATAAAAAAAAGAATAAAAAAGGTGCTTATTTAAATTGGCACTTATAGCGATAATTAAAAAAAAGTAAAGAAAATATGGCAATAAAAGAGAGACAACTTAATTTGAAGGTGATGTCATTATAAAAAAAAGAATAAAAAAAGGTGCTTATTCAAATTGGCACTTATAGCGATAATTAAAAAAAAAGTAAAGAAAATATGACAATAAAAGAGAGACAACTTAATTTGAAGGTGATGTCATTATAAAAAAAAGAATAAAAAAAGGTGCTTATTTAAATTGGCACTTATAGCGATTATTAAATAAAAGTAAAGAAAATATGACAATAAAAGAGAGACAACTTAATTTGAAGGTGATGTCATTATAAAAAAAAAGAATAAAAAAGGTGCTTATTTAAATTGGCACTTATAGTGATAATTAAAAAAAAGTAAAGAAAATATGACAATAAAAGAGAGACAACTTAATTTGAAGGTGATGTCATTATAAAAAAAAGAATAAAAAAAAGGTGCTTATTTAAATTGGCACTTATAGCGATAATTAAAAAAAAGTAAAGAAAATATGACAATAAAAGAGAGACAACTTAATTTGAAGGTGATGTCATTACAAAAAAAAGAATAAAAAAAAGGTGCTTATTTAAATTGGCACTTATAGCGATAATTAAAAAAAAGTAAAGAAAATATGACAATAAAAGAGAGACAACTTAATTTGAAGGTGATGTCATTATAAAAAAAATATTTAAAAAAAGGTGCTTATTTAAATTGGCACTTATAGCGATAATTTAAAAAAAAGTAAAGAAAATATGACAATAAAAGAGAGACAACTTAATTTGAAGGTGATGTCATTATAAAAAAAAGAATAAAAAAAAGGTGCTTATTTAAATTGGCACTTATAGCGATAATTAAAAAAAAGTAAAGAAAATATGACAATAAAAGAGAGACAACTTAATTTGAAGGTGATGTCATTATAAAAAAAAGAATAAAAAAAGGTGCTTATTTAAATTGGCACTTATAGCGATAATTAAAAAAAAGTAAAGAAAATATGACAATAAAAGAGAGACAACTTAATTTGAAGGTGATGTCATTATAAAAAAAAGAATAAAAAAAAGGTGCTTATTTAAATTGGCACTTATAGCGATAATTAAAAAAAAGTAAAGAAAATATGACAATAAAAGAGAGACAACTTAATTTGAAGGTGATGTCATTATAAAAAAAAGAATAAAAAAAAGGTGCTTATTTAAATTGGCTCTTATAGCGATAATTAAAAAAAAGTAAAGAAAATATGACAATAAAAGAGAGACAACTTAATTTGAAGGTGATGTCATTATAAAAAAAATATTTAAAAAAAGGTGCTTTTTAAATTGGCACTTATAGCGATAATTAAAAAAAGTAAAAAAATATGACAATAAATGAGAGACAACTTAATTTGAAGGTGATGTCATTATAAAAAAAATATTTAAAAAAAGGTGCTTATTTAAATTGGCACTTATAGCGATAATTAAAAAAAAGTAAAGAAAATATGACAATAAAAGAGAGACAACTTAATTTGAAGGTGATGTCATTATAAAAAAAGAATAAAAAAAGGTGCTTATTTAAATTGGCACTTATAGCGATAATAAAAAAAAAGTAAAGAAAATATGACAATAAAAGAGAGACAACTTAATTTGAAGGTGATGTCATTATAAAAAAAAGAATAAAAAAAGGTGCTTATTTAAATTGGCACTTATAGCGATAATTAAAAAAAAGTAAAGAAAATATTACAATAAAAGAGAGACAACTTAATTTGAAGGTGATGTCATTACAAAAAAAAGAAGAAAAAAAAGGTGCTTATTTAAATTGGCACTTATAACGATAATTAAAAAAAAGTAAAGAAAATATGACAATAAAAGAGAGACAACTTAATTTGAAGGTGATGTCATTATAAAAAAAAGAATAAAAAAAAGGTGCGTGTTTAAATTGGCACTTATAGTGATAATTAAAAAAAAGTAAAGAAAATATGACAATAAAAGAGAGACAACTTAATTTGGAGGTGATGTCATTTAAAAAAAAAAAAAAGGTGCTTATTTAAATTGGCACTTATAGTGATAATTAAAAAAAAGTAAAGAAAATATGACAATAAAAGAGAGACAACCTAATTTGAAGGTGATGTCATAATAAAAAAAAGAATAAGAAAAGGTGCTTATTTAAATTGGCACTTATAGCGATAATTAAAAAAAAGTAAAGAAAATATGACAATAAAAGAGAGACAACTTTATTTGAAGGTGATGTCATTATAAAAAAAAGAATAAAAAAAAGGTGCTTATTTAAATTGGCACTTATAGCGATAATTAAAAAAAAGTAAAGAAAATATGACAATAAAAGAGAGACAACTTAATTTGAAGGTGATGTCATTATAAAAAAAAGAATAAAAAAAAGGTGCTTATTTAAATTGGTACTTATAGCGATAATAAAAAAAAAGTAAAGAAAATATGACAATAAAAGAGAGACAACTTAATTTGAAGGTGATGTCATTATAAAAAAAAGAATAAAAAAAAGGTGCTTATTTAAATTGGCTCTTATAGCGATAATTAAAAAAAAGTAAAGAAAATATGACAATAAAAGAGAGACAACTTAATTTGAAGGTGATGTCATTATAAAAAAAATATTTAAAAAAAGGTGCTTTTTAAATTGGCACTTATAGCGATAATTAAAAAAAGTAAAAAAATATGACAATAAAAGAGAGACAACTTAATTTGAAGGTGATGTCATTATAAAAAAAATATTTAAAAAAAGGTGCTTATTTAAATTGGCACTTATAGCGATAATTAAAAAAAAGTAAAGAAAATATGACAATAAAAGAGAGACAACTTAATTTGAAGGTGATGTCATTATAAAAAAAGAATAAAAAAAGGTGCTTATTTAAATTGGCACTTATAGCGATAATAAAAAAAAAGTAAAGAAAATATGACAATAAAAGAGAGACAACTTAATTTGAAGGTGATGTCATTATAAAAAAAATATTTAAAAAAAGGTGCTTATTTAAATTGGCACTTATAGCGATAATTAAAAAAAAGTAAAGAAAATATGACAATAAAAGAGAGACAACTTAATTTGAAGGTGATGTCATTACAAAAAAAAGAATAAAAAAAAGGTGCTTATTTAAATTGGCACTTATAGCGATAATTAAAAAAAAGTAAAGAAAATATGACAATAAAAGAGAGACAACTTAATTTGAAGGTGATATCATTACAAAAAAAAGAATAAAAAAAAGGTGCTTATTTAAATTGGCACTTATAGCGATAATTAAAAAAAAGTAAAGAAAATATGACAATAAAAGAGAGACAACTTAATTTGAAGGTGATGTCATTTAAAAAAAAAAAAGAATAAAAAAAAGGTGCTTATTTAAATTGGCACTTATAGCGATAATTAAAAAAAAGTAAAGAAAATATGACAATAAAAGAGAGACAACTTAATTTGAAGGTGATGTCATTACAAAAAAAAGAATAAAAAAAAGGTGCTTATTTAAATTGGCACTTATAGTGATAATTAAAAAAAAGTAAAGAAAATATGACAATAAAAGAGAGACAACTTAATTTGAAGGTGATGTCATTACAAAAAAAAGAATAAAAAAAAGGTGCTTATTTAAATTGGCACTTATAGCGATAATTAAAAAAAAGTAAAGAAAATATGACAATAAAAGAGAGACAACTTAATTTGAAGGTGATGTCATTATAAAAAAAAGATTAAAAAAGGGTGCTTATTTAAATTGGCACTTATAGCGATAATTAAAAAAAAGTAAAGAAAATATGACAATAAAAGGGAGACAACTTAATTTGAAGGTGATGTCATTATAAAAAAAGAATAAAAAAAGGTGCTTATTTCAATTGGCACTTATAGTGATAATTAAAAAAGAGTAAAGAAAATATGACAATAAAAGAGAGACAACTTAATTTGAAGGTGATGTCATTATAAAAAAAAAACACAAAAAGGTGCTTATTTAAATTGGCACTCATAGCGATAATTAAAAAAAAGTAAAGAAAAAATGACAATAAAAGAGAGACAACTTAATTTGAAGGTGATGTCATTTAAAAAAAAAAAAAAAAGGTGCTTATTTAAATTGGCACTTATAGCGATAATTAAAAAAAAGTAAAGAAAATATGACAATAAAAGAGAGACAACTTAATTTGAAGGTGATGTCATTATAAAAAAAAGAATAAAAAAAAGGTGCTTATTTACATTGGCACTTATAGCGATAATTAAAAAAAAGTAAAGTGATTATGACAATAAAAGAGAGACAACTTAATTTGAAGGTGATGTCATTATAAAAAAAAGAATAAAAAAAAGGTGCTTATTTAAATTGGCACTTATAGTGATAATTAAAATAAAGTAAAGAAAATATGACAATAAAAGAGAGACAACTTAATTTGAAGGTGATGTCATTATAAAAAAAATACACAAAAAGGTGCTTATTTAAATTGGCACTCATAGCGATAATTAAAAAAAAGTAAAGAAAAAATGACAATAAAAGAGAGACAACTTAATTTGAAGGTGATGTCATTCAAAAAAAAAAAAAAAAAAGGTGCTTATTTAAATTGGCACTTATAGCGATAATTAAAAAAAAATAAAGAAAATATGACAATAAAAGAGAGACAACTTAATTTGAAGGTGATGTCATTATAAAAAAAAGAATAAAAAAAAGGTGCTTATTTACATTGGCACTTATAGCGATAATTAAAAACAAGTAAAGAAAATATGACAATAAAAGAGAGACAACTTAATTTGAAGGTGATGTCATTATAAAAAAAAGAATAAAAAAAAGGTGCTTATTTAAATTGGCACTGATAGTGATAATTAAAAAAAAGTAAAGAAAATATGACAATAAAAGAGAGACAACTTAATTTGAAGGTGATGTCATTATAAAAAAAAGAATAAAAAAGGTGCTTATTTAAATTGGCACTTATAGCGATAATTAAAAAAAAGTAAAGAAAATATTACAATAAAAGAGAGACAACTTAATTTGAAGGTGATGTCATTACAAAAAACAGAATAAAAAAAAGGTGCCTGTTTAAATTGGCACTTATAACGATAATTAAAAAAAAGTAAAGAAAATATGACAATAAAAGAGAGACAACTTAATTTGAAGGTGATGTCATTTAAAAAAAAAAAAAGAATAAAAAAAAGGTGCTTATTTAAATTGGCACTTATAGCGATAATTAAAAAAAAGTAAAGAAAATATGACAATAAAAGAGAGACAACTTAATTTGAAGGTGATGTCATTACAAAAAAAAGAATAAAAAAAAGGTGCTTATTTAAATTGGCACTTATAGTGATAATTAAAAAAAAGTAAAGAAAATATGACAATAAAAGAGAGACAACTTAATTTGAATGTGATGTCATTACAAAAAAAAGAATAAAAAAAAGGTGCTTATTTAAATTGGCACTTATAGCGATAATTAAAAAAAAGTAAAGAAAATATGACAATAAAAGAGAGACAACTTAATTTGAAGGTGATGTCATTATAAAAAAAAGAATAAAAAAAAGGTGCTTATTTACATTGGCACTTATAGCGATAATTAAAAAAAAGTAAAGTGATTATGACAATAAAAGAGAGACAACTTAATTTGAAGGTGATGTCATTATAAAAAAAAGATTAAAAAAGGGTGCTTATTTAAATTGGAACTTATAGCGATAATAAAAAAAAGTAAAGAAAATATGACAATAAAAGAGAGACAACTTAATTTGAAGGTGATGTCATTATAAAAAAAGAATTAAAAAAAGGTGCTTATTTAAATTGGCACTTATAGTGATAATTAAAAAAGAGTAAAGAAAATATGACAATAAAAGAGAGACAACTTAATTTGAAGGTGATGTCATTATAAAAAAAATACACAAAAAGGTGCTTATTTAAATTGGCACTCATAGCGATAATTAAAAAAAAGTAAAGAAAAAATGACAATAAAAGAGAGACAACTTAATTTGAAGGTGATGTCATTATAAAAAAAAAAAAAAAGGTGCTTATTTAAATTGGCACTTATAGCGATAATTAAAAAAAAGTAAAGAAAATATGACAATAAAAGAGAGACAACTGAATTTGAAGTAAAGTAAAGAAAATATGACAATGAAAGAGAGACAACTTAATTTGAAGGTGATGTCATTATAAAAAAAAATACACAAAAAGGTGCTTATTTAAATTGGCACTTATAGCCATAATTAAAAAAAAGTAAAGAAAATATGACAATAAAAGAGAGACAACTTAATTTGAAGGTGATGTCATTATAAAATAAAGATTAAAAAAAGGTGCTTATTTAAATTGGCACTTATAGCGATAATTAAAAAAAAGTAAAGAAAATATGACAATAAAAGAGAGACAACTTAAATTGAAGGTGATGTCATTATAAAAAAAAATACACAAAAAGGTGCTTATTTAAATTGGCACTTATAGCCATAATTAAAAAAAAGTAAAGAAAATATGACAATAAAAGAGAGACAACTTAATTTGAAGGTGATGTCATTATAAAAAAAAGAATAAAAAAAAGGTTCTTATTTAAATTGGCACTTATAGCGATAATTAAAAAAAAGTAAAGAAAATATGACAATAAAAGAGAGACAACTTAATTTGAAGGTGATGTCATTATAAAAAAAAGAATAAAAAAAAGGTGCTTATTTAAATTGGCACTTATAGTGATAATTAAAATAAAGTAAAGAAAATATGACAATAAAAGAGAGACAACTTAATTTGAAGGTGATGTCATTATAAAAAAAAGAATAAAAAAGGTGCTTATTTAAATTGGCACTTATAGTGATAATTAAAAAAAAGTAAAGAAAATATTACAATAAAAGAGAGACAACTTAATTTGAAGGTGATGTCATTACAAAAAACAGAATAAAAAAAGGTGCCTGTTTAAATTGGCACTTATAACGATAATTAAAAAAAAGTAAAGAAAATATGACAATAAAAGAGAGACAACTTAATTTGAAGGTGATGTCATTTAAAAAAAAAAAAGAAAAAAAAAAAGGTGCTTATTTAAATTGGCACTTATAGCGATAATTAAAAAAAAGTAAAGAAAATATGACAATAAAAGAGAGACAACTTAATTTGAAGGTGATGTCATTTAAAAAAAAAAAAGAAAAAAAAAAAGGTGCTTATTTAAATTGGCACTTATAGCGATAATTAAAAAAAAGTAAAGAAAATATGACAATAAAAGAGAGACAACTTAATTTGAAGGTGATGTCATTACAAAAAAAAGAATAAAAAAAAGGTGCTTATTTAAATTGGCACTTATAGTGATAATTAAAAAAAAGTAAAGAAAATATGACAATAAAAGAGAGACAACTTAATTTGAAGGTGATGTCATTACAAAAAAAAGAATAAAAAAAAGGTGCTTATTTAAATTGGCACTTATAGCGATAATTAAAAAAAAGTAAAGAAAATATGACAATAAAAGAGAGACAACTTAATTTGAAGGTGATGTCATTATAAAAAAAAGATTAAAAAAGGGTGCTTATTTAAATTGGCACTTATAGCGATAATTAAAAAAAAGTAAAGAAAATATGACAATAAAAGGGAGACAACTTAATTTGAAGGTGATGTCATTATAAAAAAAAGAATAAAAAAAAGGTGCTTATTTAAATTGGCACTTATAGCGATAATTAAAAAAAAAGTAAAGAAAATATGACAATAAAAGAGAGACAACTTAATTTGAAGGTGATGTCATTATAAAAAAAAGAATAAAAAAAAGGTGCTTATTTAAATTGGCACTTATAGCGATAATTAAAAAAAAGTAAAGAAAATATGACAATAAAAGAGAGACAACTTAATTTGAAGGTGATGTCATTATAAAAAAAATATTTAAAAAAAGGTGCTTATTTAAATTGGCACTTATAGCGATAATTAAACAAAAGTAAAGAAAATATGACAATAAAAGAGAGACAAATTAATTTGAAGGTGATGTCATTATAAAAAAAAAGAATAAAAAAGGTGCTTATTTAAATTGGCACTTATAGCGATAATTAAAAAAAAGTAAAGAAAATATGACAATAAAAGAGAGACAACTTAATTTGCAGGTGATGTCATTATAAAAAAAAGAATAAAAAAAAGGTGCTTATTTAAATTGGCACTTATAGCGATAATTAAAAAAAAGTAAAGAAAATATGACAATAAAAGAGAGACAACTTAATTTGAAGGTGATGTCATTATAAAAAAAATATTTAAAAAAAGGTGCTTTTTAAATTGGCACTTATAGCGATAATTAAAAAAAGTAAAAAAATATGACAACAAAAGAGAGACAACTTAATTTGAAGGTGATGTCATTATAAAAAAAAGAATAAAAAAAAGGTGCTTATTTAAATTGGCACTTATAGCGATAATTAAAAAAAAGTAAAGAAAATATGACAATAAAAGAGAGACAACATAATTTGAAGGTGATGTCATTATAAAAAAAAAGAATTAAAAAAAGGTGCTTATTTAAATTGGCACTTATAGCGATAATTAAAAAAAGTAAAGAAAATATGACAATAAAAGACAGACAACTTAATTTGAAGGTGATGTCATTATAAAAAAAAGAATAAAAAAAGGTGCTTATTTAAATTTGCACTTATAGCGATAATTAAAAAAAGTAAAGAAAATATGACATTAAAAGAGAGACAACTTAATTTGAAGGTGATGTCATTATAAAAAAAAGAATAAAAAAAAGGTGCTTATTTAAATTGGCACTTATAGTGATAATTAAAAAAAGTAAACAAAATATGACAATAAAAGAGAGACAACTTAATTTGAAGGTGATGTCATTATAAACTAAAGATTAAAAAAAGGGTGCTTATTTACATTGGCACTTATAGCGATAATTAAAAAAAAGTAAAGAAAATATGACAATAAAAGAGAGACAACTTAATTTGAAGGTGATGTCATTATAAAAAAAAAGAATTAAAAAAAGGTGCTTATTTAAATTGGCACTTATAGCGATAATTAAAAAAAAAGTAAAGAAAATATGACAATAAAAGAGAGACAACTTAATTTGAAGGTGATGTCATTATAAAAAAAAGAATAAAAAAAAGGTGCTTATTTAAATTGGCACTTATAGTGATAATTAAAAAAAAGTAAAGAAAATATGACAATAAAAGAGAGACAACTTAATTTGAAGGTGATGTCATTATAAAAAAAAGAATAAAAAAAGGTGCTTATTTAAATTGGCACTTATAGCGATAATTAAAAAAAAGTAAAGAAAATATTACAATAAAAGAGAGACAACTTAATTTGAAGGTGATGTCATTACAAAAAAAAGAAAAAAAAAAGGTGCTTATTTAAATTGGCACTTATAGCGATAATTAAAAAAAAGTAAAGAAAATATGACAATAAAAGAGAGACAACTTAATTTGAAGGTGATGTCATTATAAAAAAAAGAATAAAAAAAGGTGCTTATTTAAATTGGCACTTATAGCGATAATTAAAAAAAAGTAAAGAAAATATTACAATAAAAGAGAGACAACTTAATTTGAAGGTGATGTCATTACAAAAAAAAGAAAAAAAAAAGGTGCTTATTTAAATTGGCACTTATAGCGATAATTAAAAAAAAGTAAAGAAAATATGACAATAAAAGAGAGACAACTTAATTTGAAGGTGATGTCATTATAAAAAAAAGAATAAAAAAAGGTGCTTATTTAAATTGGCACTTATAGCGATAATTAAAAAAAAGTAAAGAAAATATGACAATAAAAGAGAGACAACTTAATTTGAAGGTGATGTCATTATAAAAAAAATATTTAAAAAAAGGTGCTTATTTAAATTGGCACTTATAGCGATAATTAAAAAAAAGTAAAGAAAATATGACAATAAAAGAGAGACAACTTAATTTGAAGGTGATGTCATTATAAAAAAAAAGAATAAAAAAAAGGTGCTTATTTAAATTGGCACTTATAGCGATAATTAAAAAAAAAGTAAAGAAAATATGACAATAAAAGAGAGACAACTTAATTTGAAGGTGATGTCATTATAAAAAAAAGAATAAAAAAAAGGTGCTTATTTAAATTGGCACTTATAGCGATAATTAAAAAAAAGTAAAGAAAATATGACAATAAAAGAGAGACAACTTAATTTGAAGGTGATGTCATTATAAAAAAAATATTTAAAAAAAGGTGCTTATTTAAATTGGCACTTATAGCGATAATTAAAAAAAAGTAAAGAAAATATGACAATAAAAGAGAGACAACTTAATTTGAAGGTGATGTCATTATAAAAAAAAGAATAAAAAAAAGGTGCTTATTTAAATTGGCACTTATAGCGATAATTAAAAAAAAAGTAAAGAAAATATGACAATAAAAGAGAGACAACTTAATTTGAAGGTGATGTCATTATAAAAAAAAGAATAAAAAAAAGGTGCTTATTTAAATTGGCACTTATAGCGATAATTAAAAAAAAGTAAAGAAAATATGACAATAAAAGAGAGACAACTTAATTTGAAGGTGATGTCATTATAAAAAAAATATTTAAAAAAAGGTGCTTATTTAAATTGGCACTTATAGCGATAATTAAAAAAAAGTAAAGAAAATATGACAATAAAAGAGAGACAACTTAATTTGAAGGTGATGTCATTATAAAAAAAATATTTTATAAAAGTTGCTTATTTAAATTGGCACTTATAGTGATAATTAAAAAAAAGTAAAGAAGATATGACAATAAAAGAGAGACAACTTAATTTGAAGGTGATGTCATTATAAAAAAAAATATTTAAAAAAAGGTGCTTATTTAAATTGGCACTTATAGCGATAATTAAAAAAAAGTAAAGAAAATATGACAATAAAAGAGAGACAACTTAATTTGAAGGTGATGTCATTATAAAAAAAAGAATGAAAAAAAGGTGCTTATTTAAATTGGCACTTATAGCGATAATTAAAAAAAGTAAAGAAAATATGACAATAAAAGAGAGACAACTTAATTTGAAGGTGATATCATTATAAAAAAAATATTTAAAAAAGGTGCTTATTTAAATTGGCACTTATAGCGATAATTAAAAAAAAGTAAAGAAAATATGACAATAAAAGAGAGACAACTTAATTTGAAGGTGATGTCATTATAAAAAAAATATTTAAAAAAAGGTGCTTATTTAAATTGGCACTTATAGCGATAATTAAAAAAAAGTAAAGAAAATATGACAATAAAAGAGAGACAACTTAATTTGAAGGTGATGTCATTATAAAAAAAATATTTTAAAAAAGTTGCTTATTTAAATTGGCACTTATAGTGATAATTAAAAAAGAGTAAAGAAGATATGACAATGAAAGAGAGACAACTTAATTTGAAGGTGATATGTGAAAACTGCCTTACATTCAATACAGTGTAGTAGTAAAAAAAAATACATGATCGATTTACATGATTTTTGGAACATTACATCTTTCTTCTGTAACAAGTACATACAGACTTTTCTGAATTTTCTTTACTTGTGATTCTTTCCATTAGTGCCAATCTAAAAAAAAAATAATAAAACAATAACACCGAAAAAATATCAATACGAAAGGGAGATAACTTACAATAATTTATAGTCACTAGATTAAAATGTAAAAACATATCGTGAAAATAAAATGGAGCAGTCTCAATCTTGTGCCCGTTGACACGGTTAAGATTCGGATTAAAAATTGTTATAAAAATAAATACAATTTAGGCGCGCAGTATGATTATGATTATGTTGGCGCATGAAAAGTAAAAGATAACTCCCACGCAAATTCCGGCGTGGCCTTATATATTAAATCGACTCAAAACGAGCGGACGTAGTACAGAGCACCCCACGTGATGTTACCGTCCAATGGGATTTCTCCAGGGACATTTTCCTAAACTTTTCTTCTTAAGCTCGCTGGGAGCCGGTCCAAATAGCATTTAAGCACACACAAACATCAAATCTCTCTCTCAACTGCATTCTCATTCGGACGTTCCACACGTGTTACTATCACTCTTCCATTTTCACCGCTCCACGCGCTTCATACAATTTCACAGGCGAACATTACCTATTGCCTCTCTTAACATGTTTTAACATATGAACAGTTCAACAAAAAAACATTCTCCTTTTTTTATACGAACACTTAAAAAGGACTTCTGAACGCATTATAAAGAGAATTATATTTTATTTGTTAATGGTTGGTTTCTGTGAATAAACCTCCGTTTGTTTTGCATGTAAGTCTTCTTTTTTTTTTATTTATTTGTGGAGGAAGTTAGTTCCTAAAAAGGCCTGACGACCCCCACAATCTATAAGATTTGTTCATTTTTATTATAAATAATCAAAAATGTAACTTAATGTCGTGTTGGATTTTTCTCCAAAATATTCTGCCTCCTTTTAACCATTCCAGGCCTGTTTTGTTTGCACAGATCTATCTATGACTAAATACAAACCCAAATTTCACAAGAACGAGAAAATCTTATTTCTTAAAACTCTGTTCAGCTGATCTACCTTCAAGTCCAATGTAAATAAATTTTTTGTAATATCTCTCCCCATAAACGATCTATTTTTGCTCTATTTCCACCACTAACTTTCAATTTTTAATTTTTTTATTTCCATACATTTTGGACCTGTCGCGAACGCAGACCCCACAATTTTAATGAACCACCGTTCTGCCAGATCAAACATACCCATTCCTGTGTCTCGATATATATTCTACCATTATATGTAATCAGTTTTTTAAAATAGGCAATCATATAGAAGCCTATTCGTGACCAGACACACACACACATACATTCAGCTTTATATATATATATATATATATATATATATATATATATATATATATATATATATATATATATATATATATTGTACATTAAATATACGCTGTTGTCTCAGTGTCTAGGTGTATCAGAAGTTCTGTGGGAATTTTTGACACCCCTAACACGAAACTGCAAATGATATAAACAAAAAAAAAAAACACGTAATTTCTCTTTTAAAGCCAAGGGAGGTAATTCATGTCAATTTAACAGGGGAAGTAACTCTTTTATTTAAATTTTGCTACAGAATAACTTACATCGTAAAAATAATTACCTCTAACTTTTGTAGGAATTTTTAACACCCCTAACACGAAACTGCAAATAAAATATCAAAAACTCGTAATTTCTCTTTTAAAAATGGGTTGTTTATTTTTCTTATGGATTATACTTCCAAAGTAAACGTTGTTTTAAAAGTAATAGAAATATTTTTTTTTTTTTTTTAAACAGTAATGAAATTAATACACTTCTTATTTGATCTACCTTTGTTTGTTGAATCGTCATTTGTATTGCTTTCTACGTTACTTGTTTCAACCTGCAAATTTAACAATATGTGTGACTATTTCGTTTAAAGTAGACAAAAAGAGGGTGGGAGGAAATAAAGGAATAGAGGAAGTGGGAGGAACGAAAGATAAGGAAGGGAAGAAAGCAAGATAAAAGGAATGAAGGAGGAGAGAACGAAAGAAAATGGAGGGGAGAGAAAGAAAGGGGGACAGGGAGAAAAGAGTCAGAGGAGGTGAGGGAAAGACCGAACAAAATACATAACTCAAAACAAAAGCAAAAAGGGTTGATGACGGTGAGAAGGGTGATGGGGTAAGTGTATCAGAATTTTTTAGGAATTTTTGACACCCCTAACACGAAACTGCAAATAAAATATCAAAGACTCGTAATTTCTCTTTTAAAAATGGGTTGTTTATTTTCTTTATGGATTATACTCCCAAAATAAACTATTAAAGTTGTTTTAAAAAGTAATAGAAACTGCAAATAAAATATGTTAGAAATTTCAGAATGCAAGGGCGATAACTGCTACATTGTTCCAATCATGCGATTATTTTGACCAATGAAATTGCATTTTTTCAGTTGCTGCGGAGGATTCAGGAAATGGCAGGAATATTGTGTTTCTTCAAACAGATTCGTGTTGAGCAAAGCAGACGCGTGGTATCTCGCTCCGTGCCTAATGAACTAAGGCAGGGTTCTACTCTATACGGTATCTCCGCTCACTTAAATGCGGATACAAGCCTGGGGGAAAATGTTCTATGGACTAATTACTTCATCATCATTGCCCGCAGGAGGGCATCCTTTATTATGGAACATCGATCGCAATGTGCGTTGTTCTTATTGACCAGTCTGGAAGGATTTCGAGAACCCTCAACCATTTCTACGAGCGGCCGAATTCAACCAGCATCTTCCACAAGAAGAAAACTACCTACACCTTCGAGGCATGAACTACCCGCCATTTGGCTGAAGTTAAAGAGGGCACTCTTTTGCAATATGGACTCATTTTTACCTTTCTTGTAAATAAAATATTCTTGAAATTTAAGGTGAGCCTTTGTTGCTTTTCTGAGTGTCTCTTTCATTCTGCCAAAGGCAAAAACGTGTAAGAGAATTTCTTACAATAAAAAAACTCGTAATTTCTCTTTTAAAAATGGGTTGTTTATTTTTTTTTATGGATTATACTTCCAAAATAAACTATTAAAGTTGTATAAAAAGTAATAGAAATATTTTTTTAAAAAATAGTAATGAAATTAATTGAATGTTACGAGTTCAGTATTTTTCAATTTTTAAACTTTAAAAATCTATCAAAATTTTCCTATTGATTCTATTTTTACGATATTTTCAGGGTCAATGTGAAATTTTATGCTCTTTCCAATAAACCGAATATAATATTTTAGACAATATTTTCAAGTGTCTATTAAAAAGTAAATAATTAATTTATGTGCCAAAGTTTTATATATCACAAATTGGAGATAAAAGATCAATAAATAATATATTCAAATTTAAAACAAAAAAAATAGTGTTTTTTTAGAAATTTACCTGTAAAGTCCGAAGTTTAAAACCTTTTTTAAAAAAATACACGTTGTTTTTTTTTTGTTTTTATTTTTTTTAAATGAAACCTTGGTCCTTGCTCCTTTAACTGAAAAAAATTATGGCTTGACTTACATTTTTCGATGAGTTATAAGCTTCGAAAGATAGCGGGTGGAATTATTCAATAGTTTTCACGAAATTTCTGACACTGCTAACCATACACTCATTAACTCTTATGCTTAAGTGGCCTTTAGGCCTTGATATGTGAGAACTCCCAAGTAATAAAAATGGACTAATTACTTCATCATCATTGTCCGCAGGAGGGCATACTTTATTATGGAACATCGATCGTTATGTGCGTTGTTCTTATTGACCAGTCTGGAAGGATTTCGAAAACCTTCAACCATTTCTACGAGCGGCCGAATTCAACCAGCATCTTCCACAAGAAGAAAACTACCTTCGCCTTTCAAGGCATGAACTACCCGCCATTTGGCTGAAGCTATTATTCAATAGTTTTCACGAAATTTCTGACACTGCTAACCATACACTCATTAACTCTTATGCTTAAGTGGCCTTTAGGCCTTGATATGTGAGGACTCCCAAGTAATAAAAATAATGCAAAGCATCCAACTTGATATTTTCTACGGTCAGTCAAGTGACACTTGTAACGTGTGTTGTAATAACACATGTTACAATTGCTACAAAACAACTCTACGACATTTCTTATGCAACAAAAAAAGAACAGGAGTAACATTGTATTCAAGCAGTGATAATCGTTGGCGTTTTAAGACATTTGCCAAAATATGTGAAATGGTAAAAATTATATTCCTGACATTTGCCTTCTTTCTTTCTATCTTCTATGAAGAAATGGCAAAGCCTTGCAACCTTCAACACCACATAGAATAACACGTCATCTGCTAATGTGTTATGGAATAAATATATACATATGCATGCACAAATATATACGTATATACACATGTCAGATCATGTCATATGCTACTGGTACCATGTAACCCAGTACTACCTGCCTCATGGTCGGGTCACCGGCGACTAAACTGGTTCCCCCACCAGACTTGTTTGGTGAGGATGAGGAGGGTGGCTAGTCTCCCTGAAGGATTAAAAACAAGACCTTCCAAAGGACGAATGAACCCTTTTTTGGGGTCAACGGCCAACTAGCACCGTGTGTGTTTGTGTGTGTGTGTATGTGTACATTGGGATGGAGAGGACTCTGTTCTACTTTTTGGCTATAATATTCTTAGCAAAAGCGCAACGCCAATACTTTATTAATATTTATTTTTATATTATTATTATTATTATTATTATTATTATTATTATTATTATTATTATTGTTGTTGTTAATTTTATTGTTATTATTATCATTATTGTTATTATTATTATTATTATTGTAGTTATTATTATTATTATTGTTATTGTTATTATTATTGTAGTTATTGTTATTATTATTATTATTATTATTATTATTGTAGTTATTGTTATTATTATTATTGTTATTATTGTTATTATTATTACTATTATTATTATTGTTATTGTTATTATTATTATTATTTATTATTTTTATTATTGTTGTTATTTTTATTATTATTATTATTATTATTATTATTATTTTTGTTGTTGGTTTTGTTATTATTATTATTATTATTATTGTTGTTGTTGTTGTTGTTGTTATTATTATTATTATTATTATTATTATTTTTGTTGTTGGTTTTGTTATTATTATTATTATTATTGTTGTTGTTGTTGTTGTTGTTGTTATTATTATTATTATTATTATTATTATTATTATTATTATTATTATTATTATTATTATTATTAGAAACTGGCGACGCAGCTGAGATTTTTTATTTTTATTTTTGTTACACTAATATTGTTATGAATATATTTTACATATAATTAAAGGATAAGAACAATTAAAAGGAAAGAAGAAATCTTTATTGAGGCACAAAGAAAATCAAAGGGAGATAATGAAAAGATGAGTTATCGGACTTTCAACAACTTTCATTCGAGGAAGAACAAAAAATATCGGGATGAATTTGTTTTTTCTTTCGTATCCAAAAAAATTGGTTTTGTATTGCTGTACACATAGATTCGAAAAAGTTGTCAAAAAACACAAATATATGACAAATAAATGTTACCAAAGGAAAGATAAGTTACTTTTCTACCAAACTGGATACGATTTTTAGTGTTTTTGTTCAATGTAAAATGTTTATTCGGCTCGAAAAAACATACATTGTTTACCGATATATTGGAAAATTCAAAATGGCGCCCGACCCTCTCTTTAACACGGTAAGTTTGGGAAAAAGGGGGGGTACAATCAAAGGGAGATAATGAAAAGATGAGTTATCGGACTTTCAACAACTTTCATTCCAGGAATTACAGGGAAGAACAAAAAATATCGGTTGAATTCGTTTTTACTACTGTGTTCAAAACAGAAAATTTGGGGTTTGTATTTCGTCGATGGGACAGAGGCTGAAGCCTAGGTGACGTGTAAAAATGTTTTTGACTTCTACTGGGGGTAAATATTTAATTTTATTTCGTAAAAAGGTTTTTACAAATAAAAAAAATATACATATATATATATATATATATATATATATATATATATATATAACAAATAAATATTACCAAAAGCAAAATAAGTTACATATTTATATATTTGTGTTTTCACTGTTTTGGTGACAACTTTTTCGAATCTATGTGTTCAGTAATACAAACCCAATAAATGTTACCAAAGGCAAGATAAGTTACTTTTCTGCCAAACTGGATATATTTTTCGCGTTTTTATTCACTGTAACATGTTTATTCAGCGCGAAAAGCATACAGTCTTTACCGATTTATTGGAAAATTCAAAATGGCGCCCGACTCTCTCTTTAACACGGTAAGTTCAGGAAAAGATGTTATAAATAATAAACTAGACAAAATACTGTTAGACATTCGCTCAATATATGTTACCGTGACATAAGTTGACATATATTCGGTGTTTGTTAGTAGTATTTTGTCTAGTTTATTATTTATAACACCTTTTACAAACTTACCATGTTAAAGAGAGTGTCGGGGGCCATTTTGAATTTTCCAATACATTTGTAAACACTGCATGTTTTTCGAGCTGAATAAACATGTTACATTGAATAAAAACACAAAAAATATATCCAGTTTGGTAGAAAAGTAACTTATCTTGCCTTTGATAAAATTTATTTGTTATATATTTGTTTTTTTGACAACTTTTTCGAATCTATGTGTACAGTAATACAAACCCAAATATGGTCATGTCAGACTTAATCTGCGCATGTCCGAATGCTACAAACTAAACAACTAAAATGGTTAGTGAGATTTGTGACACTAATGTTTGGCATTCAACATCTCATAGTATTTTAAATGAAATATTTAAATTTGGTCACAGCATCCCCTCCCCTCGATCATAATGTTTTACCAGAAAAAAAACAAAAAAGAATTATTATAAAAGCAAATTAAAGGATAAAAACAAAATAAAAAGACAATCATTTTACACACGATCACAGTTTAATTTTGTAATAAACAGGTCAAACCAAGGTGATCATCACAAAAGCCATAACAACCATTCAAAGACCTTCCATAAAAGTTTCAAACGTGTAGTTTGAGATAAAAGAAAATCAAATCCTTTTTTATAATTTTTTTTTCAGTCTTTGTGCACATTTTTTTTTATTCACTCTTCACCCCAAACAAGGCAAGTGCCACTTTGAAGTAGGGGGCTACTATCAGGGACATAAGTTGCAGGATTATTATGAAGGGAGATAAGTAGAAAGATGTTTGTTTACATTATACTTGAACTTTTGGGAAAGCAGTATCCCAAAGGGAGTTCCAAAGTCTTACAGTTCTGGGAAAGAAACTATTGGAGTAAAAGGCTTTCTTACACCTAGGGATCTCTACTGTGAAGGGGTGGGACTTAGTTGCTTGTCAGGGGTGTTCACGTTGAGGAGGCACAAGTGCTTATATTTCATCAGAGCATTCACCATTAAAATACTTGTAAAACAGGAAGAGGGATGCAACATTTCGTCGATGGGACAGAGGCTGAAGTTTAGATGACAGTTCAGTACCATATATATCAAATTTCGAGTCTGTAGACTAAAAATTGACAGAGTTATTGCGTAGGGAAATGTACACAGACACACACAGACAGGCACATTCACTTTTATATATATACACACTTATATACATACATATATATATATATATATATATATATATATATATATATATATATATATATATATATATATATATATATATATATATATATATGATGTTACCAAAGGCAATGTAAATAAATCTTCTGCTTACCTGGATAAGATTTTGGTGTTTCAACAGTATCCGTAGGCTACATTCGAAATTTTATAGTTTCTTAAACAGAGACATTTCTGAGTATTTTGGATAATTATCTCCCTTGTGTAATCTCATTAAAAGGAACGTGGATAATATATTAGCAAAGAAGGCTTTCTCTAGTCTACGGGGGTCTACTGTGTAGGGGTGGGAATTTGCTCATTGTCAGGAGTATTTACATTGAGGGGTAAAAGTGCTTGTAGTTCATCAGAGCATTCACCATTAAAATACTTGTAAAACAGGAAGAGGGATGCAACATTTCGTCGATGGGACAGAGGCTGAAGCCTAGATGACACGTAAAAATGTTTTTCACTTCTAATAGGGGGTAAATATTTAATTTTATTTCGTAAAAAGGTTTTTACAAATAAAAAAAAAATATATTTTACATATAATTAAAGGATAAGAAAAAATTTTAAAGGAAAGAAGAAATCTTTATTAAGGTACAAAGAAAGGGGGGCACAATCAAAGGGAGATAATGAAAAGATGAGTTATCGGACTTTCAACAACTTTCATTCGAGGAATTACGGGGAAGAAAAAAAAATATCGGTTGAATTCGTTATTTCTACTGTGTTCAAAACAGAAAATTTGGGTTTGTATTACTGTACACATAGATTCGAAAAAGTTGTCAAAAAAAAACAAAAAACAAATATATAACAAACAAATATTACCAAAAGCAAAATAAGTTACATATTTATATATTCGCGTTTTGATGACAACTTTTTCGAATCTATGTGTAAAGTAATACAAACCCAATAAATGTTACCAAAGGCAAGATAAGTTACTTTTCTGCCAAACTGGATATATTTTTCGCGTTTTTATTCACTGTAACATGTTTATTCAGCGCGAAAAGCATACAGTCTTTACCGATTTATTGGAAAATTCAAAATGGCGCCCGACTCTCTCTTTAACACGGTAAGTTCAGGAAAAGATGTTATAAATAATAAACTAGACAAAATACTGTTAGACATTCGCTCAATATATATTACCGTGACATAAGTTGACATATATTCGGTGTTTGTTAGTAGTATTTTGTCTAGTTTATTATTTATAACACCTTTTACAAACTTACCATGTTAAAGAGAGTGTCGGGGGCCATTTTGAATTTTCCGATACATTTGTAAACACTGCATGTTTTTCGAGCTGAATAAACATATTACATTGAATAAAAACACGAAAAATATATCCAGTTTGGTAGAAAAGTAACTTATTTTGCTTTTGATAACATTTATTTGTTATATATTTGTTTTTTGACAGAAAATTTGGGGTTTGTATTACTGTACACATAGATTCGAAAAAGTTGAGGAGGCACAAGTGTTTATAGTTCGTCAGAGCATTCACCATTAAAATACTTGTAAAACAGGAAGAGGGATGCAACATTTTGTCGATGGGACAGAGGCTGAAGTTTAGATGACATGTAAAAATGTTCTTGACTTCTAATGGGGGTAAATATTTCATTTTATTTCGTAAAAAGGTTTTTACAAATAAAAAAAAATGTGGCACAAGGCCGAAAAAGGGGGGATGGGGGTTAACGTTGACCTAACTAACATAACGTTAACGTTAACTAGACTCTTTCACCAAAATACCAGAATCACTCTGTGGACATCCTACTTAAAACTCGAAAATTACAAATATATAGACATGATGTGGGGGGTTGGGGATAAAAATCTTATTTACAACTATCGAATGATAAGTTCAATGAAAATAAAAAAAAAAAGGTTGGTAAAAAGAACCCCCTCACTAATAATTGTGGCAGAGAAAAAGTTTTATCAGTCGAAAGAGATTTGAAAACAAACAAAAAATTATGTCCATGTAAAGAATTCAACGTTCATATATATTCAGCTAGCATATATATATATATATATATATATATATATATATATATATATATATATATATATATATATAGCATATATATAATATATATATCCAGCTAGCATATATATATATATATATATATATATATATATATATATATATATATATATATATATATATATATATATATATATATATATATATATATATATATATATACATATACTTCGGAATATTTTTTTATTTAACAATCAGTGGTTATGTAAACGTGAGATTGTAGGTTTACAAAATATTACTGGCAGTAATATTCTATAAGTTATCCCATCTAAACAAAAATTGCTCGATATGCAAGATAGAGCAAATAAATTAAATTGTAATTCAATGAATTTCAAAAAACTCTCATTGAAATGAAATGAAGTGGTTGAGTTTCATATCAAAGAATTTTTATTATTCTAAGCAAGACAAAGAATGCTTTAGAAAATTAATCTCCTTAACCTATAGGGTTTCGATGTCTACCATCTCATCAGAGGAGAGAAAATATTAGCAAATAGTTATAAAGGTATGCACCCTATTTGCTAAAGTCAGTGAGACATGGAAAGTCAAAGTGAAAATAATGCATTTATAAAAAGTCCTGTATCAGGAGGATTTGTAGAAAAAGGATATGAATGTTTTTGTTGATCCAACTTGCTTGGTAAAATCCATATTATACGTTCTTTACATCCGTTTGGTAATAATTTCCAAGCTATATACTGGGTAATCCGCATAGCTGTGTATATATCCGAATCGGGCAAGTGCTTGTTTAAATTTGTTTTGGGTCCAGCCGAAAATAATTCAAATATATATATATATATATATATATATATATATATATATATCCAGCTAGCATATATATATATATATATATATCCAGCTAGCATATATATATATATATATATATATATATATATATATATATATATTCAGCTAGCATATATATATATATATATATATATATTCAGCTAGCATATATATAATATATATAATACATATATAATATATATAATACATATATATATTATATATATATATATATATAATACATATATATAATATAATATATATATAATACATAATCTTATTTACAATTATCGAATGAAAAAAAAAGGTTAGTAAAAAGAACCTCACTAATAAAAAAAAAAGGTTAGTAAAATAATTGTGGCACATAAAAAGTTTTATCACTAATAATTGTGGCAGAGAAAAAGTTTTATCAGTCGAAAGAGATGTAGGCCTCTCGAAAACTGACTTTTATTTTAAAAAGAAACACCACAGAAATGGCCTACATCACTGGCAAAACAGTCTATCCGTTGTAGCGGACCAGAGCATAATACCCTAGCTCGCCACAAGAAAATAATGAAACGAATGGAATTGAAGGAAACAAAGACTCAATTGATGGATAAGATAAACGTCATTTATTTACTGTTGAAAGAATGTTTTAGATATAACATGTGTTCATGTCCGCGCGTATGTCACCAGTGTTCGTTGCAGGACTGGTTTTGTAGCAAGAAAAGGAAATGTGTTTTCATCTCAAGTTCGGGTCACTATCGTTTGTTCGCGCGTGGGAAGAGAAATGAGCGTGTAGACAAAAGAGTGGATAGAGAGTTGACATCAGTTAGTAGTCAGCTATGCGAAGGTGTTCTCAGGGACCAGTAGTAGATAGAGAGAGAAAGAGTGAGACTGTGTACATACAGTTTGTTAACTCGTGCCCCATACATAGGCGCAGGGGTGTTGACGCGAGCGTGCGCCTCCCGAAGGGGAGGCGGTTGGTAAGCTCAACCTCTCTCGTCGAGAGCTAGTCCTAAAAAGAATTAGAAACAGCTTGTCTCTTTGTTTTATACTCGTTTCCGGAGTGTATTTTGCGCATGTGTATTTCCTTAGAAAACGGAAGTGACGTCGTCCATGTGTGCGTTCGTGTTCACATGTGTGTGTACATGTGTATACGTAAGCGTGTGTGTATATACACATGAATGTGAATATGTGTACATGTGTGGACGTGGGCGCGTATGTTTGTGTGCGCGTATGTATATGACAGCTTGAAATATGAATGTGTTTTTTTGTGTGAGACTTGAAAAAAGCTCGTACACTCACACCTAATGGGGCCGGGAGTGGGGATTATTGAACCAAAAGAGGGGGGGGGGGAATCCCGGGGGGGGGGAGGACAGGGGAAAACCAAAAAGGGGATTGGGACGATGACAACATGCATACACTAGCTAAGTTAAAAAAAAAACGAACAAAAATGCCTAACTAACCTATTCTAGGAGGTCCGATGCATGTCTATGTTTGATCAAGTCACCCAAAATCCTTAAAAAACATAAGCAACTCAAAAAAGGAAATTAAGACTAGCTCCATTCACTTTACACAGTTGCGAAACTTTCACCCACCCGTTGTTGAAATTCACAGGAGCGAGTTTCACCTTCTCCAGCTTAATTCACATCTTCAATCAATATTTGAAAATGAGAACAAGCTGAAAAAAAAAAAACCCAGGCGATGTGGTACGTGTCAAGTGTCGGTAGACTATGATGGCCGACAGTTTCGTCTGCCATTAGTGATTGTTCCTTGTTCTGGCCCTGCACTTCTTGGTAGAAACTGGTTACGAGTAGTGCAACTCAGCTGGAAACGCATCCATCAGCTGAAAGCAGTAAATGCTACACCTGCAATTGAAGACATTATTGCAAAATACCCCAATGTTTTCAAGGATGAATCGGGCGCACTGAAGGGTTTCACAGCAAAACTTAGTGTTGACCCGAAAACAAAGCCCATATTCTGCAAGGCTCGACACGTGCCCTTTGCATTGCGTGAAAAGGTTGACAAGGAGCTGGATCGACTAGAGTCTCTGGGTATTATCGAACCAGTACAATACTCAGAATGGGCTGCCCCTATAGTAGCAGTTGTCAAAAGGGGAGATTGTGACAATGACAACATGCATACTCTAGCTAAGTTAAAAATCGAACAAGTTCAGAAAACCCAAAATTCTTAGAGCCTAACTAGATTCAAAAATAGAAACTTTCACCCACCTGTCGTTGAAATTCACAGGAGCGAGTTTCACCTTCAGCTTCGATATTTGAAAATGAGGACAAGCTGGGAAGCAGTGAAGGTCTCATCTCCGTAAACCACCTTCTGTCGCATCGTCCAAATCACGCCTCTCATAACTGCTAGCAAACACAGAAAAACATAGCGTTCTTCTTTCTTCATGGTCGGTGCCCAGTTGCAGCACAGAGAAACCGAATCCAGCACAAAAAACCGCCCGCTCAGCATGCGAACCGTGAAGCCTTCAACTAACTCACACAACGGTCGAACGATGGCGCAGTGGAAGAAAGCATGATCAAGGTCTTCCTCCCAATCTCCACATCGGACACAATTAGGTGTCTCCGTAAAACTCGCTGCGTAAAGTCTTTTGCCGACCCAGAGGGCATTTCGTATTACCAGTCAGGAGAGTGATGCCTTGTAATTATCGAAGCAGCTCGACCCAGATGCCCAAAGCCATATTAAGCGGCACTCCTCCTTTGTAAAACCGAACTCCTCAATCTTTTCGTCTTGAATGGATCCCCTCACTAAGGCCCGATATAGCGCCTTGCAAGACAACAGCTGGGTGTCAGAGAGGCTTTCTTTGACCCGTAGAAGAAATCTCAAGGCCTGCCGACACTCGCGATAGAAGGGGCACTCGTTTCGGGGCAACTTGTGTGCCTCCCCCTCAGCCGAATGCACACTCTCCAAAGCCTGAAAGGCTTTCTTAGTGTCTTCTATCCAGAAGACACCGTTTCCCTCACTTGGTGTACACATTCGATCCAGGTATATCAGCCTAAGAGTGTGTCTACGTATTTCCACACTAGGCATACCCAGACCGCCTTCAGGCGGATGCAGGTAACAGACCTCCCGGGTAACCATGGCTGCTTTCCGTGCCATAAGAACGCGAAAAGAGCACGCACCAGATCAACTAGTGTGGTCTCCAGGAATGGAAGTACTGATAGACGGTAAAGGATCAGGGGGTAGATATGAGAATTGCATACCTCCATCCGACCCTTCAAAGACAGATTTCTCAAGGCCCACAAATGAGATGCGACCTTGACCACTTCCAATACCTCCGATCAATTTTTCTCCAGCTGGAGCCAGCCGGAGCCAAACCAGACGCCGAATAGCTTGCATGGTCCATCAGTTCAACCAAAGGGTCCCTGAAGAGGCATACCCCTCCAGGCACTGATACGTAAGCCAATAGACTTAACATGGTTAATTATGGCCCCTGTGACCTTGGCATACCGACTTGTTTCTATGTCGACGACTCTAATCTCGGCACTGCTCATTACAAGCACAGTCACGTCGTCAGCATAGGTGGTATACTTTACCGGGGTAGAGCCACCTGGCAAAGTAATCCCGCGAAGGACTGGATTCACCCGAAGCTGGCGCAAATATGGCTCAACCGCCAGCACATATAGCATTGGGGATAACGGACAACCTTGGCGGATCGATCTTGTTAACATGAAGGGTTTCAACCTCACCCCATTCACTTCTACCATAGCACCGGGGTTGGCATACAAGAGGCAAATCCAAGAGCGAAACTGTGGACCAAACCCTGCCGAGCGAAGAACAGCCTCTAGGTAACTCTGTCGAACGAAGAACAGCCTCTAGGTCTACTCTGTCGAATGCTTTGGACTGATCTAAATTGATCAGCGCAGCTTCTGTGTCAACTTTTTCTACGATCAAGCGTATCGTGTGCAAATTATCTTGAATCGTCCGGCCCTTAACAGAGCAAGTCTGTTCGGGACTTATTAGCCGGTGTAAGACAATCTGCAGACGATTTGCTAAGATCTTGGCCAAAATCTTTAACTCTGTGTTTAACATCGTTAAGGGCCGGAAATTACCTATCCCATCCCCTCCATTTTTATCTTTGCGTAACAATTTAATGATCCCCCTGGTAAAGTACTGAGGTATGCACCCGTTCCTAAACCAGGAGTTAAAAAGTACGGTCAGCAAAGGAACAAAAATGGGCGACAGCCTCAAATACACCTCGTAGGGCAGACCATCTATCCCAGGGGTCCTGTCTAGCCCGACCTGTTTCAAGGCCTCAATGACTTCTTCCTCTTTTATGCTACCTTCACACCTAGCTGCTTCGGTCGCCTCCAGGCGAGAAAAGTCGGCTAAATAGGTGTCAAACTGTTCAATAGTCAGTCCAGGCTCCTTGGTAAAAAGTTCCTGAAAATGAGTCCGAAAACCCTCCAAGATTCCGTCGTTTGAAGTTACGGTTCGTCCGTCCGGCAATGTGACATTGGCGATGTGTCGATCTGCAGAACGTCAAAACTCCTCCGCACACAGTGACGCGGCCATATTTGTTGCCTCGTTAGGCGCTCTTTTTAATCCAGCCCTAACTAATAATCCCTGGCTCTCCCTGTTATCCAAGGAATCCAGTTCAGCCTTAACTATAGTATAGTTAGCGCTATCCCCCTCCTCCACCGCCCTTTCTAATCTATCTTCTAGTGCCGCTTTCGCTGCTCTAGAACTACGGTTGAACCGGTGACTAAAATCAGCAGTGAAGGACCTAATGACTTTTTTTAAGGTTACCCCACCACTTATTCCCGATGATAGCTCCTGTCAATTCCCTCTGTATTGTTAGTAGAAGCTGTTCCCGGAAGTCCTTCACAGATGTCGGAATTTTTTCTATCTCTATGTCTGTCCTTGTGTCCATGTCACTAGTAAGGGTGCTGGAGGTAAACGTTTTGTCTGGGCTGACGTTATCCGCCTGATAGTCAGGGACCCGAACATTGGATTAACCACTAAGGAGGCTGTCCTATCAGCAGGCGCAAAGTACTGGGACTGCTGTATTGCCATTTGGTGAGTGGATCTGGACCATGCAGTAGTCTCTGGTGGGGCCTCTCGATGCCATACTAGTGGGTAATTGTTATGGCTTTACCTTTTCGTGTGCTACAAAAAATAATTCCTGTCTTTTTCTCTCTTACTTTCCCTCTCTGTACTGCTCTAACCAAATATGCCGACCTGTTCCACAAATCCAAAAACCTCAACATGAAATATCTCCAGAAAAAAACTCGAATAAACCTAGAACCTCATCTTCCAACGTAGACCCCTACTACCAGGTCTCCTTCTCCAACATCAGGGGTCTACGTTCCAACCTTCCAGAGGTTGAAACCCAATTACAGGAGACGAAACCAAACATATTATTTCTAAGCGAAACTGGAATAGGGCCTACCACTTCTCTAGATGAGTTCATAATTAAAGGATACTCTAATTTAACAGCTAAATCTTACCCCCAAGATCGCAACGGGCATGGAATATGTGCCTACATTAAAGATGGCTTTCCGTGTGGCAGGGATATCTCTAGAGAAGATCCTAATTTACCCTATATGTTCTTCCGAGTTGCACTTGCTAACACCACTGCATTTATATTTTCCCTCTATCGGCCCCACAACAGCTAACATGCACATCTGTGGTGACTTCAACATCCATAACATGGAATGGCTGACCCATTCAAATAAGACAGACGATGAGAGGAGGTTTTGTCATGATTTTGCCATTGCTTATGACCTCACTCAGATTGTTCGCGAACCCACCCGTGTGCCCGATACACCCAATCAATATGCAAGCCTCTTAGACCTTTTTCTTCTCTCAACATCCCCTGAGCTATGTTCATGTACTGTTCATTCTCCTCTAGGATCCTCCGACCACTCCGTCGTATCAGTTAAGATAAAAACGAAATGTAAGAAGTCCCCAGACGTACCCCTCCACCGTACTGTATACCGATACTCTATGGCTGACTGGAATAGCTTCCGTACATTCATATCTGATTCACCTCTGCACTCCATGTTTAAAAAGGAAGTGTCCTCTATAGTATCAGATCTGACCAAATGGTTAATTGTAGGCATAGACCAATTCATACCATCTAAAAGATTCCAACAAAAACCTAACAGCCAGCCATGGTTCTCCCCAGAATGTGCTGCTGCTATCGCGCACAGAAATCACTTTTTCCATAGCTACCAACGTAATAGATGCACTGAGACTAAAGCTGCTTTCAGGACTGTCAGCAACCACTGTAAAAGAGTAATAAAAAATGCAAGAGAGCTATATGCCCAGTCTGTTAAATCCAAGGTAGCTGATCAGCGGCTTGGTTCCCACAAGTTTTGGCAAATAACAAATAGGATCCTGAACAGAAGTGTGCATTCTATCCCAACCATTATTAATGGACCAGAGGTCATCTCGTCAGCATCAGACAAGGCCAAACTATTTGCAAAGAACTTTGCAGCTAATTCTACCCTATGCGACGAAGGCCATCAACTCCCCATATTTCCTCCTATAACACAGAACAAGCTAGGTAACATACAAATATTCGTGCATGAGGTCGCCAAGCTAATCAAGAACCTAGATTCCAGTAAAGCAACTGGCCCTGACGGCATCCCAATTATAATGTTAAAAAAGCTTCAACCAGAACTTGCTCCCATACTTACGAAACTGTTTAAGCACTGCCTTAAGGAGAAGTGCTTTCCGACTCCCTGGAAGACCTCATCAGTTTGCTCTGTATTTAAGAATTCAGGTGATAAGTCATCTCCCTCTCAGTACAGACCAATAAGTCTCCTGTGTGTTATGAGTAAGTTGCTGGAATCCATATTAAATAGAGAAATAGTCAACCACCTCAGCAGAAACAATCTTCTTAGTGACACAATATGGTTTCCGCTCTGCAAGATCTACCGCAGATATGCTGATGGAAAGATGGTGGGATCCTTCTACCGCTCCAGAAGATATCTCACTACATATGCAATTCTCTATCTATATAAAAGCCAAGTACGTCCAAGGATGGAATACTGTTGCCATATGTGGTTAGGAGCTGCTAAAAACAGCCTATCCTGCCTTGACAGAGTACAAAATAGACTTTGTGGCTTAGTGGGGGATGCCCTTTTCTCTACCCTGCAACCTCTCTCCCATAGAAGAGACGTTGCGAGCCTATCCTTGTTTTATCGTTATTTCCATGGCAGGTGTTCGTCTGAACTCCAATCTCTGGTCCCCCCCCTCGCCAATCTTTCACGAAAAACACCCGTCTAGCTGAATCCACTGTGAAAAATTTCCCCCACTCTATATCTATGCCTAAATCAAAACGTTGATTCCATGAACAAAGCTTCTTTCTTAGAACTGCACGCCTGTGGAACTCTGTTCCGTCTGCCTGCTTCCCACCTGACTACAACTTAGATGTGTTCAAGTCCAATGTTAACAAATTCCTAATGAACCGCCCCCTTTAAGTAAACACTTCATCAAATCTCCACACTAACGTAATGTACTTGCAATAACCCTTATCCCTGTGGCTTCCAGGGCTTGATAAGTGGTGACCACTGTGTAAAAAAAAAAAAAAAAAAAAAAAAAAAAAATTCTGACAACCGTAAGAAGCCTTCTTGTGGTTTTAAAGTTTTCTGGGTTAGCTACTTCTCATTTTTTTACTGTTTTAAACGCATAAAGTGCCCTGTAGTCTTTTCTATTGTGATTTTTCATCACTGTTTCCTGTTCTGGGGTTAATTTACAGACGTTTTTGCCTGTGCAGTAAGGGAGTTTTTTCTTTCGGGGTTCAGCTTCCATAGAAGGACTTCGTGGCCTTTTTTTTCCCCCCCCCCCGATGAGAGGCAAGGAAGCAGGAGGAGGAGGAGGAGGAGGAGACATGTAAGTTTTCATTGGGGAGGGAGAAGGGGTATTTTGAGGGGGGTTGCAGGGGTATTAAAAGGGGATGGTTTGGTGATGATTGTTTTTTTTGGGGGGGAGGCAAGCGTTGTCAGTTTTTTTTCCTTTTTCGGTAATGCTGTAGTGACGGGTGGGGGTAATGCCTTAGCTGGGGATGGACGTGTTTTTGTTGGGGAGGAGTCAGGAAAGAGAGAGTCGGGGAAGGGTTAGGGTTAGGGTTCTTGGTCGAGTCTGTCATTTAATTTACTTAGCGCTTTGAATTTGTTGTCAGTTTTTTTTTTCTTTTTTCGGTAATGCTGTAGTGACGGGTGGGGGTAATGCCTTAGCTGGGGATGGACGTGTTTTTGTTGGGGAGGAGTCAGGAAAGAGAGAGTCGGGGAAGGGTTAGGGTTAGGGTTCTTGGTCGAGTCTGTCTTTTAATTTACTTAGCGCTTTGAATTTGTTGTCAGTTTTTTTTTTCTTTTTTCGGTAATGCTGTAGTGACGGGTGGGGGTAATGCCTTAGCTGGGGATGGACGTGTTTTTGTTGGGGAGGAGTCAGGAAAGAGAGAGTCGGGGAAGGGTTAGGGTTAGGGTTCTTGGTCGAGTCTGTCTTTTAATTTACTTAGCGCTTTGAATTTGTTGTCAGTTTTTTTTTTCTTTTTTCGGTAATGCTGTAGTGACGGGTGGGGGTAATGCCTTAGCTGGGGATGGACGTGTTTTTGTTGGGGAGGAGTCAGGAAAGAGAGAGTCTGGGAAGGGTTAGGGTTAGGGTTCTTGGTCGAGTCTGTCTTTTAATTTACTTAGCGCTTTGAATTTGTTGTCAGTTTTTTTTTTTCCTTTTTCGGTAATGCTGTAGTGACGGGTGGGGGTAACGCCTTAGCTGGGGATGGACGTGTTTTTGTTGGGGAGGAGTCAGGAAAGAGAGAGTCGGGGAAGGGTTAGGGTTAGGGTTCTTGGTCGAGTCTGTCTTTTAATTTACTTAGCGCTTTGAATTTGTTGTCAGTTTTTTTTTCTTTTTTCGGTAATGCTGTAGTGACGGGTGGGGGTAATGCCTTAGCTGGGGATGGACGTGTTTTTGTTGGGGAGGAGTCAGGAAAGAGAGAGTCTGGGAAGGGTTAGGGTTAGGGTTCTTGGTCGAGTCTGTCTTTTAATTTACTTAGCGCTTTGAATTTGTTGTCAGTTTTTTTTTTCTTTTTTCGGTAATGCTGTAGTGACGGGTGGGGGTAATGCCTTAGCTGGGGATGGACGTGTTTTTGTTGGGGAGGAGTCAGGAAAGAGAGAGTCTGGGAAGGGTTAGGGTTAGGGTTCTTGGTCGAGTCTGTCATTTAATTTACTTAGCGCTTTGAATTTGTTGTCAGTTTTTTTTTTCTTTTTTCGGTAATGCTGTAGTGACGGGTGGGGGTAATGCCTTAGCTGGGGATGGACGTGTTTTTGTTGGGGAGGAGTCAGGAAAGAGAGAGTCTGGGAAGGGTTAGGGTTAGGGTTCTTGGTCGAGTCTGTCTTTTAATTTACTTAGCGCTTTGAATTTGTTGTCAGTTTTTTTTTTCTTTTTTCGGTAATGCTGTAGTGACGGGTGGGGGTAATGCCTTAGCTGGGGATGGACGTGTTTTTGTTGGGGAGGAGTCAGGAAAGAGAGAGTCTGGGAAGGGTTAGGGTTAGGGTTCTTGGTCGAGTCTGTCTTTTAATTTACTTAGCGCTTTGAATTTGTTGTCAGTTTTTTTTTTTCTTTTTTCGGTAATGCTGTAGTGACGGGTGGGGGTAATGCCTTAGCTGGGGATGGACGTGTTTTTGTTGGGGAGGAGTCAGGAAAGAGAGAGTCGGGGAAGGGTTAGGGTTAGGGTTCTTGGTCGAGTCTGTCATTTAATTTACTTAGCGCTTTGAATTTGTTGTCAGTTTTTTTTTTCTTTTTTCGGTAATGCTGTAGTGACGGGTGGGGGTAATGCCTTAGCTGGGGATGGACGTGTTTTTGTTGGGGAGGAGTCAGGAAAGAGAGAGTCTGGGAAGGGTTAGGGTTAGGGTTCTTGGTCGAGTCTGTCATTTAATTTACTTAGCGCTTTGAATTTGTTGTCAGTTTTTTTTTTTCTTTTTTCGGTAATGCTGTAGTGACGGGTGGGGGTAATGCCTTAGCTGGGGATGGACGTGTTTTTGTTGGGGAGGAGTCAGGAAAGAGAGAGTCTGGGAAGGGTTAGGGTTAGGGTTCTTGGTCGAGTCTGTCTTTTAATTTACTTAGCGCTTTGAATTTGTTGTCAGTTTTTTTTTTTCTTTTTTCGGTAATGCTGTAGTGACGGGTGGGGGTAATGCCTTAGCTGGGGATGGACGTGTTTTTGTTGGGGAGGAGTCAGGAAAGAGAGAGTCGGGAAGGGTTAGGGTTAGGGTTCTTGGTCGAGTCTGTCTTTTAATTTACTTAGCGCTTTGAATTTGTTGTCAGTTTTTTTTTTTCTTTTTTCGGTAATGCTGTAGTGACGGGTGGGGGTAATGCCTTAGCTGGGGATGGACGTGTTTTTGTTGGGGAGGAGTCAGGAAAGAGAGAGTCGGGGAAGGGTTAGGGTTAGGGTTCTTGGTCGAGTCTGTCTTTTAATTTACTTAGCGCTTTGAATTTGTTGTCAGTTTTTTTTTCTTTTTTCGGTAATGCTGTAGTGACGGGTGGGGGTAATGCCTTAGCTGGGGATGGACGTGTTTTTGTTGGGGAGGAGTCAGGAAAGAGAGAGTCGGGGAAGGGTTAGGGTTAGGGTTCTTGGTCGAGTCTGTCTTTTAATTTACTTAGCGCTTTGAATTTGTTGTCAGTTTTTTTTTTTCTTTTTTCGGTAATGCTGTAGTGACGGGTGGGGGTAATGCCTTAGCTGGGGATGGACGTGTTTTTGTTGGGGAGGAGTCAGGAAAGAGAGAGTCTGGGAAGGGTTAGGGTTAGGGTTCTTGGTCGAGTCTGTCTTTTAATTTACTTAGCGCTTTGAATTTGTTGTCAGTTTTTTTTTTCTTTTTTCGGTAATGCTGTAGTGACGGGTGGGGGTAATGCCTTAGCTGGGGATGGACGTGTTTTTGTTGGGGAGGAGTCAGGAAAGAGAGAGTCTGGGAAGGGTTAGGGTTAGGGTTCTTGGTCGAGTCTGTCTTTTAATTTACTTAGCGCTTTGAATTTGTTGTCAGTTTTTTTTTTTCTTTTTTCGGTAATGCTGTAGTGACGGGTGGGGGTAATGCCTTAGCTGGGGATGGACGTGTTTTTGTTGGGGAGGAGTCAGGAAAGAGAGAGTCGGGGAAGGGTTAGGGTTAGGGTTCTTGGTCGAGTCTGTCTTTTAATTTACTTAGCGCTTTGAATTTGTTGTCAGTTTTTTTTTTTCTTTTTTCGGTAATGCTGTAGTGACGGGTGGGGGTAATGCCTTAGCTGGGGATGGACGTGTTTTTGTTGGGGAGGAGTCAGGAAAGAGAGAGTCGGGGAAGGGTTAGGGTTAGGGTTCTTGGTCGAGTCTGTCTTTTAATTTACTTAGCGCTTTGAATTTGTTGTCAGTTTTTTTTTTTCTTTTTTCGGTAATGCTGTAGTGACGGGTGGGGGTAATGCCTTAGCTGGGGATGGACGTGTTTTTGTTGGGGAGGAGTCAGGAAAGAGAGAGTCGGGGAAGGGTTAGGGTTAGGGTTCTTGGTCGAGTCTGTCTTTTAATTTACTTAGCGCTTTGAATTTGTTGTCAGTTTTTTTTTTTCTTTTTTCGGTAATGCTGTAGTGACGGGTGGGGGTAATGCCTTAGCTGGGGATGGACGTGTTTTTGTTGGGGAGGAGTCAGGAAAGAGAGAGTCTGGGAAGGGTTAGGGTTAGGGTTCTTGGTCGAGTCTGTCTTTTAATTTACTTAGCGCTTTGAATTTGTTGTCAGTTTTTTTTTTCTTTTTTCGGTAATGCTGTAGTGACGGGTGGGGGTAATGCCTTAGCTGGGGATGGACGTGTTTTTGTTGGGGAGGAGTCAGGAAAGAGAGAGTCGGGGAAGGGTTAGGGTTAGGGTTCTTGGTCGAGTCTGTCTTTTAATTTACTTAGCGCTTTGAATTTGTTGTCAGTTTTTTTTTCTTTTTTCGGTAATGCTGTAGTGACGGGTGGGGGTAATGCCTTAGCTGGGATGGACGTGTTTTTGTTGGGGAGGAGTCAGGAAAGAGAGAGTCTGGGAAGGGTTAGGGTTAGGGTTCTTGGTCGAGTCTGTCTTTTAATTTACTTAGCGCTTTGAATTTGTTGTCAGTTTTTTTTTTCTTTTTTCGGTAATGCTGTAGTGACGGGTGGGGGTAATGCCTTAGCTGGGGATGGACGTGTTTTTGTTGGGGAGGAGTCAGGAAAGAGAGAGTCTGGGAAGGGTTAGGGTTAGGGTTCTTGGTCGAGTCTGTCTTTTAATTTACTTAGCGCTTTGAATTTGTTGTCAGTTTTTTTTTTCTTTTTTCGGTAATGCTGTAGTGACGGGTGGGGGTAATGCCTTAGCTGGGGATGGACGTGTTTTTGTTGGGGAGGAGTCAGGAAAGAGAGAGTCTGGGAAGGGTTAGGGTTAGGGTTCTTGGTCGAGTCTGTCTTTTAATTTACTTAGCGCTTTGAATTTGTTGTCAGTTTTTTTTTTCTTTTTTCGGTAATGCTGTAGTGACGGGTGGGGGTAATGCCTTAGCTGGGGATGGACGTGTTTTTGTTGGGGAGGAGTCAGGAAAGAGAGAGTCTGGGAAGGGTTAGGGTTAGGGTTCTTGGTCGAGTCTGTCTTTTAATTTACTTAGCGCTTTGAATTTGTTGTCAGTTTTTTTTTTCTTTTTTCGGTAATGCTGTAGTGACGGGTGGGGGTAATGCCTTAGCTGGGGATGGACGTGTTTTTGTTGGGGAGGAGTCAGGAAAGAGAGAGTCTGGGAAGGGTTAGGGTTAGGGTTCTTGGTCGAGTCTGTCTTTTAATTTACTTAGCGCTTTGAATTTGTTGTCAGTTTTTTTTTTCTTTTTTCGGTAATGCTGTAGTGACGGGTGGGGGTAATGCCTTAGCTGGGGATGGACGTGTTTTTGTTGGGGAGGAGTCAGGAAAGAGAGAGTCGGGGAAGGGTTAGGGTTAGGGTTCTTGGTCGAGTCTGTCTTTTAATTTACTTAGCGCTTTGAATTTGTTGTCAGTTTTTTTTTTCTTTTTTCGGTAATGCTGTAGTGACGGGTGGGGGTAATGCCTTAGCTGGGGATGGACGTGTTTTTGTTGGGGAGGAGTCAGGAAAGAGAGAGTCTGGGAAGGGTTAGGGTTAGGGTTCTTGGTCGAGTCTGTCTTTTAATTTACTTAGCGCTTTGAATTTGTTGTCAGTTTTTTTTTTCTTTTTTCGGTAATGCTGTAGTGACGGGTGGGGGTAATGCCTTAGCTGGGATGGACGTGTTTTTGTTGGGGAGGAGTCAGGAAAGAGAGAGTCTGGGAAGGGTTAGGGTTAGGGTTCTTGGTCGAGTCTGTCTTTTAATTTACTTAGCGCTTTGAATTTGTTGTCAGTTTTTTTTTTTCTTTTTTCGGTAATGCTGTAGTGACGGGTGGGGGTAATGCCTTAGCTGGGGATGGACGTGTTTTTGTTGGGGAGGAGTCAGGAAAGAGAGAGTCGGGGAAGGGTTAGGGTTAGGGTTCTTGGTCGAGTCTGTCTTTTAATTTACTTAGCGCTTTGAATTTGTTGTCAGTTTTTTTTTTCTTTTTTCGGTAATGCTGTAGTGACGGGTGGGGGTAATGCCTTAGCTGGGGATGGACGTGTTTTTGTTGGGGAGGAGTCAGGAAAGAGAGAGTCTGGGAAGGGTTAGGGTTAGGGTTCTTGGTCGAGTCTGTCTTTTAATTTACTTAGCGCTTTGAATTTGTTGTCAGTTTTTTTTTTCTTTTTTCGGTAATGCTGTAGTGACGGGTGGGGGTAATGCCTTAGCTGGGGATGGACGTGTTTTTGTTGGGGAGGAGTCAGGAAAGAGAGAGTCGGGGAAGGGTTAGGGTTAGGGTTCTTGGTCGAGTCTGTCTTTTAATTTACTTAGCGCTTTGAATTTGTTGTCAGTTTTTTTTTTCTTTTTTCGGTAATGCTGTAGTGACGGGTGGGGGTAATGCCTTAGCTGGGGATGGACGTGTTTTTGTTGGGGAGGAGTCAGGAAAGAGAGAGTCTGGGAAGGGTTAGGGTTAGGGTTCTTGGTCGAGTCTGTCTTTTAATTTACTTAGCGCTTTGAATTTGTTGTCAGTTTTTTTTTTCTTTTTTCGGTAATGCTGTAGTGACGGGTGGGGGTAATGCCTTAGCTGGGGATGGACGTGTTTTTGTTGGGGAGGAGTCAGGAAAGAGAGAGTCTGGGAAGGGTTAGGGTTAGGGTTCTTGGTCGAGTCTGTCTTTTAATTTACTTAGCGCTTTGAATTTGTTGTCAGTTTTTTTTTTCTTTTTTCGGTAATGCTGTAGTGACGGGTGGGGGTAATGCCTTAGCTGGGATGGACGTGTTTTTGTTGGGGAGGAGTCAGGAAAGAGAGAGTCTGGGAAGGGTTAGGGTTAGGGTTCTTGGTCGAGTCTGTCTTTTAATTTACTTAGCGCTTTGAATTTGTTGTCAGTTTTTTTTTTCTTTTTTCGGTAATGCTGTAGTGACGGGTGGGGGTAATGCCTTAGCTGGGGATGGACGTGTTTTTGTTGGGGAGGAGTCAGGAAAGAGAGAGTCTGGGAAGGGTTAGGGTTAGGGTTCTTGGTCGAGTCTGTCTTTTAATTTACTTAGCGCTTTGAATTTGTTGTCAGTTTTTTTTTTCTTTTTTCGGTAATGCTGTAGTGACGGGTGGGGGTAATGCCTTAGCTGGGGATGGACGTGTTTTTGTTGGGGAGGAGTCAGGAAAGAGAGAGTCTGGGAAGGGTTAGGGTTAGGGTTCTTGGTCGAGTCTGTCTTTTAATTTACTTAGCGCTTTGAATTTGTTGTCAGTTTTTTTTTTCTTTTTTCGGTAATGCTGTAGTGACGGGTGGGGGTAATGCCTTAGCTGGGGATGGACGTGTTTTTGTTGGGGAGGAGTCAGGAAAGAGAGAGTCTGGGAAGGGTTAGGGTTAGGGTTCTTGGTCGAGTCTGTCTTTTAATTTACTTAGCGCTTTGAATTTGTTGTCAGTTTTTTTTTTCTTTTTTCGGTAATGCTGTAGTGACGGGTGGGGGTAATGCCTTAGCTGGGGATGGACGTGTTTTTGTTGGGGAGGAGTCAGGAAAGAGAGAGTCTGGGAAGGGTTAGGGTTAGGGTTCTTGGTCGAGTCTGTCTTTTAATTTACTTAGCGCTTTGAATTTGTTGTCAGTTTTTTTTTTCTTTTTTCGGTAATGCTGTAGTGACGGGTGGGGGTAATGCCTTAGCTGGGGATGGACGTGTTTTTGTTGGGGAGGAGTCAGGAAAGAGAGAGTCTGGGAAGGGTTAGGGTTAGGGTTCTTGGTCGAGTCTGTCTTTTAATTTACTTAGCGCTTTGAATTTGTTGTCAGTTTTTTTTTTCTTTTTTCGGTAATGCTGTAGTGACGGGTGGGGGTAATGCCTTAGCTGGGGATGGACGTGTTTTTGTTGGGGAGGAGTCAGGAAAGAGAGAGTCGGGGAAGGGTTAGGGTTAGGGTTCTTGGTCGAGTCTGTCTTTTAATTTACTTAGCGCTTTGAATTTGTTGTCAGTTTTTTTTTTCTTTTTTCGGTAATGCTGTAGTGACGGGTGGGGGTAATGCCTTAGCTGGGGATGGACGTGTTTTTGTTGGGGAGGAGTCAGGAAAGAGAGAGTCTGGGAAGGGTTAGGGTTAGGGTTCTTGGTCGAGTCTGTCTTTTAATTTACTTAGCGCTTTGAATTTGTTGTCAGTTTTTTTTTTCTTTTTTCGGTAATGCTGTAGTGACGGGTGGGGGTAATGCCTTAGCTGGGGATGGACGTGTTTTTGTTGGGGAGGAGTCAGGAAAGAGAGAGTCGGGGAAGGGTTAGGGTTAGGGTTCTTGGTCGAGTCTGTCTTTTAATTTACTTAGCGCTTTGAATTTGTTGTCAGTTTTTTTTTTTCTTTTTTCGGTAATGCTGTAGTGACGGGTGGGGGTAATGCCTTAGCTGGGGATGGACGTGTTTTTGTTGGGGAGGAGTCAGGAAAGAGAGAGTCTGGGAAGGGTTAGGGTTAGGGTTCTTGGTCGAGTCTGTCTTTTAATTTACTTAGCGCTTTGAATTTGTTGTCAGTTTTTTTTTTCTTTTTTCGGTAATGCTGTAGTGACGGGTGGGGGTAATGCCTTAGCTGGGGATGGACGTGTTTTTGTTGGGGAGGAGTCAGGAAAGAGAGAGTCTGGGAAGGGTTAGGGTTAGGGTTCTTGGTCGAGTCTGTCTTTTAATTTACTTAGCGCTTTGAATTTGTTGTCAGTTTTTTTTTTCTTTTTTCGGTAATGCTGTAGTGACGGGTGGGGGTAATGCCTTAGCTGGGGATGGACGTGTTTTTGTTGGGGAGGAGTCAGGAAAGAGAGAGTCTGGGAAGGGTTAGGGTTAGGGTTCTTGGTCGAGTCTGTCTTTTAATTTACTTAGCGCTTTGAATTTGTTGTCAGTTTTTTTTTTCTTTTTTCGGTAATGCTGTAGTGACGGGTGGGGGTAATGCCTTAGCTGGGGATGGACGTGTTTTTGTTGGGGAGGAGTCAGGAAAGAGAGAGTCTGGGAAGGGTTAGGGTTAGGGTTCTTGGTCGAGTCTGTCTTTTAATTTACTTAGCGCTTTGAATTTGTTGTCAGTTTTTTTTTTCTTTTTTCGGTAATGCTGTAGTGACGGGTGGGGGTAATGCCTTAGCTGGGGATGGACGTGTTTTTGTTGGGGAGGAGTCAGGAAAGAGAGAGTCTGGGAAGGGTTAGGGTTAGGGTTCTTGGTCGAGTCTGTCTTTTAATTTACTTAGCGCTTTGAATTTGTTGTCAGTTTTTTTTTCTTTTTTCGGTAATGCTGTAGTGACGGGTGGGGGTAATGCCTTAGCTGGGGATGGACGTGTTTTTGTTGGGGAGGAGTCAGGAAAGAGAGAGTCTGGGAAGGGTTAGGGTTAGGGTTCTTGGTCGAGTCTGTCTTTTAATTTACTTAGCGCTTTGAATTTGTTGTCAGTTTTTTTTTTCTTTTTTCGGTAATGCTGTAGTGACGGGTGGGGGTAATGCCTTAGCTGGGGATGGACGTGTTTTTGTTGGGGAGGAGTCAGGAAAGAGAGAGTCTGGGAAGGGTTAGGGTTAGGGTTCTTGGTCGAGTCTGTCTTTTAATTTACTTAGCGCTTTGAATTTGTTGTCAGTTTTTTTTTTCTTTTTTCGGTAATGCTGTAGTGACGGGTGGGGGTAATGCCTTAGCTGGGGATGGACGTGTTTTTGTTGGGGAGGAGTCAGGAAAGAGAGAGTCTGGGAAGGGTTAGGGTTAGGGTTCTTGGTCGAGTCTGTCTTTTAATTTACTTAGCGCTTTGAATTTGTTGTCAGTTTTTTTTTTCTTTTTTCGGTAATGCTGTAGTGACGGGTGGGGGTAATGCCTTAGCTGGGGATGGACGTGTTTTTGTTGGGGAGGAGTCAGGAAAGAGAGAGTCTGGGAAGGGTTAGGGTTAGGGTTCTTGGTCGAGGCTGTCTTTTAATTTACTTAGCGCTTTGAATTTGTTGTCAGTTTTTTTTTTCTTTTTTCGGTAATGCTGTAGTGACGGGTGGGGGTAATGCCTTAGCTGGGGATGGACGTGTTTTTGTTGGGGAGGAGTCAGGAAAGAGAGAGTCTGGGAAGGGTTAGGGTTAGGGTTCTTGGTCGAGTCTGTCTTTTAATTTACTTAGCGCTTTGAATTTGTTGTCAGTTTTTTTTTTCTTTTTTCGGTAATGCTGTAGTGACGGGTGGGGGTAATGCCTTAGCTGGGGATGGACGTGTTTTTGTTGGGGAGGAGTCAGGAAAGAGAGAGTCTGGGAAGGGTTAGGGTTAGGGTTCTTGGTCGAGTCTGTCTTTTAATTTACTTAGCGCTTTGAATTTGTTGTCAGTTTTTTTTTTCTTTTTTCGGTAATGCTGTAGTGACGGGTGGGGGTAATGCCTTAGCTGGGGATGGACGTGTTTTTGTTGGGGAGGAGTCAGGAAAGAGAGAGTCTGGGAAGGGTTAGGGTTAGGGTTCTTGGTCGAGTCTGTCTTTTAATTTACTTAGCGCTTTGAATTTGTTGTCAGTTTTTTTTTTCTTTTTTCGGTAATGCTGTAGTGACGGGTGGGGGTAATGCCTTAGCTGGGGATGGACGTGTTTTTGTTGGGGAGGAGTCAGGAAAGAGAGAGTCTGGGAAGGGTTAGGGTTAGGGTTCTTGGTCGAGTCTGTCTTTTAATTTACTTAGCGCTTTGAATTTGTTGTCAGTTTTTTTTTTCTTTTTTCGGTAATGCTGTAGTGACGGGTGGGGGTAATGCCTTAGCTGGGGATGGACGTGTTTTTGTTGGGGAGGAGTCAGGAAAGAGAGAGTCGGGGAAGGGTTAGGGTTAGGGTTCTTGGTCGAGTCTGTCTTTTAATTTACTTAGCGCTTTGAATTTGTTGTCAGTTTTTTTTTTCTTTTTTCGGTAATGCTGTAGTGACGGGTGGGGGTAATGCCTTAGCTGGGGATGGACGTGTTTTTGTTGGGGAGGAGTCAGGAAAGAGAGAGTCGGGGAAGGGTTAGGGTTAGGGTTCTTGGTCGAGTCTGTCTTTTAATTTACTTAGCGCTTTGAATTTGTTGTCAGTTTTTTTTTTCTTTTTTCGGTAATGCTGTAGTGACGGGTGGGGGTAATGCCTTAGCTGGGGATGGACGTGTTTTTGTTGGGGAGGAGTCAGGAAAGAGAGAGTCGGGGAAGGGTTAGGGTTAGGGTTCTTGGTCGAGTCTGTCTTTTAATTTACTTAGCGCTTTGAATTTGTTGTCAGTTTTTTTTTTCTTTTTTCGGTAATGCTGTAGTGACGGGTGGGGGTAATGCCTTAGCTGGGGATGGACGTGTTTTTGTTGGGGAGGAGTCAGGAAAGAGAGAGTCGGGGAAGGGTTAGGGTTAGGGTTCTTGGTCGAGTCTGTCTTTTAATTTACTTAGCGCTTTGAATTTGTTGTCAGTTTTTTTTTTCTTTTTTCGGTAATGCTGTAGTGACGGGTGGGGGTAATGCCTTAGCTGGGGATGGACGTGTTTTTGTTGGGGAGGAGTCAGGAAAGAGAGAGTCGGGGAAGGGTTAGGGTTAGGGTTCTTGGTCGAGTCTGTCTTTTAATTTACTTAGCGCTTTGAATTTGTTGTCAGTTTTTTTTTTCTTTTTTCGGTAATGCTGTAGTGACGGGTGGGGGTAATGCCTTAGCTGGGGATGGACGTGTTTTTGTTGGGGAGGAGTCAGGAAAGAGAGAGTCTGGGAAGGGTTAGGGTTAGGGTTCTTGGTCGAGTCTGTCTTTTAATTTACTTAGCGCTTTGAATTTGTTGTCAGTTTTTTTTCTTTTTTCGGTAATGCTGTAGTGACGGGTGGGGGTAATGCCTTAGCTGGGGATGGACGTGTTTTTGTTGGGGAGGAGTCAGGAAAGAGAGAGTCGGGGAAGGGTTAGGGTTAGGGTTCTTGGTCGAGTCTGTCTTTTAATTTACTTAGCGCTTTGAATTTGTTGTCAGTTTTTTTTTTCTTTTTTCGGTAATGCTGTAGTGACGGGTGGGGGTAATGCCTTAGCTGGGGATGGACGTGTTTTTGTTGGGGAGGAGTCAGGAAAGAGAGAGTCTGGGAAGGGTTAGGGTTAGGGTTCTTGGTCGAGTCTGTCTTTTAATTTACTTAGCGCTTTGAATTTGTTGTCAGTTTTTTTTTCTTTTTTCGGTAATGCTGTAGTGACGGGTGGGGGTAATGCCTTAGCTGGGGATGGACGTGTTTTTGTTGGGGAGGAGTCAGGAAAGAGAGAGTCGGGGAAGGGTTAGGGTTAGGGTTCTTGGTCGAGTCTGTCTTTTAATTTACTTAGCGCTTTGAATTTGTTGTCAGTTTTTTTTTTCTTTTTTCGGTAATGCTGTAGTGACGGGTGGGGGTAATGCCTTAGCTGGGGATGGACGTGTTTTTGTTGGGGAGGAGTCAGGAAAGAGAGAGTCGGGGAAGGGTTAGGGTTAGGGTTCTTGGTCGAGTCTGTCTTTTAATTTACTTAGCGCTTTGAATTTGTTGTCAGTTTTTTTTTTCTTTTTTCGGTAATGCTGTAGTGACGGGTGGGGGTAATGCCTTAGCTGGGGATGGACGTGTTTTTGTTGGGGAGGAGTCAGGAAAGAGAGAGTCGGGGAAGGGTTAGGGTTAGGGTTCTTGGTCGAGTCTGTCTTTTAATTTACTTAGCGCTTTGAATTTGTTGTCAGTTTTTTTTTTTGTTTTTTCGGTAATGCTGTAGTGACGGGTGGGGGTAATGCCTTAGCTGGGGATGGACGTGTTTTTGTTGGGGAGGAGTCAGGAAAGAGAGAGTCTGGGAAGGGTTAGGGTTAGGGTTCTTGGTCGAGTCTGTCTTTTAATTTACTTAGCGCTTTGAATTTGTTGTCAGTTTTTTTTTTTCTTTTTTCGGTAATGCTGTAGTGACGGGTGGGGGTAATGCCTTAGCTGGGATGGACGTGTTTTTGTTGGGGAGGAGTCAGGAAAGAGAGAGTCGGGGAAGGGTTAGGGTTAGGGTTCTTGGTCGAGTCTGTCTTTTAATTTACTTAGCGCTTTGAATTTGTTGTCAGTTTTTTTTTTTCTTTTTTCGGTAATGCTGTAGTGACGGGTGGGGGTAATGCCTTAGCTGGGGATGGACGTGTTTTTGTTGGGAAGGAGTCAGGAAAGAGAGAGTCTGGGAAGGGTTAGGGTTAGGGTTCTTGGTCGAGTCTGTCTTTTAATTTACTTAGCGCTTTGAATTTGTTGTCAGTTTTTTTTTTCTTTTTTCGGTAATGCTGTAGTGACGGGTGGGGGTAATGCCTTAGCTGGGGATGGACGTGTTTTTGTTGGGGAGGAGTCAGGAAAGAGAGAGTCGGGGAAGGGTTAGGGTTAGGGTTCTTGGTCGAGTCTGTCTTTTAATTTACTTAGCGCTTTGAATTTGTTGTCAGTTTTTTTTTTCTTTTTTCGGTAATGCTGTAGTGACGGGTGGGGGTAATGCCTTAGCTGGGGATGGACGTGTTTTTGTTGGGGAGGAGTCAGGAAAGAGAGAGTCGGGGAAGGGTTAGGGTTAGGGTTCTTGGTCGAGTCTGTCTTTTAATTTACTTAGCGCTTTGAATTTGTTGTCAGTTTTTTTTTTCTTTTTTCGGTAATGCTGTAGTGACGGGTGGGGGTAATGCCTTAGCTGGGGATGGACGTGTTTTTGTTGGGGAGGAGTCAGGAAAGAGAGAGTCGGGGAAGGGTTAGGGTTAGGGTTCTTGGTCGAGTCTGTCTTTTAATTTACTTAGCGCTTTGAATTTGTTGTCAGTTTTTTTTTTCTTTTTTCGGTAATGCTGTAGTGACGGGTGGGGGTAATGCCTTAGCTGGGGATGGACGTGTTTTTGTTGGGGAGGAGTCAGGAAAGAGAGAGTCGGGGAAGGGTTAGGGTTAGGGTTCTTGGTCGAGTCTGTCTTTTAATTTACTTAGCGCTTTGAATTTGTTGTCAGTTTTTTTTTTCTTTTTTCGGTAATGCTGTAGTGACGGGTGGGGGTAATGCCTTAGCTGGGGATGGACGTGTTTTTGTTGGGGAGGAGTCAGGAAAGAGAGAGTCGGGGAAGGGTTAGGGTTAGGGTTCTTGGTCGAGTCTGTCTTTTAATTTACTTAGCGCTTTGAATTTGTTGTCAGTTTTTTTTTTCTTTTTTCGGTAATGCTGTAGTGACGGGTGGGGGTAATGCCTTAGCTGGGGATGGACGTGTTTTTGTTGGGGAGGAGTCAGGAAAGAGAGAGTCGGGGAAGGGTTAGGGTTAGGGTTCTTGGTCGAGTCTGTCTTTTAATTTACTTAGCGCTTTGAATTTGTTGTCAGTTTTTTTTTTCTTTTTTCGGTAATGCTGTAGTGACGGGTGGGGGTAATGCCTTAGCTGGGGATGGACGTGTTTTTGTTGGGGAGGAGTCAGGAAAGAGAGAGTCGGGGAAGGGTTAGGGTTAGGGTTCTTGGTCGAGTCTGTCTTTTAATTTACTTAGCGCTTTGAATTTGTTGTCAGTTTTTTTTTTCTTTTTTCGGTAATGCTGTAGTGACGGGTGGGGGTAATGCCTTAGCTGGGGATGGACGTGTTTTTGTTGGGGAGGAGTCAGGAAAGAGAGAGTCGGGGAAGGGTTAGGGTTAGGGTTCTTGGTCGAGTCTGTCTTTTAATTTACTTAGCGCTTTGAATTTGTTGTCAGTTTTTTTTTTCTTTTTTCGGTAATGCTGTAGTGACGGGTGGGGGTAATGCCTTAGCTGGGGATGGACGTGTTTTTGTTGGGGAGGAGTCAGGAAAGAGAGAGTCGGGGAAGGGTTAGGGTTAGGGTTCTTGGTCGAGTCTGTCTTTTAATTTACTTAGCGCTTTGAATTTGTTGTCAGTTTTTTTTTTCTTTTTTCGGTAATGCTGTAGTGACGGGTGGGGGTAATGCCTTAGCTGGGGATGGACGTGTTTTTGTTGGGGAGGAGTCAGGAAAGAGAGAGTCGGGGAAGGGTTAGGGTTAGGGTTCTTGGTCGAGTCTGTCTTTTAATTTACTTAGCGCTTTGAATTTGTTGTCAGTTTTTTTTTTCTTTTTTCGGTAATGCTGTAGTGACGGGTGGGGGTAATGCCTTAGCTGGGGATGGACGTGTTTTTGTTGGGGAGGAGTCAGGAAAGAGAGAGTCGGGGAAGGGTTAGGGTTAGGGTTCTTGGTCGAGTCTGTCTTTTAATTTACTTAGCGCTTTGAATTTGTTGTCAGTTTTTTTTTTCTTTTTTCGGTAATGCTGTAGTGACGGGTGGGGGTAATGCCTTAGCTGGGGATGGACGTGTTTTTGTTGGGGAGGAGTCAGGAAAGAGAGAGTCGGGGAAGGGTTAGGGTTAGGGTTCTTGGTCGAGTCTGTCTTTTAATTTACTTAGCGCTTTGAATTTGTTGTCAGTTTTTTTTTTCTTTTTTCGGTAATGCTGTAGTGACGGGTGGGGGTAATGCCTTAGCTGGGGATGGACGTGTTTTTGTTGGGGAGGAGTCAGGAAAGAGAGAGTCGGGGAAGGGTTAGGGTTAGGGTTCTTGGTCGAGTCTGTCTTTTAATTTACTTAGCGCTTTGAATTTGTTGTCAGTTTTTTTTTTCTTTTTTCGGTAATGCTGTAGTGACGGGTGGGGGTAATGCCTTAGCTGGGGATGGACGTGTTTTTGTTGGGGAGGAGTCAGGAAAGAGAGAGTCGGGGAAGGGTTAGGGTTAGGGTTCTTGGTCGAGTCTGTCTTTTAATTTACTTAGCGCTTTGAATTTGTTGTCAGTTTTTTTTTTTCTTTTTTCGGTAATGCTGTAGTGACGGGTGGGGGTAATGCCTTAGCTGGGGATGGACGTGTTTTTGTTGGGGAGGAGTCAGGAAAGAGAGAGTCGGGGAAGGGTTAGGGTTAGGGTTCTTGGTCGAGTCTGTCTTTTAATTTACTTAGCGCTTTGAATTTGTTGTCAGTTTTTTTTTTCTTTTTTCGGTAATGCTGTAGTGACGGGTGGGGGTAATGCCTTAGCTGGGGATGGACGTGTTTTTGTTGGGGAGGAGTCAGGAAAGAGAGAGTCTGGGAAGGGTTAGGGTTAGGGTTCTTGGTCGAGTCTGTCTTTTAATTTACTTAGCGCTTTGAATTTGTTGTCAGTTTTTTTTTTCTTTTTTCGGTAATGCTGTAGTGACGGGTGGGGGTAATGCCTTAGCTGGGGATGGACGTGTTTTTGTTGGGGAGGAGTCAGGAAAGAGAGAGTCTGGGAAGGGTTAGGGTTAGGGTTCTTGGTCGAGTCTGTCTTTTAATTTACTTAGCGCTTTGAATTTGTTGTCAGTTTTTTTTTTCTTTTTTCGGTAATGCTGTAGTGACGGGTGGGGGTAATGCCTTAGCTGGGGATGGACGTGTTTTTGTTGGGGAGGAGTCAGGAAAGAGAGAGTCGGGGAAGGGTTAGGGTTAGGGTTCTTGGTCGAGTCTGTCTTTTAATTTACTTAGCGCTTTGAATTTGTTGTCAGTTTTTTTTTTCTTTTTTCGGTAATGCTGTAGTGACGGGTGGGGGTAATGCCTTAGCTGGGGATGGACGTGTTTTTGTTGGGGAGGAGTCAGGAAAGAGAGAGTCGGGGAAGGGTTAGGGTTAGGGTTCTTGGTCGAGTCTGTCTTTTAATTTACTTAGCGCTTTGAATTTGTTGTCAGTTTTTTTTTTCTTTTTTCGGTAATGCTGTAGTGACGGGTGGGGGTAATGCCTTAGCTGGGGATGGACGTGTTTTTGTTGGGGAGGAGTCAGGAAAGAGAGAGTCTGGGAAGGGTTAGGGTTAGGGTTCTTGGTCGAGTCTGTCTTTTAATTTACTTAGCGCTTTGAATTTGTTGTCAGTTTTTTTTTTCTTTTTTCGGTAATGCTGTAGTGACGGGTGGGGGTAATGCCTTAGCTGGGGATGGACGTGTTTTTGTTGGGGAGGAGTCAGGAAAGAGAGAGTCTGGGAAGGGTTAGGGTTAGGGTTCTTGGTCGAGTCTGTCTTTTAATTTACTTAGCGCTTTGAATTTGTTGTCAGTTTTTTTTTTTCTTTTTTCGGTAATGCTGTAGTGACGGGTGGGGGTAATGCCTTAGCTGGGGATGGACGTGTTTTTGTTGGGGAGGAGTCAGGAAAGAGAGAGTCGGGGAAGGGTTAGGGTTAGGGTTCTTGGTCGAGTCTGTCTTTTAATTTACTTAGCGCTTTGAATTTGTTGTCAGTTTTTTTTTTCTTTTTCGGTAATGCTGTAGTGACGGGTGGGGGTAATGCCTTAGCTGGGGATGGACGTGTTTTTGTTGGGGAGGAGTCAGGAAAGAGAGAGTCGGGGAAGGGTTAGGGTTAGGGTTCTTGGTCGAGTCTGTCTTTTAATTTACTTAGCGCTTTGAATTTGTTGTCAGTTTTTTTTTTCTTTTTTCGGTAATGCTGTAGTGACGGGTGGGGGTAATGCCTTAGCTGGGGATGGACGTGTTTTTGTTGGGGAGGAGTCAGGAAAGAGAGAGTCGGGGAAGGGTTAGGGTTAGGGTTCTTGGTCGAGTCTGTCTTTTAATTTACTTAGCGCTTTGAATTTGTTGTCAGTTTTTTTTTTCTTTTTTCGGTAATGCTGTAGTGACGGGTGGGGGTAATGCCTTAGCTGGGGATGGACGTGTTTTTGTTGGGGAGGAGTCAGGAAAGAGAGAGTCGGGGAAGGGTTAGGGTTAGGGTTCTTGGTCGAGTCTGTCTTTTAATTTACTTAGCGCTTTGAATTTGTTGTCAGTTTTTTTTTTCTTTTTTCGGTAATGCTGTAGTGACGGGTGGGGGTAATGCCTTAGCTGGGGATGGACGTGTTTTTGTTGGGGAGGAGTCAGGAAAGAGAGAGTCGGGGAAGGGTTAGGGTTAGGGTTCTTGGTCGAGTCTGTCTTTTAATTTACTTAGCGCTTTGAATTTGTTGTCAGTTTTTTTTTTCTTTTTTCGGTAATGCTGTAGTGACGGGTGGGGGTAATGCCTTAGCTGGGGATGGACGTGTTTTTGTTGGGGAGGAGTCAGGAAAGAGAGAGTCTGGGAAGGGTTAGGGTTAGGGTTCTTGGTCGAGTCTGTCTTTTAATTTACTTAGCGCTTTGAATTTGTTGTCAGTTTTTTTTTTCTTTTTTCGGTAATGCTGTAGTGACGGGTGGGGGTAATGCCTTAGCTGGGGATGGACGTGTTTTTGTTGGGGAGGAGTCAGGAAAGAGAGAGTCGGGGAAGGGTTAGGGTTAGGGTTCTTGGTCGAGTCTGTCTTTTAATTTACTTAGCGCTTTGAATTTGTTGTCAGTTTTTTTTTTCTTTTTTCGGTAATGCTGTAGTGACGGGTGGGGGTAATGCCTTAGCTGGGGATGGACGTGTTTTTGTTGGGGAGGAGTCAGGAAAGAGAGAGTCGGGGAAGGGTTAGGGTTAGGGTTCTTGGTCGAGTCTGTCTTTTAATTTACTTAGCGCTTTGAATTTGTTGTCAGTTTTTTTTTTCTTTTTTCGGTAATGCTGTAGTGACGGGTGGGGGTAATGCCTTAGCTGGGGATGGACGTGTTTTTGTTGGGGAGGAGTCAGGAAAGAGAGAGTCGGGGAAGGGTTAGGGTTAGGGTTCTTGGTCGAGTCTGTCTTTTAATTTACTTAGCGCTTTGAATTTGTTGTCAGTTTTTTTTTTCTTTTTTCGGTAATGCTGTAGTGACGGGTGGGGGTAATGCCTTAGCTGGGGATGGACGTGTTTTTGTTGGGGAGGAGTCAGGAAAGAGAGAGTCTGGGAAGGGTTAGGGTTAGGGTTCTTGGTCGAGTCTGTCTTTTAATTTACTTAGCGCTTTGAATTTGTTGTCAGTTTTTTTTTTCTTTTTTCGGTAATGCTGTAGTGACGGGTGGGGGTAATGCCTTAGCTGGGGATGGACGTGTTTTTGTTGGGGAGGAGTCAGGAAAGAGAGAGTCGGGGAAGGGTTAGGGTTAGGGTTCTTGGTCGAGTCTGTCTTTTAATTTACTTAGCGCTTTGAATTTGTTGTCAGTTTTTTTTTTCTTTTTTCGGTAATGCTGTAGTGACGGGTGGGGGTAATGCCTTAGCTGGGGATGGACGTGTTTTTGTTGGGGAGGAGTCAGGAAAGAGAGAGTCGGGGAAGGGTTAGGGTTAGGGTTCTTGGTCGAGTCTGTCTTTTAATTTACTTAGCGCTTTGAATTTGTTGTCAGTTTTTTTTTTCTTTTTTCGGTAATGCTGTAGTGACGGGTGGGGGTAATGCCTTAGCTGGGGATGGACGTGTTTTTGTTGGGGAGGAGTCAGGAAAGAGAGAGTCGGGGAAGGGTTAGGGTTAGGGTTCTTGGTCGAGTCTGTCTTTTAATTTACTTAGCGCTTTGAATTTGTTGTCAGTTTTTTTTTTCTTTTTTCGGTAATGCTGTAGTGACGGGTGGGGGTAATGCCTTAGCTGGGGATGGACGTGTTTTTGTTGGGGAGGAGTCAGGAAAGAGAGAGTCGGGGAAGGGTTAGGGTTAGGGTTCTTGGTCGAGTCTGTCTTTTAATTTACTTAGCGCTTTGAATTTGTTGTCAGTTTTTTTTTTCTTTTTTCGGTAATGCTGTAGTGACGGGTGGGGGTAATGCCTTAGCTGGGGATGGACGTGTTTTTGTTGGGGAGGAGTCAGGAAAGAGAGAGTCGGGGAAGGGTTAGGGTTAGGGTTCTTGGTCGAGTCTGTCTTTTAATTTACTTAGCGCTTTGAATTTGTTGTCAGTTTTTTTTTTCTTTTTTCGGTAATGCTGTAGTGACGGGTGGGGGTAATGCCTTAGCTGGGGATGGACGTGTTTTTGTTGGGGAGGAGTCAGGAAAGAGAGAGTCGGGGAAGGGTTAGGGTTAGGGTTCTTGGTCGAGTCTGTCTTTTAATTTACTTAGCGCTTTGAATTTGTTGTCAGTTTTTTTTTTCTTTTTTCGGTAATGCTGTAGTGACGGGTGGGGGTAATGCCTTAGCTGGGGATGGACGTGTTTTTGTTGGGGAGGAGTCAGGAAAGAGAGAGTCTGGGAAGGGTTAGGGTTAGGGTTCTTGGTCGAGTCTGTCTTTTAATTTACTTAGCGCTTTGAATTTGTTGTCAGTTTTTTTTTTCTTTTTTCGGTAATGCTGTAGTGACGGGTGGGGGTAATGCCTTAGCTGGGGATGGACGTGTTTTTGTTGGGGAGGAGTCAGGAAAGAGAGAGTCTGGGAAGGGTTAGGGTTAGGGTTCTTGGTCGAGTCTGTCTTTTAATTTACTTAGCGCTTTGAATTTGTTGTCAGTTTTTTTTTTCTTTTTTCGGTAATGCTGTAGTGACGGGTGGGGGTAATGCCTTAGCTGGGGATGGACGTGTTTTTGTTGGGGAGGAGTCAGGAAAGAGAGAGTCGGGGAAGGGTTAGGGTTAGGGTTCTTGGTCGAGTCTGTCTTTTAATTTACTTAGCGCTTTGAATTTGTTGTCAGTTTTTTTTTTCTTTTTTCGGTAATGCTGTAGTGACGGGTGGGGGTAATGCCTTAGCTGGGGATGGACGTGTTTTTGTTGGGGAGGAGTCAGGAAAGAGAGAGTCGGGGAAGGGTTAGGGTTAGGGTTCTTGGTCGAGTCTGTCTTTTAATTTACTTAGCGCTTTGAATTTGTTGTCAGTTTTTTTTTTCTTTTTTCGGTAATGCTGTAGTGACGGGTGGGGGTAATGCCTTAGCTGGGGATGGACGTGTTTTTGTTGGGGAGGAGTCAGGAAAGAGAGAGTCTGGGAAGGGTTAGGGTTAGGGTTCTTGGTCGAGTCTGTCTTTTAATTTACTTAGCGCTTTGAATTTGTTGTCAGTTTTTTTTTTCTTTTTTCGGTAATGCTGTAGTGACGGGTGGGGGTAATGCCTTAGCTGGGGATGGACGTGTTTTTGTTGGGGAGGAGTCAGGAAAGAGAGAGTCGGGGAAGGGTTAGGGTTAGGGTTCTTGGTCGAGTCTGTCTTTTAATTTACTTAGCGCTTTGAATTTGTTGTCAGTTTTTTTTTTCTTTTTTCGGTAATGCTGTAGTGACGGGTGGGGGTAATGCCTTAGCTGGGGATGGACGTGTTTTTGTTGGGGAGGAGTCAGGAAAGAGAGAGTCTGGGAAGGGTTAGGGTTAGGGTTCTTGGTCGAGTCTGTCTTTTAATTTACTTAGCGCTTTGAATTTGTTGTCAGTTTTTTTTTTCTTTTTTCGGTAATGCTGTAGTGACGGGTGGGGGTAATGCCTTAGCTGGGGATGGACGTGTTTTTGTTGGGGAGGAGTCAGGAAAGAGAGAGTCTGGGAAGGGTTAGGGTTAGGGTTCTTGGTCGAGTCTGTCTTTTAATTTACTTAGCGCTTTGAATTTGTTGTCAGTTTTTTTTTTCTTTTTTCGGTAATGCTGTAGTGACGGGTGGGGGTAATGCCTTAGCTGGGGATGGACGTGTTTTTGTTGGGGAGGAGTCAGGAAAGAGAGAGTCTGGGAAGGGTTAGGGTTAGGGTTCTTGGTCGAGTCTGTCTTTTAATTTACTTAGCGCTTTGAATTTGTTGTCAGTTTTTTTTTTCTTTTTTCGGTAATGCTGTAGTGACGGGTGGGGGTAATGCCTTAGCTGGGGATGGACGTGTTTTTGTTGGGGAGGAGTCAGGAAAGAGAGAGTCTGGGAAGGGTTAGGGTTAGGGTTCTTGGTCGAGTCTGTCTTTTAATTTACTTAGCGCTTTGAATTTGTTGTCAGTTTTTTTTTTCTTTTTTCGGTAATGCTGTAGTGACGGGTGGGGGTAATGCCTTAGCTGGGGATGGACGTGTTTTTGTTGGGGAGGAGTCAGGAAAGAGAGAGTCTGGGAAGGGTTAGGGTTAGGGTTCTTGGTCGAGTCTGTCTTTTAATTTACTTAGCGCTTTGAATTTGTTGTCAGTTTTTTTTTTCTTTTTTCGGTAATGCTGTAGTGACGGGTGGGGGTAATGCCTTAGCTGGGGATGGACGTGTTTTTGTTGGGGAGGAGTCAGGAAAGAGAGAGTCTGGGAAGGGTTAGGGTTAGGGTTCTTGGTCGAGTCTGTCTTTTAATTTACTTAGCGCTTTGAATTTGTTGTCAGTTTTTTTTTTCTTTTTTCGGTAATGCTGTAGTGACGGGTGGGGGTAATGCCTTAGCTGGGGATGGACGTGTTTTTGTTGGGGAGGAGTCAGGAAAGAGAGAGTCGGGGAAGGGTTAGGGTTAGGGTTCTTGGTCGAGTCTGTCTTTTAATTTACTTAGCGCTTTGAATTTGTTGTCAGTTTTTTTTTTCTTTTTTCGGTAATGCTGTAGTGACGGGTGGGGGTAATGCCTTAGCTGGGGATGGACGTGTTTTTGTTGGGGAGGAGTCAGGAAAGAGAGAGTCTGGGAAGGGTTAGGGTTAGGGTTCTTGGTCGAGTCTGTCTTTTAATTTACTTAGCGCTTTGAATTTGTTGTCAGTTTTTTTTTTCTTTTTTCGGTAATGCTGTAGTGACGGGTGGGGGTAATGCCTTAGCTGGGGATGGACGTGTTTTTGTTGGGGAGGAGTCAGGAAAGAGAGAGTCGGGGAAGGGTTAGGGTTAGGGTTCTTGGTCGAGTCTGTCTTTTAATTTACTTAGCGCTTTGAATTTGTTGTCAGTTTTTTTTTTCTTTTTCGGTAATGCTGTAGTGACGGGTGGGGGTAATGCCTTAGCTGGGGATGGACGTGTTTTTGTTGGGGAGGAGTCAGGAAAGAGAGAGTCTGGGAAGGGTTAGGGTTAGGGTTCTTGGTCGAGTCTGTCTTTTAATTTACTTAGCGCTTTGAATTTGTTGTCAGTTTTTTTTTTCTTTTTTCGGTAATGCTGTAGTGACGGGTGGGGGTAATGCCTTAGCTGGGGATGGACGTGTTTTTGTTGGGGAGGAGTCAGGAAAGAGAGAGTCGGGGAAGGGTTAGGGTTAGGGTTCTTGGTCGAGTCTGTCTTTTAATTTACTTAGCGCTTTGAATTTGTTGTCAGTTTTTTTTTTCTTTTTTCGGTAATGCTGTAGTGACGGGTGGGGGTAATGCCTTAGCTGGGGATGGACGTGTTTTTGTTGGGGAGGAGTCAGGAAAGAGAGAGTCTGGGAAGGGTTAGGGTTAGGGTTCTTGGTCGAGTCTGTCTTTTAATTTACTTAGCGCTTTGAATTTGTTGTCAGTTTTTTTTTTCTTTTTTCGGTAATGCTGTAGTGACGGGTGGGGGTAATGCCTTAGCTGGGGATGGACGTGTTTTTGTTGGGGAGGAGTCAGGAAAGAGAGAGTCTGGGAAGGGTTAGGGTTAGGGTTCTTGGTCGAGTCTGTCTTTTAATTTACTTAGCGCTTTGAATTTGTTGTCAGTTTTTTTTTTCTTTTTTCGGTAATGCTGTAGTGACGGGTGGGGGTAATGCCTTAGCTGGGGATGGACGTGTTTTTGTTGGGGAGGAGTCAGGAAAGAGAGAGTCTGGGAAGGGTTAGGGTTAGGGTTCTTGGTCGAGTCTGTCTTTTAATTTACTTAGCGCTTTGAATTTGTTGTCAGTTTTTTTTTTCTTTTTTCGGTAATGCTGTAGTGACGGGTGGGGGTAATGCCTTAGCTGGGGATGGACGTGTTTTTGTTGGGGAGGAGTCAGGAAAGAGAGAGTCGGGGAAGGGTTAGGGTTAGGGTTCTTGGTCGAGTCTGTCTTTTAATTTACTTAGCGCTTTGAATTTGTTGTCAGTTTTTTTTTTCTTTTTTCGGTAATGCTGTAGTGACGGGTGGGGGTAATGCCTTAGCTGGGGATGGACGTGTTTTTGTTGGGGAGGAGTCAGGAAAGAGAGAGTCGGGGAAGGGTTAGGGTTAGGGTTCTTGGTCGAGTCTGTCTTTTAATTTACTTAGCGCTTTGAATTTGTTGTCAGTTTTTTTTTTCTTTTTTCGGTAATGCTGTAGTGACGGGTGGGGGTAATGCCTTAGCTGGGGATGGACGTGTTTTTGTTGGGGAGGAGTCAGGAAAGAGAGAGTCTGGGAAGGGTTAGGGTTAGGGTTCTTGGTCGAGTCTGTCTTTTAATTTACTTAGCGCTTTGAATTTGTTGTCAGTTTTTTTTTTCTTTTTTCGGTAATGCTGTAGTGACGGGTGGGGGTAATGCCTTAGCTGGGGATGGACGTGTTTTTGTTGGGGAGGAGTCAGGAAAGAGAGAGTCTGGGAAGGGTTAGGGTTAGGGTTCTTGGTCGAGTCTGTCTTTTAATTTACTTAGCGCTTTGAATTTGTTGTCAGTTTTTTTTTTCTTTTTTCGGTAATGCTGTAGTGACGGGTGGGGGTAATGCCTTAGCTGGGGATGGACGTGTTTTTGTTGGGGAGGAGTCAGGAAAGAGAGAGTCTGGGAAGGGTTAGGGTTAGGGTTCTTGGTCGAGTCTGTCTTTTAATTTACTTAGCGCTTTGAATTTGTTGTCAGTTTTTTTTTTCTTTTTTCGGTAATGCTGTAGTGACGGGTGGGGGTAATGCCTTAGCTGGGGATGGACGTGTTTTTGTTGGGGAGGAGTCAGGAAAGAGAGAGTCTGGGAAGGGTTAGGGTTAGGGTTCTTGGTCGAGTCTGTCTTTTAATTTACTTAGCGCTTTGAATTTGTTGTCAGTTTTTTTTTTCTTTTTTCGGTAATGCTGTAGTGACGGGTGGGGGTAATGCCTTAGCTGGGGATGGACGTGTTTTTGTTGGGGAGGAGTCAGGAAAGAGAGAGTCGGGGAAGGGTTAGGGTTAGGGTTCTTGGTCGAGTCTGTCTTTTAATTTACTTAGCGCTTTGAATTTGTTGTCAGTTTTTTTTTTCTTTTTTCGGTAATGCTGTAGTGACGGGTGGGGGTAATGCCTTAGCTGGGGATGGACGTGTTTTTGTTGGGGAGGAGTCAGGAAAGAGAGAGTCTGGGAAGGGTTAGGGTTAG